>NC_039360.1:201500582-201848224 GCF_003573695.1 Papaver somniferum
GAACAACCTCTTTTCCAGTCTGTTAATCCTCATATCATCAAGAACTGAGGACTTGATCCGACCGTCAACTCGACTGTGACTAGGCGATGTGAAGAGGAAGTTGGTCCCTGTCAATATTTTATTAAATGTTTAGAAGAAGTCTCGATCGAGGATAAGAGGTCTAGAGGTCAAGTATCAGGATCCTTACCTAGTTTCTGAAATTAAAAAAGGTGACTATTGCAAATTCCTTGGTAGTGACAGCTGGGAGGAGTGGCAATACACATTAGATAGCTCCCGTCAGTTCCTGAAACATTATATTTCCATTTCTCTAGCATTTCCCTTGTTTTCATATAATACTTATGATTCGTCCAAAATGTTTGCACCAATTTGCATTCATAGTTAAGATTTCAGTGAAACACCATTTCTTTCACAAAACAAAAACCTTTATTCTTCAAGAGCAGCCGCCTACCTGTTCAAAACCAAATCAAACCACAAAGGAATGTCTCGTCTTTCCAAAACACCTAAAGGGAAAATTCCTGGGAAGGAAATAAAGGAATTCAAGGGAAATCATTCAGCAACATTTCATCTTTTTTAGAGAAAACACTTTTGGAAACAATATATTTTTGAGAATAAAAGAAATAATGGGATTAAATAAAGAGATTTTGGGAGATTCAATGTCGCAATGATGTATAAATAGGTTCCTAGGATCACATAGAAGAAAAAAAAAGTTTCGGAGAGTTTAGAGTAACAAGAGTGGAGATTGATCGTGTTGCAGAGAAAACTTTTCTGCTGCTGCACCAAGAACACGAAGAACATAAGACGCACACAAAGCAGTCTTATATGCTACAATGACAACGATATCAGACGAGGGTCGCAGAGATACAACAACAACAGTTCTTTTTTTATCGTTCTTTGTAACAGTGTTTTGCAACAATTATAAACGTTGCAAACACCCGATTTTCATTATTTTCTCTCCATTTCATCTTTGTAAACAAATTTTGAGCATGAATCAATATTTTGAGCAAGTTTATACAATGATGAGCTAAACCCATCCTCTGGGGCGACGAAGGAAGCTATTTCGCCAATGAAATGTGGTAATCTCTATTTTATTTAATTTATGCAATTATTATATGATTATTTTCATTTAAGAATGTGGAAATGCTAGCCTAGGGTTTTGATGTCCCATACTTTCGATTTACAATTGTTATTTCTAAAAAATCAACTTTTGCAATATTAAGAATCAATTTGAATGAATGATTTGCATAATTATAATTAGAAAATATAAATCACTTTGATATTGGTAATTAGTGGAATCCATAGCCCCAGTCTTCTCCATATTTTTCATATCACTTTTATTTAAGTTTCCTATATTTTTTTATTTAAAATTAAGTCTAAAATCTGCTTTCACAAGTCTTGAACGAATCTTATTACTACAACATCAAAAAAATCTCATCAATTTTTGGCGCCGCCGACGCGGACTTGTCTTTAGGCTAGATTTTTTAGATTTTTTTTTTTAGGTTTTTATTTTATCTGTTTTTCTTTACGTTTTTGGGTTTTTGTCTTTTTCTTACAGAATTCGGAATTTGGAGCGAAAGACAATTTTGCCAAAGCTTTTGGTGAATACTTAAAGACTTCGAGTGAAAGGCAAAATGAAAGGAGCGAAAGAAGAAGATCTTTTTAATTTTATAAAAAAAGAGAGAAAAAAAAAAGAAAGACATTTTTATTTTTGTAGATTTTTATTTTTTTTAGACTTTCTTTTTCTTTTGCACTTTATTTTTATGGACTTTGGACTTTAAATTTTGGGACATTATTTTTAAACCCTACGGAAGGGTAGTTTAAATATAAACCGTTTGTAGAGAAGGACGGTGATTACGATATCACCTCGGCCCCTTGGGTTCGTACATGACATAGGAGTCGTGGCCCGAGTCGACTACAAAGGTTCATCCCCCGTCTGGTACGGGAGGTAAGTTTGTCGAAACACTCGCGAATCCCCTGTCAGCAAGTTACTGTCTTCCTTCGTATGCATATATGTTGAGGACTTGAAAACGACTGCTTTAATTTCCTAGTAAAGGGCAAGGAATGGCCGTACAAGATAAGGGTTCGGATTTCATCACCGTTCTCTTCTTGCACTCCTTAGGAAAACGACACCAAACGTGAACCTAAGCCTAAAATTTTGACTAGAACGAGACCGATAGGGTAACGAGCTTAACGGGAAAGTCATTCGAAAAATATTGGTTAATCTTTTAAGCATACTTCGATGTTCTTGACGGTTTATGTAAGTTGAATGCGTCACTGCGCCGCCTTATAATACCGGTGAGGCCTTGGGTCTATTCAACTTACTTTAACTCGGATTGATTCCAGAGGGGTTTGCTTAAATTGTAACGAATTCCCGTTCGAAGGATTAGAAGCTGGTTTAGAAACAATCTAAGTGGATCCATCATGCTTTTTGTTTGCTAGAAATCAGTAGGTTTGCTGTGGTGGAGTCATCCTTGTTTGTGTTTGCATAGAACATCCCTTCCTTTTTAGGACTTTTCTTTTTAATTTTGTTTTTCTAGTGTAGTGCCCGAAGTTTTTAAACGGGCTTGGAAAAGAAACACTCTAGGTCGTTTGATTAGTGACAAACCTAGTAGTTCTTCTTGTGAAGGCGGGGAGCTCGAAGACTCTTCTTTTGAGAGCCCCGTTTTTGGAAACTTCAGTTTTGAGAATCTGTCTCTTCGTGAGGAAAGTACCCCTAGTACTCCTAGTCCTTTGGTAGTGCCAGAAATGGCAACTTTGAAAGCTTTGCTAAACCCAACTAGGACCTCTCGTCCGTCTTGTATCAAGTTAGCTGAAACCGAGGCAAATTATGAACTGAAACCTGGGACTTTACAGATGCTCCCAATGTTTTTAGGGAAGGAGAATGAGAACCCCTATTTTCATGTTAGGGAATTTGAGGAAGTTTGTAGTACTCTGAAAATTAAAACCTAAGTGATGATGCGTTGAAACTTAGGTTATTCCCCTTTTCCTTAAAAGATAAAGCCAAATCTTGGTGTATAGTTTGGACTCTGAGTCAATTGAAACCTATGACCAACTTACTTCTGCCTTTATACATAAGTTTTTCCCAAGGCATAAAACATCGTCTATTAGGACACAAATATGTACTTTTGCCCAACAAGAGGGAGAATCTTTATATAGGTACTTAGAAAGGTTCAATGACTTGATATCTCAATGTCCTCATCATGGTTTGGAGAAGGTTAGGTTAGTTCAGATCCTACGAGGGTTTAGATTATTCAACAACAACCATGGTTGAGTCCTTATGCACAGGTGGGTTTGAGAATAAAACTGTTGATGAAGCGATGACATTTTTGAATGAAATCGCCGATAAGACCCAACAATGGGAAAATAGTAGGGAACCCCAGAAAACAATTCTTCTAAGTAGAGGAAATGTTAATAGGGTAGAAGGATCTTGAGTCAGATGCCAAAATAGCAGCTATAGCCAAAAGGTTAGAAGCCTTAGAATTAGGTCATTCTAGTGGTGTGGAAGAAATGAGCCTTTTTGGGAAGGCCATGTTGTTGAAGAGCAAGCCAATGCTCTTTATAACAACACTAGGTTTGATAACCGACAGAAGTTTGACCCATATTCAGAAACCTATAACCCTGGCTGGAGAAACCATCCAAACCTTTCTTGGTCCAAGGGCCAGAATCAAGGTCAGTCTAGTAATGCTCAGGTTCCCCCAGGTTTTGGCTATACTAAGAATCCTTCAGCTCCGGCACAGTTTCAGAACCCTTCGGATAAGAAGATTATGAGTTTAGAAGAGTCTCTTGCTTTGTTAACTCGTAACACTGTGCAGTTTCAGCAATCTGTTGCTCAAGGTTTAGAAGAAAATAAGAGAATAGGTCAGGCTAACTCTCAGGCTATTTCCGAGTTGAAAACCCAGGTTAGTCAGATAAATGAGTCTTTAAGAGAAAGAGGTAAGTTTCCTAGTCAGACTCAACCCAACCCTAGAGGAATTAATGAAATAGGTGAAAGACCATCTGATCATGTGAATGCTATTAAAACCCTTAGGAGTGGTAGAGTGATAGACAACAAGGTTTCCATGCCTGATAGTGAACATGTGTAGTTCACCCTTCTGAACCAGAAACTGAGGAGACTGATAAGTCTCTAAAGAGACCAATGAGGGTCATATTGAGCCCGGCTTTGTCCCTAGAGCCCCATTCCCACAGCTGCTAGTTCCAACTAAGAGGGAGTCCAATTTTAATGATATATTGGAGGTTTTTAAGCAGGTAACTATCAACCTTCCACTACTAGATGCAATTAAGCAGATTCCCTCTTATGCCAAGTTTCTCAAGGATATGTGTACGCGAAAGCGAAAGCTTAATGTCCAGAAGAAAGCCTTTCTAGCTAGTCAGGTGAGTTCTATTATTCAGAATACCACTACTCCTAAGTATAAAGACCCAGGGTCCCCTACCATTTCTTGCACAATAGGTAAATACCGTGTTGAGAAAGCGTTGCTTGACTTAGGAGCTAGTGTGAACTTACTACCATATCATGTGTACCTTAAGCTAGGACTTGGTGAGATGAAACCTACCCAGATGACACTTCAGTTAGCTGATAGGTCCGTTAAAATTCCTCGTGGTGTGATCGAGGATGTTCTCATAGAGGTTGACAAGTTTATTTATCCAGTGGATTTTGTTATCCTAGATACCCAACCTGTCCCTGACCCAGAGAACCAGATACCGGTAATTTTAGGTCGCCCGTTTTTAGCTACATCCAATGCGATCATTAACTGTCGAAATGGTATTATGAAATTGTCTTTTGGTAATATGACTATTGAGCTGAACATTTTTAATATTAGTAAGCTACCCTCTGAACTAGATGACTCGAACATAGAAGAGGTGAACATGATAGGAACATTAGTCGAGGAGTCATTACCAAACACTTTGTTAGAAGATCCATTAGAGAAATGCCTAGCTCACTTTGGGATTGATTTTGATGATGATAATGTGATTAATGAGGTGAATGCTTTGTTAGATTCAACCCCTTTGTTAGATACTAGTAATGGATGGAAACCTAAAGTCGAACCACTACCAGTTTCTAAGTCTACCCTAGTTCCTTCATTAGAAGAGCCTCCTAAGTTGGACCTAAAACCATTGCCAGATTCCCTGAAATATAGTTTTTAGGCCCGTCTGAGACTTTACCTGTGATTATTTCTTCCGTCTTGGATAGTGACCAGGAAAGTAGGCTAGTAACCGTCCTTCAAAACAACAAGGAAGCTTTAGGGTGGACCATAGCTGACATTAAGGGTATAAGTCCCACTGTTTGTATGCATCAGATCTATTTAGAGAGTGATACCAAACCTTCTAGGGAGATGCAACGTCGACTAAACCCTAATATGAAAGAGGTAGTTCGAAACGAGGTCCTTAAGTTGTTAGATGCAGGCATTATCTACCCCATTTCAGACAGTAAGTGGGTCAGCCCCGTTCAGGTTGTACCCAAGAAATCCGGTATTACTGTAGTCCAGAATGATAACAATGAGTTAATCCCGACCCGAGTGACCACGGGTTGGCGTGTTTGTATTGACTATAGGAAATTGAACAAGGTCACTAGGAAGGACCACTTTCCCCTTCCCTTCATCGACCAGATGCTAGAGAGATTAGCTGGACATAGTCACTACTGCTTTTTAGATGGCTACTCTGGATATAATCAGATCGTTATTGCCCCAGAAGACCAGGAAAACCACTTTTACCTGTCCCTTTGGTACCTTTGCGTATAGACGCATGCCTTTCGGGCTTTGTAATGCCCCTGCGACTTTTCAGCGTTGCATGATGAGCATATTTTCTGACATGGTAGAACGGTTCTTAGAGGTCTTTATGGATGATTTTTCAGTGTTTGGTTCGTCTTTCGATGAGTGCTTGCATCATTTGTCACTAGTGTTGACTAGGTGTAAGGAAAAAATTTAGTGCTTAATTGGGAGAAATGTCACTTCATGGTTCGTTCAGGAATTGTTTTAGGGCATATCGTATCTTCTAAGGGTATAGAGGTAGATAAAGCCAAAGTTGACCTTATTAAGACTTTACAGGTCCCAAAAACCGTAAGAGATATTAGGTCATTCTTAGGGCATGCAGGTTTTTATCGTCGATTCATTAAGGATTTTAGCCTAATTTCTAGACCTCTTTGCAATTTGCTTGCAAAATGTTAAGTTTGTCTTTGATGATGCTTGTTTAGAGGCTTTTGAGAAGCTTAAGAATTTACTCACTACCGCCCCCATAGTCCAGGCACCCAACTGGAACCTACCCTTTGAGATCATGTGTGATGCTTCAGATTATGCTATTGGTGTTGTGCTAGGTCAGCGAGAAAACAAATTACTTCATGTGATTTACTATGCTAGCAAAACTCTGAATGATGCCCAGTTGAACTATACCACTACCGAGAAGGAACTGTTAGCCATTGTGTTTGCCTTAGACAAGTTTAGACCCTATCTCTTAGGTTCTAAGATCATCATATATACTGATCATGCTGCTTTGAAATATCTTTTGTCTAAGAAGGATACAAAACCTAGATTGATTAGGTGGATCCTTTTGTTGCAAGAGTTTTCTCCAGACATTAGAGACAAAAAGGGTGCCGAAAATGTTGTAGCAAACCACTTGTCTAGGCTAGTTGTTAGTTCCCCTGATGATTCCCTTCCTATAAGGGATAGCTTTCCTGATGAACAATTGTTCTTTGTTACCCAATTACCTTGGTATGCGAATATAGTGAACTATCTTGTTACTGGTCGAATGCCCCAACATTGGGGTAAACAAGATCGTTCTAGGTTTTTAGCTGAGGTTAAGCACTTCTTTTGGGATGATCCTTATTTGTTTAAGTATTGTCCAGACCAGATTATTAGGAGATGTATACCTGAGAGTGACCAGTCCAGTATTATTTCCTTTTGTCATGATCATGCTTGTGGGGGTCACTTTAGTGCTAAGAAAACTGCTGCTAAGATATTGCAGTGTGGATTCTATTGGCCTTCGTTGTTTAAAGACTCCCACAGTTACTGTGTGACTTGTGAACGTTGCCAGAAATTAGGAACCATTTCCCGTAGGAACATGATGCCCTTGAACCCTATTTTAGTTGTGGAGGTCTTTGACTGTGGGGTATTGACTTTATGGGTCCGTTTCCTAATTCTTTTGGTAACTTATACATCCTTGTCGCTGTAGACTATGTCTCTAAGTGGATTGAGGCGGCTGCGTGTAAAACCAATGACCATAGGGTTGTGATTGAGTTCTTGAAAAATAATATACTTACACGTTTTGGTACACCGCGAGCTATAATTAGTGATGGAGGGTCGCACTTTTGTAATGGACCTTTTAGGCTTTTGATGAAAAATATGGTATTACACATAAGGTAGCTACCCCGTATCATCCACAGACTAGTGGTCAGGTAGAAGTTTCCAATAGGGAGATAAAACGTATATTAGAGAAAACAGTTAATCCTAATCGGAAAGACTGGTCGTCTAGGCTTACTGATGCCTTATGGGCTTACCGTACTGCGTTTAAGACCCCCATTGGAATGTCGCCTTATCGGCTTGTTTATGGCAAGGCATGTCACTTACCTTTTGAGTTAGAACATAGAGCTTATTGGGTTGTTAAGCAGCTAAATTTTTCACTCGACAAGGCAGGAGCCCATAGGAAACTTCATCTCAATGAGTTGGAAGAGATTCGTAGAGATGCATACGATAGTGCTAAGCAGTATAAGAAAAAAATGAAACTTGTGCATGATAGAAATATCTTAAGAAAGTAATTTTCTTCAGGTCAAAAAGTTCTTCTGTATGATACCCGCTTGCATCTTTTCCATGGGAAGTTTCGTTCTCGGTGGACGGGTCCTTTTATTGTTCGCACTGTCTTTCCTCATGGAGCTGTTGAGATCGAGACACCAGATGGTAGTAGTTCTTCAAAGGTTAACGGTCAGAGATTGAAACCCTTTTTAGATCCCTTTCCTACAGATGATATTGAGGAGGTCCCTCTGGAGGACCCTGTTTACCCTTGATTGACCATCGAGGCGATTGTATGTTGTATATTAGTTTTTGATTTCTCTCTTCACCCAGGTACTATCTTTCCGACTTATCTCTTTACTAACTCCTCATGTTACTTTACTTTTTGGTATTGCTCTTTCATTAGAAACATTGAGGACAATGTTAGATTTAAGTTTGGGGGTGGGGAAGAAACTTTTTGTTAGCTTTTAGTTGCAATAAATAAACTCCAGAGCCTAGAAATTTATGCTTATTAAGGTTGGCACTAACCAATCTAAGTGGATGGGAACATCTTGGTTGTAGGAGTGGAGGAACCAATCTGATTAGATGGAAACATCTAAAGAGTCTATTCATAAAAGCACAAAGCTCAGGTGTTAGAATTAAAAAAAAAAAACATGGTAGTTTCGCCATATCTCGTTGAATCCTAATCTTTCTGTTTTTTGTTTAAGTGATTTGGTGGGGAACACGATTCAAGTTGTTACCATTACTAGGGTGGAATAGAGTGATTGAGATGCCAAAAAAAAAAAACAGACCATCAAACCAACCGGAATAAATTCAATAAAGTCGACCACTGGTGTCCCTTGTATATGCCAGTTGTGTTGACCTAGAGTTAGTTTTATCGGCCACTGGTTCCCTTATATATGCCAGATGTGTTGATATTAGTCAGACTGGTATCTCAGTCCATTAGGATAGGTTCACCTTGGCAGAGGCCTTCAGACAGATAGGGGAAACACCATTCACTTTTAACCATCTCTTTATCCATCTTCTTAATATTTCCATGTCATTGGTTGACTCCGGTTATGATGTACAAAAACTATCTGAGTAGATCTCTGTCACTTATATATGAATTTTAGTATGATGAGTGCAAACTCGTGTACAACAATTGGAATTTCGCATCAGGGTACTTCCTTCTGTAGTCAATGAGAGTATGCCAACCAAGGAGATTCTTTAGTGCCTCCCAAGGTTCTGCATAGATAGATAGGGTCTGGAGTAAAGGTTTTGTGGGTACACCTCTGGTAAACCCTCCGGAGACAACACTCCGCCGCTAGGGCCACCTAGCGGTTTAACGGCTTGCTTCACGTGCTAAGTGTAGTCATCTTTATTTTGTAGTTTTGATTTGCTCGAGGACTAGCAAATAATAAGTTTGGGGGTGTTGATATACGCATTTATATGTCTAATATATCTCAATTGTATGTACTGTTAGTGCTCGATTTTGTATTTATTTTGTTATTTTATGTCTTTGTAGGTATTTATAGAGAAATAAGCTCTTGCGGAAAAATTGGCTCGAAAAGTGGTGTTTTACACCCCAGGATAAAGTACTAAAGGCACCCCATAAATGCACCGGAAGCACCCCAAAAATGTGCCTGAGAAACCCCAGAAAAATTACTATTTATGCCCAAAAAGTACTATCTGCACCCCATAAGGCAAGTGCTAAAGGGAAACCCGTACAGGATTAGGGGGAGGACATCTTCTTCTCAAATTCAAAAAAAAAAACAATTTTGGCGGGAAAACATTTCACTTCACAGGCAGAATTTCGATCGAATGTTTGGAGGAGTTTTTGTGTGATTCAATCGCTGAAACTTCATGGGTAGTTGTGATATGTCCTAACAACGCTAGTATGAGTGTTTGTTTCGATCAAATTTGGATGGATAACTTTGTTTAATCCAAACAGGGAGTTGGAGGAAAAACATGAGCTTGCACGAGTTGTGAGGAATTTAAACGTGAACTGCACGTGCTTGGAAGAGTTGATCGATATTCTGGAGCGTGAAGAAGGTATAGAAGGAAAGAAATACAGCTGCAGACGCATAGGAAAACGATTTTTGGAAACAATATATTTTCGAGAATAAAAGAAATAATAGTATTAAATAAAGATATTTTGGGAGATTCAATGTCGCAATGATGTATAAATAGGTTCCTAGGATCACATAGAAGCAAAAAAAAAAAAAAGTTTCGGAGAGTTTAGAGTAACAAGAGAGGAGATTGATCTTGTTGTAGAGAAAACTTTTCTGCTGCTGCACCAAGAACACGAAGAACATAAGACGCACACAGAGCAGTCTTATATGCTACAGTGACAACGATATTAGACGAGGGTCGCAGAGATACAACAACAACAGTTCTTGTTTATCGTTCTTTGTAACAGTGTTTTGCAACAATTATAAACGTTGCAAACACCCGATTTTCATTATTTTCTCTCCATTTCATCTTTGTAAACAAATTTTGAGCATGAATCAATATTTTGAGCAAGTTTATACAATGATGAGCTAAACCCATCCTCTGGGGCGACAGAGGAAGCTATTTCGCCAATGAAATGTGGTAATCTCTATTTTATTTAATTTATGCAATTATTATATGATTATTTTCCTTGATAAATAAATAGATAAAATGGTTTTTGTTAAACAATTGTTATTTCAATTGATGAAGCATGCTAGCCTAGGGTTTTGATGTCCCATACTTTCGATTTACAATTGTTATTTCTAAAAAATCAACTTTTGCAATATTAAGAATCAATTTGAATGAAGGGTTTGCATGATTATAATTAGAAAGTATAAATCACTTTGATATTGGTAATTAGTGGAATCCATAGCCCCAGTCTTCTCCATATTTTTCATATCACTTTTATTTAAGTTTTTTATATTTTTTTATTTAAAATTAAGTCTAAAATCTGCTTTCACAAGTCTTGAACGAATCTTATTACTACAACATCAAAAAAATCTCATCAATTGGAGAGGCTGGAGACAAAAATTACACATTCCAGAGAAGGTCGATGGTTTTGAAATTTACTGGAGAAGCTGGAGACAGAAATTACACATTCCAGAGAAGGTCGATGGTACAGCTTCTACACCCTCTGGTCCAGAAAAGAATAATCGTCATGTGTGAGTCCTAACAATTGTACAGGACACTTCGAAGAATTCAACATCCATATTGGGCGTGTCTTTGGAATCACTAATTCCCCTTGGCTTAGTAGCGGAAATATCCCCAGATTGCTTTGTTGCTGTTGATACTCGCTCCGCTGCTGACAAAGAAAGTCAATCACATCGAATTGAACGTGGATATTGCACTCACATTAAGAATATGAAGACAAGATGAACTTACCTTGTTTGGTGTACATAAAGATGGGTGGGTCTTGATGTTCGTGCAAAACAGGAAAGCATAAGTTCCCTTTACACGCGACGAAATTTTAAAGTTGGAAAGGGTTTCTTCCTTCTCATACGAACGGGATTTAGAGAATCTAGTTGAGATCCAAGGACTTGACCGGACATGCCGATTTCTTTTCCTGCCATTGATGAGCAAGAGCGGTGATTTATTGGTAGCCCCTGATTGAAAGCTGTTTCACCAATACGACTGCAAAGGAAGTTCAAACCAAGCGATATACCTATGATAACATCCATCTACTTCATCTTGTTGGTTTTGTTTTTCGTCTGTCACCATCTAGTGCTTACCCCCAAGAATGTCACTGTTACGTGCTAAGCAGGGGACTTAATGTTGATGGTGGTTTTTAGTTTAGGACGGAAATTGTAAAAGTCTATCTACCTGTCCCGACATCGGAAGTAATAGACCTTGATATGTCTACATTCCACAAGGAATTTAAAGAATATATCAAAATCTGATGAGTGCCTATGCCGCTCTTCATATTGTATTGAAACTCAAGCTCCAAAATGAATTGTTCACTAGTATATAGCCTAGTGAGTATTTAATCTCCTAGTTGCATTATTCACTAATGAAATGGAGCCATTTAAAAGTGTTGATTGCCTAAATCCTCTTCGCTCATATATGTATTGAGCAATTCAATATATTTATGTATATAAAATTTACTCAGAATTGTGCATGTAGCAACAATCCCAAATATTCTATAAATTTTATCTTACACCAGCATTATTCATTAATGCATAGCCTGCCTAGTGTTTTCCTATGCTATATTCCCCGGCCGAACTCTCAATATTGGCATGACATGACGATTAATGTTCGCTCGCAACGGAGTACCATGAATCTCCCGAAGTGTCACTATTGATACCTGCATGAAAACACCCACATAGGCTACACCACCCTCTGACAAAGAGATCAGCGCGTTTGCACACCTTTTAATTAAAAGTTGGCGCGATCGGACATGCTTAATTCCCTTAAGGAAAATCTAGACTGTCCATATAAGTCTCAGAAACGATCACGGACACACAAGTTGGCTGCACGATTTAACAAGCCTAGCCAAACCTTGGCAAAAATAGGCAATCACCGCGATGACCACCGGCGGGCCCACTAATGCCCTGACCAGCTGAACATCACCATGCATCTCCCAGCGCATCAAAACGCTAACCCTAAGTAGGGAAGTCGCGCTGGTTAAAGAGAATCTCAAACGAATTTGAACTGTCCAAGATAGTCTCAAAATCATCGCCACTGTCCAACTTCGCATGCTTGCTTGGACGGGTTAGATGATCACAGGATCAATTAGGGGAATGCTGGCATGCACACCGCCGGACCCACTTTCCTCTTGCTCGAACGACTTGTCCATGGTGGGGCCATTGAGCAGTGAAACGCTCGCCCAAACCATGGCAGGCGTGATGCTTCCAAACCCTAAATTGGGTCAAGGAAATCCACTAGCGTCTTAAATCGATCACAACCATCCAACTTGGCCAGTCTATTTGGATGGCTTAGATCGTGTTTTGGACCATCAGGAAGGTGCACATAAGTTCACCGTCAGACCAACATTGTCCCCACACGATCGATCTCCCCAAAGGAGGCCAACAACATGCAAAACCGTTTGGTAAAAGTCGTGCGGACGTGGCTGTTTCAAAAACCTAATTAGGGTTTGCGGCAACACACATATGTCGTAAATTGATCGTAACCATCCATCTTCACCAGCCTAAACGAACGGTGTAAATACAGACTCAAGAGGTCTCAAGGATGTCAACATGATCACCGTGTGCCCACCTTTTCGTGTGACCGGCCGGCCTATGCATAATGGGACCTGGTGCCTCGAAACGCACGCCCCAAAGGTGATAGGTCACACGGCCTTTAAACCCTAACTAACGCTTTGCGGCAATATATTTCTGTCGCAAATCGATCAAGACCACTCATCTTTGCCGGTAAAATTGAGTGGCCTAGATCGAATCTTTGTGGGACCGAGAGGTGTAGGCATGCACGCTAGTGAGCCGTCTCCACGCATGCCCGATCGGCCCACTCAAAAATAAAGTCAATGCTTGGATTCGGTCAAGCCAAAGAGGGATGTTTACGCACCTCTAAAAACCCTAAATTCCTTCAACGACAGCAAACATGTGTCGTAAATCATCTCGTCCATCAAACTTTTCCAGATTGTTCGGATGGCTTGGATTAAAAATTAGGCAATCAACTGCCTCAATTAACTGCCTCAATGATCGTCGTCTGCCACTCTGTCACATGGAGTGATCGACCAAATGATGGCCCACCCATGTGTCCTCCAAATGATCACTCAAAGATGGTTGGACGTGCTGCCATTTTAAGATGCTTAGTTCGCGACTTACTAAATCAAGCTTTAAAACACCGATGCTTCATGCATATCGATTGTTTTGATCTGCTTGCTTAAAAGCGATGCATTACATGCATCGAGAATGAACGATAATTATGAATATCAATTCCATAAATAACTTAATTATTTAACCTAATAGCAGCGTATGCTATTTCCTGCGGCGGGTCCCACGACTTGATCCGCTCATTCGAGACATAAAACATGTCACAAACTGGGGGATACTTACTGGGGTATTGGTATGGCGGTTTACAACATGCGGAATGCAACGCGCCCATTACGAGAACGTGTCAGGAAAGATGGACGGTTAATGATGATGAGAGAAGTGGGCAAAGGCGTGATCATGGGACAATCACCTACACGACCCCGCTACTCCATCACTCAACTTCCTCCACTTCCTACAAGATGAGGATTGCACTCAAATGACTTGTATAAATAGGTTCTCCAACCTATTTCCAAACAACACAAAAAAACTAAGTCTTGTCATCACCGTATCCAAAAACACCCAGAACTGATAGCTTACATTGTGCAAGCCAGTTCATCGTTCTGATACAAGTCATAAACATCCAACACCTTCATAATTTCAACACCTTCTTCGCTTCCCTCCCTAAGATTAACCCCATCTCCTTCACTTTGTGACTGAAGCAAGTCTGGAACGACCATGTCTTGGTTTAGGCCAGAATTGTATAGATTGATCTCTCGAATCAAAAGCACTCCCATGCAGTGCATTTTTTTTAGGGTTTAGATTCGTTTCTCATCCACACACACACCCAAATTTACCAAAACCAGTAGAAACAGTTTCCACCCTCAAACACCAAGATCATATGTTAAGACTAATCCCCTTAACGATACATGATTATAACTGTCCAACCTTTAGGCAAAGGAATCAGTGATGGGATAAACCTAGATTTGCCTATAAACGTCATACGAATCCTTTTCACAATCGTAATGGTTATCAAAAGGATAACTTCGTAAAGACGAAGACAAGATCCGATGCTCCCAATTGGATAAAGACTAACTTGTAAAAGAATAGTCAATCCAATTTTCTTTCGAGAAATCTCGAAGAGAGTGACGGGAAGAAGGTTCTGGTTGTTTCTAAATGCACTCATAAGTGGGTTCCAAAGAAACTCAATGACGCTTTGAGTGTGAAAAGGAATGATCTCCTAGAAAATTCCATGACTACGGAGAAGGCAGTATCCATGATGTTGGAACTTAAAGAGTTCTTTGGAAAGATGGATTTGGATGTGAAAGGTTCTAAAAGCGATCTCTTTCATAATAATCCAAAAGTCACCTGTGGTGAGCAAGACATTGTTCACCTCAACACAACTTGAGCGTGTTGTAAGTGCATCCTCACCAAGGAATGCCCTGTTATGTATACGGCGAGGGAAGCATGAAAATTGGGGCGCACAGATTATGTTCGGTAAGGATGTAGAATTCAACTGGATTCTTCTAAAAAGGTATGTCTATAAACTTGAGAAATATTTGTGTTTTTATTTTCTTAGAGGACTTATAATGATCCACGTACCTTTCTTATCGTTCATTTCTACCCTAACTTGATCTGTGTTTAAGGTTCTTAAATGTTTAGGTTTGAAAATAATAGTTTGGGATGTTTAGACTACATGGTACATATAACAAGTATGCATAAGATCATTTAAAATCAAAATCCAGGGGTTTAAGTACGCATACCCGTTTTCAAACTGCTCCAGGATGCGAAAATTCGTATGCAAACCCGTATGCATACTTGACGTTGATATTCGGTAAATTTGTTTTGGCCGTAACTTCTTCGTCCGACCTCGGAATTACCTCATTATTTTTGCATTCTCTTCCTCTTTGAATTATTTTCAAAATGGTGATGAGAAATACTAAATTTGAATGATTTGAGGTTGGTCTTTGTCCCGTATCCTGGTTTTGAGTAATTTGGTCCGTTTCGTCGCACTTGTTCTACTTCTGTTGGAATTGGACCTTTGGATTCTCGGAGTAATTCTCTTATAAGATCATTTGTAGCTTTTACAAGAATGATGTTGGTGAATCACAAAGAAGAAAGTTCAAGAATAGGCAGTAGTACGCATTGCTATGAGATTCTTGAATGTTCACAATCATCTTATGTGAACTATAATGCATGGTCTTTAATGACTTTGTATGTTCTTCTTTGTTAAGAAAATCTTTTTTACGCCTTTGGTAGCTATTCTTGGTGTGAATCCGGGCGAAAAAGATTGATTTTACCCTCTAAGGACAAATCATCTTATATGTGCATTACGAGTTTGTCTTGATGCCTAGGAAACTTCTTATGAGATTTATTCTTGTTTTTGAAAAGGATTACTAGAGTTAGGAATAACCATTATTGTGATTACACATAGTTATGTCCAACGTTTTCATCTTCATGTTTTTAGGTTTATTTATTTAAATTCTAAAAATTTGTTTGGAAGATGATTTTTGCAGTATTCATCTTTATGGTTTTGTATATTGCAAACTTGTTATGGGATATGTGTGTTTGCGTCCGCGAACTATGATTGTCTCATACTTTGTCAAAAGTTAATTCTTTCGTATGTCGATATGCATGTATTGATAAAAGAATGAATGAGATTTTGACATTACAAAAGTTTGAAGCCTATTATGTCATTATTGATGGAAGATAGGATGGACTTTTGTTTACGAGGATCATGTCTATTGTATGTCATTGTGAAAATAGTGATGGAAAATAGATGAATCCTTGTCTATTCCGCAGTATTGATCTTCCCTGATCCATATTTTATGTATATATTGTGCGGCTCCGTAAGTTTTCTTATGTCGAGCATTTCTGATTAGATTAATCATGGGTTTTCTTGTGGTTAATTTAATTGAGTATTTTTTTTGGATTCAAATTCATATTCGTATGTGATTTGTTATGTACAAAGAAATCCTTCTTTTCTGATGAAATTAAGGTTGCTCTTGTTGTTCTTTCGGGAATGACATTTTATGGGGGAGAGTTCTTACTTTCCAAATCTTTGTGGGGAGTACAGTTGTGGAATATTATAGGGGTTATCTTGTATCTTAATAAACTCCTTGATGAAAGCATTTAGCTTCGGCTTTATGATTGCATCTAAATAAGTTGATATGTGATGGATTTTGGTCATGAAATGTCTCTATGGAAATTTTCATTAGGATCCCGTTTTTGTACCTTTGCCAATTTTATTTACAAAAAGGGGGAGAATTAATGTCTAGTTCACACTACAAATACATATGGTTTTCGGATCATTATGTAAGGGGGAGTGGTTTCCATGTGAGATGGAGTATTGACTAAGGTGGAGTAATACATATCAACATAGTATTGTTGTCGAAGTTGTGATACAATTGAACTTTGATGTTGTGTAATAATACTATAACACTGTGTAACAATTATTGAGAACTCTTGTTTTCTCATTGTTATAGCTACGGATTTTCAACAATGATGATGCTAAACTTACAACCTTTGGAATCATTGGAGTACTTGGAAGTGACGAAGATTTCGAGTAATGTTGAAGATTAGGCATGTGGAATAGGAGCTATAAAAGTTTATTTATCTATTTTTGTATTCCATATGTATTAATAGTTTTTTCACTAAAATTGACAAAGGGGGAGATTGTTAGAGCACTGCTCGATCGAACTCGCATGCATTGCTATCTCAAGCATGTTTGTCAATGTTAGTGATCAAAACTATAAGTCTTTATTTCTAGTCTGCTATAGCTAAGTCTCGGACTAGGACAAAAAGTGTAGTTTAGCTCAAGAACTCCATGGCGATCATCATATAAGACGAAGAAATACTCAAGGAACTGGTGGAACTTCATCGATTAAAAGTTATGTGGAGACTTGAACTTATCTATCACTCAAAAGTCTATCTACTCTATCTCCTATCTTGAGATAAAAGTCATTTTGCTATATAGATTTTGATTATACATATTTGTTATTTCGAGCCGAGTCTATCTCGCTTATTTGTTTCTCGAAATATGTGTTGGTAAGATTTCGCTTTGGCCAAGTTCATCTTTACCTAGTGATGAAAGTCATATTATGTTTCAATGACTTGAAAATGGCTTTGACGAAAAATAGTTTGTGAACAACAACTATATGACGTCCTCTAAGAATGTTTCAATGATTGAAATGAGAGTTTAGATATATAACCATTGTTGGATATAAGAATTGTGTGGTAACACATATATGTCCAAGTCCTTATTCCTTGAACCAAAATATGCGTACTTTGCTGCTCAGGAAAACCGAAACAGAGTTCGCGAACCCAGTCTGCGTACCCAGTCCGCGAACTGTCGGAGGTCCTCTTCCCGAGAAAACCTTCTGGAGTTTGTAAACCTTTTACAAACTTATTCCGGGTACTTAAGTCCGCGTACCTAGTTTGCGTACTTAGGTTGGTTATTTTCTAAAAACGATTATTCGTGAACTTAGACTTATATAAACTAAGGAATGCAAGTTTGCAAACCGTCGATTCGAGTGAATCAAATCGGTTTTGCTTCGATTGTGTCTTTTATACTTCTATAAGATCTAAGAAATTTAATAACTCTCTAACTAGTTCATTTGAGTCATTTGAACTAGTTATGGTAAAGAAGAATATGGTTGATATGAAAGTGCTCATATAGCTAACCATTTGGTTAACTACTGTTGAACCAACGAATGCACGTGTTTGGGTACGGTTACACAAACCTAAAATCGTGCATTTCATTTGTGTGTAACAAGCTAAGTTTTAGATCTAACGGTTGAAAGATATTAGCTTGAATCTAATCAGGTTTTCATCTAACGGTGAATATTGAATGCTTTGTTACTAAGCTAACTTTGATTGCATACCCTGGTTTTAAAGACTATATAAGGGAGAACTCTAGCAACTGGGAAACCTAATACCCACACCTCATGTGTGATACTAATTGTATAAGCTAGAGTCGATTCTCCTTTAACCTTAGGTTTCTACCGAGACCCTGTAGGTTAGCGACTTGAAGACTTCATTGGGATTGTGAAGCCAGACCGATACTACTTTCTCGTAGTTGTGTGATCTAATCTTGTTGTTTCTATCGTATTGAGTACAATTGTAACGATTGGCTTGAGATTGATATCTCCGATAGGAAATATATAAAAGTAATCACAAACATCTTCGTCTCATCGTTTGTGATTCCACAATATCTTCTTTCGCAGCGTCGATTAAGATTGTTGTGAGGTGATTGATAATACTGAGCTGTTCTTCGGGAATATAAGTCTGGTTTATCAATTGGCTCATGTTCGCCTTGGTTTATCAAAAGACGGAACAAAACTCGTAGGTATTTCTGTGGGAGACAGATTTATCTATTACCGTAGACTTTTCTATGTGATACAGATTTGTTTATTAAAGTCTTCGAATTTGGGTCGTAGCAACTCTTAGTTGTGGGTGAGATCAGCTAAGGGAATCAAGTGTGTAGTATCCTGCTGGGATCAGAGACGTAAGGAGCGCAACTGTACCTTGGATCAGTGTGAGATTGATTGGGGTTCAACTACAGTCCAGAACGAAGTTAGTTTGTAGTAGGCTAGTGTCTGTAGCGGCTTAATACAGTGTGTGTTCAATCTGGACTAGGTCCCGGGGTTTTCTGTATTTGCAGTTTCCTCATTAACAAAACTTCTGGTGTCCGTGTTATTTCGTTTCCATATTATATTTGGTTATATAATTGAAATATCACAAGTTGTGCGTTTGAATCAATCAATTAGAATATCCAACCTTTGGTTGTTGATTTACATTGATTGATACTTGAACATTGGTCTTTGGTACCGTTAAAGTGATCACTCTTGTATTCAATTAGACTCGCAGATTTCTATTTGCTTGAGTAAGAATTGAATCGAGAAAGAGAGATATAACTCTTTGATATACTTTATTAAGATTGAATCTAGTTGATTCTATTGAAAGTATACTGGAGTTAGTCCATACAGATTTCTAAAATATTGGGTGTGGTTGTTGTACCCCCGGTTTTCCATAACCGCTTGTTTGTGTTCTTGGTAAAACTATTCACAAAGGCCCGACTTATGTATTAGTATGACTTTTATTAGTGAAACCGATCTTAAGTAATCACCTGAGATGGTATGATCGAGTTTGTGATTTTATGTCTAACCAAATCCGGGTAAAGGGGAACATTTCCTAGTAAGAGGTGCAATATATCACAAAGGGGAATCGATCCTTGTATGAGGTGCAATAAGTTTATAGAAAAAAGGGGAACTGATCCTATGGACATGTGCAACACATATAAGTTAGATACCATATATATGTGGGGAACCGATCCTAGTACCTAGTCAACCGAATTTTGGAAAGCTAGTGTGACTATGCACAGTACTCACATGGAGGTAGAACCTAAACTTGTTTTGGTAGAACCGTTACACCCATGTTTTGTGATTGAATGTTCTTTGATCAATCACATAGTTCTTGAAAGTCATATGAACCAATTCTAAACTTGTTTGTAAGTGTGGCAAATCGGTTTCAAGATTGTAAGTATGAAAGAGGACTTACAAAGTAAGGATATTGAAATACTTTGAACACCTGCTGTGAAAGTTAATCTTTAATTGTTCAAAGTTATTTCCTTAATAGCTAAGGGAAGAGAATCCCAAGATCGAAACATAAATAAGTTAAGAATCTTTTAATTAAGGTTATTAATTTCATTTTTAGGAAAAATAAGAATTAGTAATGTGCATTTATAATTATAGATTTTCCAAGAGATTTCAGTCATTATTTTTGGACAGAGCATTTCCAGGAATTATGGAAACCGAATTTGTGCTTTAATGAATATCTTGAAAATATCTTTGGTTTTGGAAATTCCTTGGTGTCCAGACTTCCTTGTCTATAAATATTGAAGTTTGCATTTCTAGCAAACTAATCCTTCGTAACAGCAAACTACCTCTTGTTGTGCTTCTACTGGTGAAGCCGCCTATTCGGAGAGGAGAGTAACCTAATTAGGCGAAATCTCTTACGGCCGCTCGTTTTAAAGTCTTATTTGGGATTGAGAATCTCTATTAGTACTGTTGGTGGAAAACTAGATAATTGCGGTTTATCTTTTGTTTTTGATTGATTTGATTGACTAACGGTGGTTGAACTTTGATTGCACCTAGTTTTTTTTATGCTTGAGGATCTTCTCTTCTGATATAAGATTCACTCAAACTAGTTCAGAGTTTCGACAGGGATCTTTAGACTGTTGTTATTTCTAAAGACGATCTTGTGATAATCCATTGTTAACAGACTCTGTTCTGTGTGTGATTGATCACAAAAGATTCAAGTGATTGTGTGCAGGTGTTTATTGAAGATCTAAGAAGATTTTAAGACAAAGAAGAGTTCGAATATTTCTGATTTGGGGATCATAATCTTTGGTCTGCACAATACTTGTTTCGGTAAAAAGAGGATCCAACTATAATCGGTTTTATCTTTGTGATAGAATTGGATTGATTAGTTGAGTAGAATGACATCAACAAAATTCTTTGGATTAAGAGTGTTGATTGCAAAATCTTAACGATTACTTCGGTAATTGAACATAAGATAGATCTAAGGACCTGAGGAAGGATTTTATGTTAAGATAAACAGAAGAGTCTTTGTCCGACTCATATCACTTGGTTGAAGAGAGTTGATACCAAACAGATTTGTTGTTCCTTTACTGTTTGGAATATGAACCAAAGGAATTGTTCCAAGTACGTGACTTATTCATAAGTTGGAAGCGTGGGAATACAGACGGAACTAGGTGAACTATAGGTTTAGTTGCGTGGTCTCAACTATACGAAGTTAAGTTATTTTGTATAGCGGCTTAATCCTGAGAATATTCAATTCTGGAAAAGGTCCCGAGGTTTTCTGCATCTGCGGTTTCCTCGTTAACAAAATCTTGTTGTGTCATTTACTTTTATTTGCCGCATTATAATTGTTTTATTATAATCAAGTAAATTACACAAAACGTTAATTTCTATTTACTTGATAAGTAATCCTATTGTGTTTGGTTAAGTCCGAACCTTTTTATCAAGTAAACATACTTCGTTGTTGTATTGTCTCGATCTCGTATCCATAGACGATCACATGAAGTGTGAACCGATTAGTTTCATTGTCTCGACTCAGTCCATAGACAATCACTTTCGGAGAAAGGACTTATAGGTAGGAATTTTTTTAGATTGAGGTATATTTGGGTACCCTCATCTTTTCAGTTTGAATTCGTTTATCATCAACACACCCAAATTTACCAAAAATAGCAGAATCAGTTTTTACCCCAAAACAGTACTACTTGTGTAAATCCTATTATAAAGATAAACATAAGACAACAGAAGTTTAGTTAACGAGGAAACCGCAACTGCAGAAAAACCCCGGGACGTAGTCTAAATTTTAAGACCAAACAATATTAATCCCTTAGAGGGCGTCCTTTACACACTAAGAGTTGTTGCAGCCGAAGTGAAGATTTTTGATACCAATCTGCCTCTAACAATTAAGCCTATTTGATTTCCGTTAAGCCCAAAGATCAATGTGTAGAAATTTGTTTGCAATAGACAAGGCAGCAAACCTCACAAATCTGGAACTTACTACTCCCGAAGAGATGTATAGATTCTTAACTACATCTCAAGAAAAATCATAAAAAGATCAACTAAAATCAGTTCTCAAATATCTATCTTGAGGAATCACAAAGTCTGAGACGAAGAGAACTTTTCGATTTTTATCTATTTTTCTAGACAGAGATTACGAGAACCTTGATAACAGAAAAGCAAGATCAAGATTAACGAACTATCAAGGTAAATATAGTCGGACCTAGCTTCACGGATCCCCAAAGCAAAGTCTTTTAGTCGTAAACCTAATTATGATTCTCAGAGGAAACCTTGATCAATAGAGGACGACTCTAGAATAAACTAGGACACAATGTGTCAGGGGTTGATTGTCCCAATTGAAAGAGCATCCCTATTTATAGTTTTTCCAAGACTATGGGTTACTTAGAATTTAAGCTAAGATAACTTGAGAATCAAGCAAACTCTTATCTTGAAAAATACAATAGAAGATTATATATTTAGGTCCGATTACGGAACAGTGTATAATGACCATTCGGTTTGGAAAGTTAGCCAAAGAACTAAAAGCAATTTGATATTTAATTAATACTTAAGAGTTTAATCATGATGCACATACACAAGTGTTTAAGTGATAAATGAAAGTCTTAAAAGTGTTTAAGAGAGTTTTAGTAATGCTAAACATATTATAAAAATAAGTCTTTAACCGTATACTACAATAAAGTTGGGACAGTTGGTATAACAGTTTGTCAATCGTAGGGTTTGTTCACGAATCAGGGTGCTATGGTTCGTGAACTGGGTTCTCCAACTGCTAGCCTATTAATCCAACTTTGAAAATTGAATTCACCACGGTTTTCCAACCGGGTTCGTGAACTGTTCCCGTCTGAACTTGTGGTTTGCGAACTGGTTGGCCAACCTTCATGTATTTATGATACTCGGATATCTATGATTTGCAAACTAGTTTGCCGACCTACCCTGAGTAGAAATATCAGTAAGTTCAGTATTTCTCTCTTATGATGTTTGAAACATTCCTAAGTGATAAAATCATTTGCATGGGAAATTTTCAATTGTACCACAAGTTAATTCATAGAACTAATATTGTTAAGGACCTTTGAACATCTTTGTTTAGAATCATATTTCGAGATTTTTCACAAGACAAGCTTGACTCGAAATTTCTTGTTTGTAAATCTAATAAAAGTGATTCAACATAGTCTCATAACATAGAATGGTTATAGTGAGTAAAATAAAATGGTTCAGTCTTCATATAACTGATACATAAGTTCTCCAAGTGTGTTTGTCGATCTTCGGTCTTCAAGGGTGATGTATGATACTGAACCACAATTTCCAACCTAGTCAAAGACTTGACTTAGTATACTATAAATCAAGATATAAATTTTATCACCTAACATTTACAACAAACTTGAGATAGCAAAACTTGTGGGTTCAACTGAGAAATGCTCTAACACCAACTTACATGTTCAAAGAAAGTCTATTTTCCAAGGAAATCCGTGAATGCCGACTGCCCGAAAATTTTCATTACCAACCTTAAAAGAGTTTAAAGGTGATTCAGATCCAAATGAACATATGTTCTATTTCGAGCAGATGATGGCTATGTATTTGGACAATACTTGGAGAATTGCGAGATTCTTCTCAAGCAGTCTGCAAGAAGATGCTCTACATGGTTTCAGTGTCTTTCATCTAATTCAATTCATGCATTTGATGATTTGAAATCAATGTTTATTCATAACTACTCCTGCAACGTAAAACATGGAGATGTTCTGGGTGACATATGCAAGATAACTCAATGAAGTGAAGAGAGTTCTACCGACTTTCTCAAACAATTCAAGGCAGCAGCTGCACCAGTTGATAAAGTGCACTAAATAACACTATGTAGATTGTTCAAAAATGCTCTTAAACAAGAATAAATTTGAGATTCTTTTACTGGTCACGTCCTTGAGTCTCTAGATGAAAGCAGGAAAATTTTAGAAAGGAGGAAGTGATACGTATGATCTTCGTACTTTGGTGACTATTATTATATAGGCGGAATTCAGAATAATAATAGATTAAAACTAGAAAACAGAAAACACCAGAAACCAGATTCGAAAAAATTATCTTCTCTAGATTATAAATAAGAAAACTTATTACAGATTCTCTCTTTGTTACGCTCACAATCTCTCTAGACAGTGGATAGCCTTAAACTGTTTGATAAGCTTTTCTTTTGACAATAACACAAGTATCTGTATACAAGCTTTCTCTAGGTCTATGTCTATTTATCTATAAGCCAAACCTATCAATACATAAATTTTTGTCGTACTTAGCGATTGTATTCTGGTTTGGTTTCTCAAACTTCTTAGGAATTTATTTCCTAAAGTAAGAGTACTTCCCAAATCAGTACCCTTTCCGAAACTAAGAATTCTTCCTGAATAGGGATTCCTTCCTAATATATGATTATACCCTCCACTTAGTTCGAGGATTGCTAAGTTCCTTAAGATACACCAATATCATGGGTCCTGCCATTAAGAAATTATACTCCTGTGAGAGTTAAAAATGAAGGTTAGGGAGATCGAGAGCTTGTTTTTTTACTTGTTAAACCACTTGTATTTACTGAGAATTTGACCTTGACAAATTATAAAAGCTTCTTTCTCTCCTTGTCGTGTTTTAGTCATTCTTCGCTCCAACATACAATCTTCCTTGAGGATTCTACCGATCAAACCACAAGTCTTCAACAAAGGGTAAGATCATAGTTTCATCGCCTTCATCATCTAATAATGGCTGATCAAACAACTTCAAATATTTGGCATTAATGACCAAGTATATTCCCAGATAAGGTGGTAAATCCGGACGAACGACATTGTCACAAATTTTTTCGAGAATACAAAATGGTCCATATCTCAATGGGCTTAAATTTATTACCTTCCCCCTTAGGATACCAAGTCACCAATGCCGAAATTACAAGGCACGAGATGCTTGTCATGTTTTTCTTTGTATTTGGCTGGAGACTTTTTTAATTGTGCTTCAACGGTCGCATGAATTTGAGATATATTACCCCCCCCCCTCCCATTGAGGTGTCACTAAAAAATACTAGTTCGAAAGGGCTAAGTATTCGGAAGGAAATTTCCTCGAAGAACTGTGAACCACTCTATTGGAAGAAAACTGTAAATATCGTAGACTCTCATCCCAAGTTTTAGGATGCTTGGAATTATATCCTCTTAAAATGTGAACGATAGTACTGTTGACCACTTCAGTCTGTTTATATGTTTGTGGATGGAAAGTTGTACTCTTATTCAACCTAGTGTCCATCATTTTCCATAAAGAATCCCAAAAATGACTAAGGAACCGACTATCCCTATCAGAGTCATCGAAGTGGGTAAACCAAAATGCTTCCACACGTGCTCCCTAATACCGGTGCTTCTGAAATGTTCTTTTTAAATATTAGTTGAAAGCTTCTTCATGGTTTTGATACCATTCAAATTTTGTCTTATCCCCCGTCAAACTATGTAGTGGTCCCGCTACAGCAGAAAAGTGCCAGATAAACTTACGCAAGTATGTGCAAGCTCCTAAAAAAACTCATAATTTAAGTTATCGTACTTGGTCAAGGCCACTTAATGATCACTTCAACCTTAACTAGATAAATTTTCAGTTGTCCATCACCAACAACGAATCCAAGATACACTAACTATGTTTTCCCAAATTCACACTTATTTACATTCGTATACGAGGATATAATCCAAGTAGACAATCACGAAATCTTATATAAAAGGTTGTAACAAATTATTCATCAAATGCATATACACAAACCAAAAGTCACTACCAACCATTCGAACAAGCCTTGTTTGGTTTTGAAAGCAGTCTTCCATGTATCATCTTCTAGAACTCTCACTTGATGGTAACTGGATTTGAGATCTAACTTTGTAAAGACTCTCGATCACTTTCCAACTGATCCAACATGTCGTATATCCGAGGTAAAAGGTAATGATTCTTGATCGTGATCTTTTTAATACTCGATAATCAACACACATACGCCAGCCTCCATCTTTCTTTGGAATCAAAAATACCGCTAACCCACAAGGTGAAGCACTAGGCACTATTACTTCTAGAATCTCCTGAACTTGTTTCCTGATCTCATCAGACTCTTCTATGGTTGTGCGATAAATACCTATATTAGGAAGAGAACTTTATCCGGTTAACATGATCTCATCGTCCACGCTCCTTTTTTGCGGTAATCCCATGACATTTGGAAAAAAATCCTTGTATTTCAACTTCAACCTTCCCAGGTTGTCTTGTTGTTGTGTATTCAAGGCTATCAAACAAACTCTATTTGGCTTCTCCTCAAGAGAACGAATCACAAGAAGAATTAACTTTGTGATAACGTTCACCAACCACTTATCCTGAGTAGTTTTGACCAAGCTTGCTCCCTCGAGAGGATAATTTATAGCTAGAATCATGAAACTCTCTCCATCTTTGGTAAAGGTGTATTTTTACTCCCTCATGTGTAGAGTTGCATCTCTATCCCATAGGTAAGGACTACCTAGTGCAATCTGACAAACATCTAAAGGAACTACGTCGCATATAACTTCGTCAATGTATGACTCATCAAGATCAAATTTGAACATGCATTGTTGTATAACTTGTAGGGCCCCTTCCTTTAGAAGCCACCCTAAAGTGTATGGTTTTGGATGTTGAAAGTCTTCAATCCCAACTTCTGTACCAAAGAATTTGAAAGTAAATTTTTCTGACTTCCTAGGTCAATAACAACATCAACTAATGATGTCTTAACCTACATCTTCACGTGAAGATTCGTTCCTAGGGTGATCTTTTAAAGGTCCTTCCTTTTCCCCTGCCATAAGAGAGAGCTTTTGGGTTTGGTTAGTCCTTGAACCTATTTTTGAGCATGAGCGACTAATGCTTCCTTCTTGGCTTCTTTCTTCTGCACCCCTTTTGGTTTTAGATGAAGGTCCTTACCCAACATTTGTCGATAACATAACCCGTTAGTTTGCAATGTGTGTAAGTCAAACTTTCATTGTCACTAGAATTCCCTTCTTATTTTCCCCTATCGCCTCATTTAGGGGAGATACCTCTAAATTTCCCCTTAGTATTTCCCTTTGAATCATATTTCATAAGCATGCCTTCAATTGCGTTAGCTTTTATGCTTGCTTCGAAAATAGTATCAACAGAAAATACTTTCAACTCTTTCCATATATACTGATGGAACCCGGAGATATACTTCATATAGATAACATAATCTCCTAAGTATAAATCCAATGCCATATAGATATACTTCATATAGATAACATAATCTCCTAAGTCTAAATCCAAAGCGATAGCTTGATTCCGAAATTTCGAAGTATATACTTGCATGGTTTGGTTGTAAGACTTCTTCAAGTTGTACCACTTGAACCATCTCTCTTCAATGTAGCCAAATGAATAAAACTGTTTCCTTACAACAATCTTGAATATTTTTCACGACAATGCTCTTTTACCTAGGTTTTGTCTTTCATAAGTTTTCCACCATGCTAGAGCATGATTTTGTAACTTCGACACCACGAAAGAAATCTTTTATTTTGAAACATATTCAAAGACGAAAAATATGTCTCCAGATATTCTATCCAATCATCCAATTTTTCTACATCGACACTCCCACCGTAAAGTGAAATATCAATGGGAAAGTAAAATTTCAGATTCTTACGATGAAGTTTGGTTGATGTAAAACTTTTAAGAAACTCACTTCTTTTTCCTATTCGTCCACATCTTCCTCTTATTCTTATACTTCTTCCTTTTCCACCTCGTCCTTTTCTTCCGAAGCACCAGATGAAGTCATAATGTTTTTCTTCGTCTTTGAGTTAGGTGTATGAGAACGAATGCATTCACTCAATTCTTAAAAGTAGTCTGGATCGAATTCATGTATGTTTGTATCATAACCACCTTTTATTTCGTAGTTTGTGATTCGCGAGTTTTAGCTTCATAATCTGACTTTGTCTTCCTTGGTCCCCTTGTTCTCTTAACGTCTTCTTGTTTCTCGAGCACCTCACCTAGCAATCTAGTGAAACCCATAAACTACAAAAAAATTCCCTAAAAGAAACTAACCTTTCTCTTGATGCCATGACTTAGATTTATCTCTCAAGGAAAAAGGAAACAATCTAAATTTTAAAACTTCATCACTAAGGTCTTTAATCCTAACTATTCCGTAAATTCCTTCAAGGTCCCTCACACGAAAGTATCGTTCTCATCATCTCTCACTAAGAATACAGGGATCATCTGAATAGTTGGGTACATGTAATCTTTAACATTTTCCATTGCTGGCACAGTAGAAGTACTAGTGGTAGTTTCCTCTCTAAGATCAGGGCTCTCTAAATCAGTATCTTTGAGATCCTCGTCTCTTGATATATAACTACTAGGTTAATAAAATGACATAGAGCGTCTCTTTTACGATTAGCAATAATCGATTTGGAATACACAAGAACTAAACAAAAATCTGTGCACATACAAATATTGGGGTTCACTATTTTTGGTAAGCTTGGCTTATCACAATAAAATAAACCTACAACCAAATACTAGTCAAACATACACGACTGGGATTTGAAAAATTTCACCTGGTAACTCCCATAAGTCCAATGATACGGGTTTATCTTACTTTTACACGAGTTATCCATAACTCGGTAGTCTTATGATGCAATTGATGTCACAATAATAAATAAAATACTAAAAATAAACAAACAACCAAGCAAAAAAAAATACAAGTCCAAACAGAAATAAGGAAGCTAATAAACAAAAAAAATATCGTAAATTCTCCCTTTTGGGAAGACAAGACCAACTTCCCACCTTTCGTTTTAAGTCAATCCTGCACACCCAAAAAAAATACCAAAGTAAAATCTATAAAAAAAAAAATAATAAAAAAAAATAAATCCTAGACTAAACTCAAAAATAAATAAAATAAAATAAAAATCTAAAACCTAAACCTAAAGACAAGTCCCCGACAGCGAAACCAAAAATTGATGTAATTTTGATTGTTGTAGAAAAAGTGGTAATAAGATTCATTCAACTCGGAATTGTGAAGATTATAATTTAGACCTAATTCTAATTAAACTAAAAGTTATGTAGAAGATGATAACAGCACTACAAGAGACTGGGACTCAAGATTCCACCATAAAACTCATTCATGCGGTTCATATATTAATTCTAAACAATTCAAACTCAAATAGTGACTCTAGTTCTTTGCCAAAAGTAGATTTTCAAAGTTAATGACTGTAAATCAAAAGCATGGAACATCAAAAGTTTCAAACTAAGTATGACCCATCAATCGAAATCACAATCATTCAATAAAACCATAAATCGGTTAATAATTAATGCCAAAAGTCATAAAGAATTAAATATAATTACCACAATCATAAATATGGCTTCCTCCATCATACCAGTGTTGGGGTTTAGATCCTCTTGTCGAAAGCACTCTCAAAATAATTATTCGCCGCTCAAAAATTTTCATAAAAGGAACAATTGTTGAATGAAGATAACAGTGATTTTTTGCGAATGAAGAACAGTGAGTTTACAACGCTGTATTGGCATTACAAAATTGTTGTTACAAAGGAACAATTGCAGAATGAAGATAAAAATTTCTAAAGACCTATTGCAAGCATTGCTGGATTGATGATTGTATTATGTATCGTTGATTTAGCAACAGTTTCTGTGACAGACTCTGTACGTCCAATGTTCTTCGTGTTTTTCTTCTCCTTGCAGCAGAAAAAACATTTCGCATCTCTAATTCTTCGATTCTCGGCTCCCAGACTTCCCCAAACTCTCTATGAACTCCTCTGGCACTCGAACAACCTCTATTTATATACACAACAACCCTAAAATGTCCCCAGAATATCTTTCCATATCTTTTTTTCTTTTATTTCAAGTTACGAGATTATCTCTCGTTTCACCTTCACACGTCTTATTTATCTTTCAGACACCTCTATATATATTGGATATATGGATACGAGGAGAATATTTTTTTCCTTTTTTTGTGAAACAACTCCCAAACCTAGCATAGAAAAAATCTCGAGAAATTCTCATTCCCTGTTTTATAAATATTACGTAGAAATCTTCTTTGTTTCCGATTATAACGACCATACCTTCCCTGTTTAATCGCAAAAAATCAATCCCAATCCACATGCACAAAAACATCCGACAAAATCTCATTGAAATTATTCTCAGAAAAACATGCAGAGAAATGAGATTTGAAACTGAATTTTCCCCGCCCGAAAATTTCTTTACAAACAAAGAAGAAAGGGGGTGTGCCTTATCCAAATGAAGGATGCTATTAACAATAAATGCTCTGGGGTGCCCTTATCCAACTTGGGGGTGCCTTTAGAAACCCCTCTGGTGCCTTTATCACTTTTTCGAGCAAATTCTTCTCCACATGTTTATTTCCCAAAAATACCTACAAACGCATAAAATACCAAAATAATTATAAGTACAAAATAGGCACTAACAATTAGAGAAAATTGAGATAAATCAGACACAAAAATGTGTTTATCAGACCACAAAGTCTACTCAGTTGCACAAACATCATGTGATACCATACCAGCAATATAAGAAGAACAACTCTAGAGATGAGTCCGACCTAAAATGGAAAGAAGAGTCCCCATTCGAAGTCCATCCAGGTCAATCCATCGACAAATCACCTGTTTGTATCTTGACGAAGGGCTTAGTTGCACCTAAATTCGTGTTTGAAAAAGCGGGGGTCTAACAACACCACCCAATATTTCGCTTAGCAATCTGTATGGCCTAACTCAGAAATACTATTTAGAGAATCAACTAGACAATCAGACTCAATCTAGGTAAAAGTATCTCAAGGAGTTAATATCTCTCTCTTGTTTTGATTTACTCGAGCTAATAGAAATCAACGATTCTTTAATCAAACATAAGGAATAATTTGGATGGTACCAAAGACCAATATCCAAGGATCAATCAATGAAAATCAATAACCAAAGGTTGGATTACTATAATTGACGATCTAACGCACAACTTGTATTATATCAATTATAAAGATAAAACAATATAATGCGGAAATTGAAATAACACAGACACCAGAAATTTTGTTAGCGAGGAAACCGCAAATGCAGAAAAACCCCGGGACCTAGTGCAAATTGAACACACACTGTATACTTCGGACTGGACTATAGTTGAACCCCAATCAGTCTACCACTGATCCAAGGTACAATTGTACTCCATACGCCTCTGATCCCAGCAGGATACTGCGCACTTTATTCCCTTATCTGATCTCACCCACAACTAAGAGTTGCTACGACCCAAAATCGCAGGCTTTAACAATAAACAAATCTGTCTCCCACATACAAGTCTATCAAAGGATCAATCTGTCTCCCACAGATAAACCCTAAAGGTTCTGTTTAGTCTTTTGATAATAACCAAGGTGAACAGGAACCAATTGCTAATCCGGTCTTATATTTCCAAAGAACAACCTAGAGTTATCAATCACCTCACAACAATCTTAATTGTATGGTAGCGAAACAAGATGTTGCGGAATCACAAACAATGAGACGAAGATGTTGGTGATTACTTTTTATATCTTTCCTATCAGAGATATCAATCTCAAGCCAATCAATCTGATTGTACTTGTACGATAGAAGATGCAAGATCAGATCACACAACTACGATAAAAGTAGTATCGGTATGGCTTCACAATCCCAATGAAGTCTTTAAGTCGTTAACCTGGTTTTAGAAGAAGAAAACCAAAGGTTAAAGGAGAAACGACTCTAGCACGCAAACTAGTATCACACGTAAGGTGTGGGGATTAGTTTTGCACAATACCAGATGTCTCCTTTATATAGTCTTTCAAATCAGGGTTTTTCCTAGGTAAGAAAGCAATCAATACCCACCGTTAGATGAAAACCTTATTTATATTCAAGCTAATATTTATCAACTGTTAGATCGAAAACTTAGCATGTTATACACACTTGACAATGCACGTTTCTAGGTTTGTTAACCGTACCCAAACGTATGCACTTGTTGGTTCAAAAATAGTTAACCAATTGGTTAGCCATATGAGCATTTCATATCAACCATGTTCTTCTTCACCATAACTAGTTCAAGTGACTTCAAATGAACTAGTTAGAGAGTTTTTCAATTACAAGGAAATCTCATGTACTACACAAGACACAATTGAAAAAAAGATGATTTGATTCACTTGAATCGGTTCATGAAATTTTATAGCCACGGTTTGCAAACTGCATTCCTTAGTATTTTTAAGTTTAAGTTCAGAAATCATCTTTAGATATATAACCTTCTTAAGTTCACACACTAGGTTCGCGGACTTAAGCAACCGGGCAGAGTTTAAAAATTCCAGCAGAAAATCTCGGCAAAAGACCTTCCGCCGGTTCACGGACTGGGTTCGTGGACTGGTACTCACACTACTAGTTTGTCAACTCCAGCATAATTTCTCGGGATGAGAAGTTCGGCAGTCCGCGTATTGAGTTCGCGGACTTGGCAACAAGCCATACTTCCGGTTCTCTTGATCAACAAAGTTCGTAAACTTTGGTTCAAGGAATAGGATTTATGCACATATGTGTTTCCACAACAATACTTATGTCCATCATTGGTTATGTAATCTAAACTCTCATTCCAATCATTGAAACATTCTTAGAGGACGTTATATAGTTGTTACACCATTTCTCGTCAAAGCAATTTTCAAGATGATTGAAACATACTAGGTAAAGATAAACTTGATCGAAGCGAAAATCTTACTAACACATATTTCGAGATATAGATAGGCGAGGTATACTCGGCTCGAAATACCAAATGTGTATAATCTAAGTCTATATATATAGCATACGACTTCATGTCTCAAAGAGTAGGAGATAGAGTAGATAGACTTTTGAGTGACAGGTAAGTTCAAGTATTCACATACCTTTTTGTCGAGAAGTTCCACCAGTTCCTTGAGTAGTTCTTCTACTTGTATGATGAATCACCATGAAGTCCTTGAGCTCAACTACACTTTCTATCCTAGTCCGAGACTTAGATATAATAGACTAGAAATCAGAACTTATAGTTTTGATCACTAACATTGACAAACATGCATGAGATAGCAACACATGCGAGTTCGGCCGAGCAATGCTCTAACAATCTCCCCTTTTGCCAATTTTAATGACAAAACTATCAATACATATGGAATATAAAAAAGACAAAGAAACTTTTAGTAACTCATATTCCACATGTCTAATCTTCAACATTCCTCGAAATATTCGTCACTTCCAAGTACTCCAATGATCCCAAAGGTTGTAAGTTTAGCATCACCGTTGTTGAAGATCCGTAGCTATAACAATGAGAAAGCATCGGTCTCGATCATTGTTATACAGTGTCATAGTGTTATTATACAGCGTCAAAGTTCAATTGTATCACAACTTCAACAATAATAGCCCCTTAGTCAATACTCCATCTCACATGGAAACCACTCCCCCTTACACAATGATCCGAAAACCATATGTATTTGTAGTGTGAACTACATATTAATTCTCCCCCTTTTTGTCAATAAATTGGCAAAGGTACAAGAACGGGATCATAATGAAATTTCCGAAAGAGACATTTCATGATAAAAAGAAAAAAGTACATACCAACTAATTTAGATGCAATCATAAAGCCGAAGCTAAATGCATTCATCAAGGAGTTTAAAGATACAAGATAACTCCTCTAAAATTCCACAGCCGCACACCCCTCAAGATATGACCATTAAGCACAAGTTCAAAAGAACTCTCCCCCATTTGATGCCATTCCCGAAAGAACAACAAGAGCGATCTTAATTTCAAAGGAAAAGAAGGATTTTTATTGGACACCAAAAACCATGAGAATGATTTCCTATATCCAAAAACTCAATCAAATTAATCACAAGTAAACCCATGATTAATTTAATCGGAATATGCAATCAAATTAAACACAAAAAGTGATCAATTCAATTGATTGTGCTCAATATAAAATAACTTACGGAGCTATGACTAAGTTAACCATAAGACAATGATTAGCTTAACCGTTCATATACTCAATATAAGAAAAATCTTACGAAGTATGAAAATACTCAACTAGATTAATTACAAGAGAACCCATAATTAATCTAATTGGAATACACAACCAAACTAATTACAAAAGTAATCAATTTAATTGTCATGTGTTTTGCTCGATATAAAAGACTTATGGAGCAATAACTAAATAACCAAACAAGATGATTAATTTAGTTTAATATGCTCGACATAACATATCTCACGGAACAACAACTAAGCTAAGAAATCAATTTGGTTGTATAATGCTCAACATAAGATACATTACGGAGCCTCACAGTAATACATAAAATATGGATCAGGGATGATCAATACTGCGGAATACATAAGGATTCGTTCTATTTTCCCATCACTATTTGCATAACGATGTTAATAGACATAATCCTTGAAAACAAAAGATTTTAACCTATCTTCCATCAAATAAATTGACAATATAGGCTTAACTTTTGTATTTTTCAAAAGTCCATTCATTCTTTTACCAGTACGTGAATACCGACCACCAACGACTTTACTTTTGACAAAGTATGGGACAATCAAAGTTCACGGACGCAAACACACATATCCCATAACAAACTGCAATATCACAAAATCATAAAGATTAAATACTGCAAACCATCATCCTCCAAATATTTTTAGAATTTAAACCAAATAAACCTAAAAAGGAACAAGAAGATGAAAAATAATAGATATGTGTAGTCACAATCATTCACGAACTCCTTGTCGTCAACAGCCATTGGAACATAAGGTTCGTGGAGATAGGAGTTAATATCAACAAACCTTCTTGGCTGATGATGTCGAACCAGGGCTTTCTGAATTTCCAAAGATCTTAAAACGCAAGCCTTTATTTCATGAATCTCTTTTCTTACTTCCTTCAACTCGTCAAGAACATCGGAAAACTTCTGAGAGTTCGAAGGGACAGCTCTTGGCTTTCTTGTATTCCTCCTCTTTCTTTTTAAGGACGGAGATACTGAAGATTTCTCTTTTTCCTTGATTGACGGCTTAACAATCATGTTGACATCTTTTTCATCCAAAGACATGATGCCTAAAGAACATATATAAACAACTGGTTTTTGTGAGTGGAATTCACAATCTCATCAAGCAGTCTTAAGATATAAAGGATATCGAAGAGGAAAAAGAAATGTAGGGTTTGCAACCTTTAAACAGGTTCGTGGAGGTCCAACTCTAAACCCTATAAAGAGTAGAATTGTCGATAATGACCCTTTATTTGATAGACAGGAAAAACAAACCTAATAAAGAAAAAAAATTCCTAAAGCCTGAGCGGTACACAATCTTATCTCTTTTGATCAGGCACATGAGACAAGATTTACGAAACAACACAATTAATTTGTGCTGTGGTGAACAACAATTTGTCCACCATTTTCCTCTTGAGAGGAATCCTCTGACTTCTGTCTATCAAAGCGATTTGACCATACCTTCTTCTCTAATGGTCTTATTTTGTCTTTGGAAACCAACTTCTTAGACGAAGATAAAATCATACATACCTCAGCAGTCTTCTGAGCAAGTTTAATCTTCCTTGCCAATCGATTTTCTCTTCAGTGAAGTTTGTTGGCGTGCCTCACTTGATGTTTTCACTTGTAACATCTTGATAGTTCATGACCCTACTGAGAACAAAACGAGCACATCAAACTTGGATAGTATTCAGGCATCTGTGGTGTGAACGCAGCTAGATACATAGTATATCCTGAAACATTACAACCAGAGTTTCCAAAGGATCGGTCAATTGATTCTTCCAGCTTGATTGGATTCTCTTCTTCACCGAAACCATCAAGGTTGATATGTTTATTGCTACAATTATCAAAATCAATGTTTTCACATAGAATATCGACACTTGATTTCCTATCTTCATCAGAATCATAGATCTCAGACATCTCATCAAGTGTTACAGCAAGACCTTTGTTCCCAGTGTATCTTCTACGATTTGGCACTCATTTGAAAAATGACCAAAACTTTTACACTTAAATAACTGTGGATATCCTCGTCATCAGCCACGTCAGCATCCATGTTTTTAGGAGGAACGCGATTGTGAGGTATATCTGCCAATCTAGGTTTGTCTCTTGAAAACCGTTTATTTCTCATCAATAGAAGATCCCTAAACTATCTTGTGATCAAGGAGACTGATTTGTCAAGATATTCATCCGAAAAATCACCCTCAGACTGATCATCCTCAGAGACATAAACACTTTTACTTTTATCAAGTACTTTAGTGTTCTTATGTGCTTTAAAGGCAACATCTTTTCCGATTTTGGATGTATGCTCATGATCATAGATCTTTAGCTTTCCAACCAATATATTTCTGGAAAGATTATCAAGGTTATTTACCTCAACGATGGCATGCTTCTTAGACTCGTATCTAGATGGCAACGATCTAAGAATTTTCATCACAGTGTCTTTTTCAGGAATAGTCTTACCTAATGCAAAAGATGCATTAACAATTTCAGACACTCTGCCATACGAAGGTTCTCCCAATCGGAATTAAGGTTTTGAAGCCTGGCTTCCTTTTCACTAGAGTTACCTTCAAATACGGTTTCTAATATATCTCAAGCATTTTTAGACCTAGTGCAGTTTGACACATGGTGCTGAAGATTTGGGGTAATGGCATGTATGATGGCATTCAAACCGTCAGAGTTTTTCTTTGCAGCAAGTATCTCGGCAGGATTATATTCACCAATATTCTTGGGAACGTTTACTTCTCTAACTGCCATAACGGGAGCATCATAGCCATTAACAACATATACCCATGATTGAAAATCACGTGCTTGAAGAAAAGCTCGCATAGCAATTTTCCACCATAAGTAATTAGAGCCATCGAATACTGGTGGTACGTTAATAGAGATAGCACCTCTGTCCATAGAGTCATATCGCTACAAACACAGACTTGTAAGGTTTTTAAACGTGTTTGCTTGCTCTGACACCAATTGAAAAAGCGGGGGTCTGACAACACCACCAAATATTTCGCTTAGCAATCTGTATGGACTAACTCCGAAATACTTTCTAGAGAATCAACAAGACAGTCAGACTCAATCTAGGTAAAAGTATCTCAAGGAATTAATATCGCTCTCTTGTTTTGATTTACTCGAGATAATAGAAATCAGGGAGTCTTTAATCAAACACAAGGAATAACTTGGATGGTACCAAAGACCAATATCCAAGGATCAATCAATGAAAATCAACAATCAAAGGTTGGATTACTCTAATTGATGATCTAACACACAACCTGTTTTATTTCAATTATAAAGATAAAATAATATAATGTAGAAATTGAAATAACACAGACACCAGAAATTTTGTTAACGAGGAAACCGCAAATGCAGAAAAACCCCGGGACCTAGTCCAGATTGAAAACACGTTGTATTAAGCCGCTACAGACACTAGCCTATTCCAAGCTAACTTCGGACTGGAATGTAGTTGAACCCCAATCAGTCTCCTACTGATCCAAGGTACAGTTGTACTCCCTACGCCTCTGAGCCCAGCAGGCTACTGCGCACTTGATTCCCTTAGCTGATCTCACCCACAACTAAGAGTTGTTACGACCCAAAATCGCAGGCGTTAACAATAAACAAATCTGTCTCCCATAGACAAGTATATCAAAGGATCAATCTGTCTCCCACAGATAAACCCTAAAGGATTTGTTCCGTCTTTCGATAATAATCAAGGTGAACAGGAACCAATTGATAATCCGGTCTTATATTCCCGAAGAACATCCTAGAGTTATCAATCACCTCACAACAATCTTAATCGTATGGTAGAGAAACAAGATGTTGCGGAATCACAAACAGTGAGACGAAGATGTTTGTGATTAATTTTTATATCTTGCCTATCGGAGATATCAATCTCAAGCCAATCAATCTGATTGTACTCGTACAGTAGAAGATGCAAGATCAGATCACACAACTACAATAAAGGTAGTATCGGTCTGGCTTCACAATCCCAATGAAGTCTTTAAGTCGTTAACCTGGTTTTAGAAAAAGAAAAACAAAGGTTAAAGGAGAAACGACTCTAGCACGCAAATTAGTCTCACATGTAAGGTGTGGGGATTAGTTTTGCACAATACTAGATGTCTCCTTTATATAGTCTTTCAAATCAGGTTTTTGCCTTGGTAAGAAAGCAATCAATATCCACCGTTAGATGAAAACCTGATTTAGATTCAAGCTAATATTTCTCAACCGTTATATAGAAAACTTAGCTTGTTATACACACTTGACAATGCACGTTTCTAGGTTTTTAACCGTACCCAGGCGTATGCACTTGTTGGTTCAATAATAGTTAACCAATTGGTTAGTCGTATGAGCATTTCATATCAACCATGTTCTTCTTCACCATAACTAGTTCAAGTGACTTCAAATGAACTAGTTAGAGAGTTGTTCAATTGCAAGGAAATCTCATGTACTACACAAGACACAATTGAAACAAAGATGATTTGATTCACTTGAATCGGTTCATGAACTTTTATAGCCACGGTTTGCAAACTGCATTCCTTAGTATTTTTAAGTTTAAGTTCAGAAATAATCTTTAGGTATATAACCTTTTTAAGTTCGCACACTAGGTTCGCGGACTTAAGCAACCGGGCAGAGTTTACAAACTCCAGCAGAAAATCTCGGCAAAAGACCTTCCGCCGGTTCGCGGACTGGTACTCACCAAACTAGTTTGTCAACTCCATCTAGAATTTCTCGGGATGAGAAGTTCGGTAATTCACGGACTGAGTTCGCGGACTTGGCAACAAGCCATACTTCCGGTTTCTCTTGATCAACAAAGTTCGCAAACTTTGGTTCAAGGAATAGGACTTATGCACATATGAGTTTCCACAACAATACTTATGTCCATCATTGGTTATGTAATCTAAACTCTCATTCCAATCATTGGAACATTCTTGGAGGACGTTATATAGTTGCTACACCATTTCTCGTCAAAGCAATTTTCAAGATGATTGAAACATACTAGGTAAAGATAAACTTGATCGAAGCGAAAATCTTACCAACACATATTTCGAGATATAGATAAGCGAGGTATACTCGGCTCAAAATACCAAATGTGTATAATCTAAGTATATATATATATATCATACGACTTCTTGTCTCAAAGAGTAGGAGATATAGTAGATAGACTTCTGAGTGACAGATAAGTTCAAGTATTCACATACCTTTTTGTCGAGAAGTTCCAGCGGTTCCTTGAGTAGTTCTTCTACTTGTATGATGAATCGCCATGAAGTCCTTAAGCTCAACTACACTTTCTATCCTAGTCCGAGACTTAGCTATAATAGACTAGAAATCAAGACTTATAGTTTTGATCACTAACATTGATAAACATGCTTGAGATAGCAACGCATACGAGTTCGACCGAGAAATGCTCTAACAGTGTTCTTGCGTGACAAGCTCAAAGTAGTATCCCCACCTCAGCTTGAGGAGGGATCATGTAATAAAGCCCATATATTTTGCTTACATCTTGTTTACATCATTATGTTATTCTCTTAACACGTGTGTCTATTAGTGGTTACTAAGTTGTTTATTTTGTGTCTCAGTTAGTATCTATGGTTTTAGGTGCAATACCCGTATATAATGATATATGTAATGTGTTTTAGACATAATGAGAAAATTTCTTCTTTTTCATTTTACTAACAGGGGTTAGTCAATTGGGATTAGTAGAGACATTGAGAGACTTTTTATACAAGAGATTTTAGGTGACTCTCTGTGAGTTTAGAGATTTTGGAAGACTTCCCGAATGATTTTCAATTATGATGATTCATAAAGACAACAAAACATATATGAATTTCACCTTACACAGATGAGACAAGCAGTATATTTATTGTTTATTTAAAAAAAAATCAATATATGAATACGTCAAGGAAAATTTATTAGTAATTCATGGGTAGAAGAAGTTGTAACCATTTTTCCAAAAAATCAAAATGAGACGAACATAAGGGATTTGAATCTCTAATAAAATTATTCGGTTTCGGAAGATAACATTTTTTTTTTTGCATTTTTTAAGGGTTTAACTATAGGAATATTTTGTTTTTTTTTTGTTTTTTTTAAGCATAAAATATATTAGATCTACTAATAGGCTAATGAAGGTAAGTGATACCCCAAGGTGTATCAATTACATTTGGTTCGGAAGGCCAAAGAACTGTTGTAACATGAAAAAGCAGCAGAATATGAGTAGCAGTCTCTGGATCATCGTTGAATTGGAGGTTGATGTTGGATTTGTCGAGAATCCGTAGGTCTTCGACGAATGCTTTCCACGAGAAAAGTTGTACTTTTGATGGACACAATTGTGCCTGAAGGAACTTGGTTGATGGTACTGGGTTTCGATACAGTTGATCTGAAACGCTAGACATGTCTTTGTATCCTGACGTTGTGGGATACTGCTGAAGCGATATCGTTCTACCTACTTGTTTTTTTGGCTTGATCCATACTTCAATTTGAGTCTTTAGCTTTGATATTGTTGCTTGAAGTGGATTAAATTCCTTCCTTTGAAGGATTGGTGCTAATGATACTATTACAAAGGTTACTAAGAACTGTAAAAAGGTACAAGAGAAATTATAGACTCAAACTAGATTAAACTAAGGTAATTAGAACTAGAAAAGAAAACAAATTGCTTGTAAATTAAAACACAATAAATTGAAGAAACTTGTCTAAGTAAAGAAGTCGAATTCACCGGCCTATTCATATGTCAATTAGGTTATTGCTTGCTGCTGAGATAAGATGTAACACTGAAGCTGTGATACATTCCTGACTTTCAGAACTTATGGATTCCAACATGAGGAGATGATGAATAAGCTGCATGCTGAGAAAGGTCTATCACCTTGATCGAGACATCAAGCATCTATTATGATTTTCCATAGGATTCACCACTAACCAAAGATGGCATTTATCATGATAATATAAGGTCAATTGTGAAGTTGAAGATAAACTTCCGATCCACCTGAAAATGGGAATCGGAGATTATTGGCTAGGAATCCCAATTTGGTGCAGACGTGAGAATATGCTGAAGAGGGTGCAATTGAAGATGCTATTTTTTTTGGTTGTTCGGGCCAAATCTCAATACAGATATCCCATGGACTCATTTGGTTAAAACCAAGAAAAACCTTTAAAATACCCCAATCCTGATGAAAGAAAAACACATCCAAGGAAAGCACAAGCTCCCTGGAATACATAACTAGTTATAATATGAGAAGAATCAATTCCTAACAATAGATTCAAAAACAGAACTTCAAAGAACGCTGCAACACTTGCAGTACTAACCACGGGTCATACAAGGCATGGATATGAAACAAGAACATAAAACCACCAACAAAAACGAACCAAATGTTGAGCTGAAACTACACTGGTGGTTGGGACAAAAGTGCCTTCACTTCAGAAATCAGGATTCTTTTTTTTTTTTTTTTTTTTCAAAAAAAATAAATCAAACAGGATTGAATAACTTAAAACTGGACAGGTTATTGTTTTTAATTTTTTGGTATATATAATCCTTAAAGGAAAAAGAAAGAGAAAAATCTCTCAAAATATCGGCTATTTTGGAGAGACATTATTTAGCCTTTTATGGTATATTTGTAATAAAAGTCTCTACAAGTCTTTCAAAATCATAAGTCATTGATTGCAAATTCCAAATCCAATAGCAAAGATCGCTTGAGATTTTGAAAAACTCTCTATTCACTAACAAGAGATTTCAAAAGTATGTAAAATTCCTTCAATATCCCCACAAATCTCAATTAACTAAACACCTGTAAATATTTGACTAGATATTGTGCCTGTGCTACGCACTGGCGGACCCTAAAACCATCCACCATTATTTTTTTTACTTTTAACCATATTTTTACTTTGGTGTGATATGGTTTCGCCACGTCCCATCGTGCCTTTTTATTTGGTGTCGCGTGGCTTCGCCCCGCCTGTAGCGATGCATGCTTAGGATTTTTCTGATTTGGTACAGCTCGGCTTTGCCTTACCTCACCCCGTCCCCATACATTTTTGATTTGGTATGGCTCGGCTTCGCTTCGCCAAGTCCCTATTTGATATGATGTGGCTCGGCTTCGCCTCGCCCCGTCCAAATGCATTTTCACCTATACATGATGATCAAATGAACCTCCTTTTGTTTATATCTCAAGTAAAAAAAGGTTCCAAGGCAGAGAATTCGACAACATGACACAATGTGTGAAAACAAAATGGCCAACTACTTCACAAATTGGTGTTTTGGTTCAGGCACGTTGAAAATCTTATACAGTCCAGATTACAAATTCTTTAATCAAAAAAACAAAAGGTTAAAGTTTTTTGTTGCGGTAGATTATGATTTTTGTTGCGGTGTAGATTATGATTTTTTATGACAAACAGGTGCAACTGGTGATTGACAATATGCACGTCTTAGCAGTACAGTGGGGTTAAAAGTGCAATGCAAAATCATAACAAAAATTGGGCTTAAAAATAGTTCAAGGCTAACGGTATTTTATGCAAATGGGCATATACTCGAACAGCGCTACTATCATTTCTAGGCGCTTCGTTTTTGTATTTCCGACCCATACATTAACATTCTCTCTCTGTCTTTCACGTTTTCTTCCGCCATCGAAACTTCTAGAAGCTTCACAGAATCACGATTTGAGATCCAACTGTTGTAATTGAAGAAGAAGATGATGATAAGTCACCATTTAACAAAATGAAGACCACAGTTTATATGCATTCGGAGCTACAGCTAATCTGGTCATTCAGGCATTTAAACAAACAGTTTATATGCACTTCGAGCTGCTGACTGAGAAGACTCTGCTGTTACTCTTCTTGCTACTTATTTGTTCTCATTCCCTGTAAAGACGAATTCATACAAAATCCACATTTCTAAACATTCACAACTTCTCAAAAACAACCATCAATCTCATTGATTCATCCCCACATTGATGGTAGCAAACCTGGTTTGTGCTTATTGGAATACTTCACCAAAAACCTATCAAACTCGAATTCAAGGACAACACATTCTTCCTGATCTTCCACAGACTCGCATATGCCTGCTAATCTCTTCATTCTTCTCTATTAGTTATCCACAATCGATGGCAGCAAACTCACTTAATTTCTTCCGTGGTTTCTCCGTCTAAATAACAACCCAACCGTGTAAAATCATAAGCAACTTGTACCTGTTCCTCTTCGATATGGAAGATAAAGAAATCATATACGCGTTAGACTTATGGAGCAAAATAGAAAGCATCAGCGTCCTAGAAGCCTCGTGATTTGCTTATTCAAGGCTGGTGGTTTGTTTAAGAAGAAAGGGGATTTTAATAAAGTGCCACACTTTCAATTTCATGTTTAAGAAAGTGCTACCGTTTTTTTCAGAATTTATTTAGTGCCAGATATTTGACATTTTCCATCCAGTTTTTTTCCAAACGAAAGTTTACATCCGTTAGTGCATAGGTGGCAGTAGTTCAGCTTAGAAAAAGACATTTACACCCTTGAAACATCTCACTACAGTTCATGTCTTCTTTGGGTCATTTCATCGAACAAATAGACCGCGTTGTGCTCATCCAGCAGCAACAACATCATTTGATTCATTTGCTGAGAATATGGATAAAGTACAAAGAAGTGCATTTGCACTTCACTTGATTCATTTGCACTTCACAACAGACTCTAGTGTCAAAAGCGAAAACAAAGTGCATTTCCATTCACATAGATTTCTACAAGTACAAAGAAGCAATCACACTAACAGAAAAAACGATGCGCCTAAACTTACATTTTCCTTATTATGTACTTAAAATCACCACTGACAAAAACATAGCTTGGATACTTGGCAGTATCATCCTCCACTATCTCCAGCACAACAACAACGAAGTAACTAGGATATTCAGTTTAGACCCTCAACCCCGGTGGTACTTGTTTCATGGCTTTCATTCTTCCTTCTTTCGGCACCAGCATCAGCAACCTTCCGCACCTCATCTGCTGAAATAATAAACAAAATTACATTTAGAATTGATACAGAACATTGTACTTCACTCAAAAATTAGTTATCATAAAGTTGCTAATGCGACTGCAGCTTACCGTCAAGTTTAGCACCAGTTCCGTTTTCGTCGGGCTTAACATCAGTTTCGGTTCCATACCAATAATAATTAACCAATCCTTTAGCTCGATCAACCATTCCCATACTTGTTGTAGGGCTCTCAATTCCTCTACCAGTACTTATTGCATCAGTTCCAAAACTATCATCATCATCCCTTTCATAACCACGCTCATCAGTCCCTAGTCTTGCAGCTACCTCTGGTGATTCAGATGCTCCCGTATCATCATCATCCCTTTCTTTGGGCATACTTATGGAATCCAACACGATCACCAACTGAACTTGAAACTCGAATCACTTGAGTAGAAAATACAGTTGCTTGCATATAGGCTTCGTTACAGAGTGGCTCAAGACCAACACCCACTGACAAAAAATGAAGAATTGAAATCCCAGCTCAAGAACAAAGAAAAGGTGATCTACTAAAACTTCAAAAAAGATAAGAAGAAGAAAATACATGTTGAGAAGTCTCCAGCCTCCTTAAATGTGGATAGGAATTGCTCCAGTGTACCAAAGACCATAGGCATACAAAAATGCATAAGAGACCACAGTTCAGAAAGATTATTCTGATACCCAACCATCTGTCACACTGAGAGGGCATATTACCACTGAAAAAAAACACAAGAAATTCGTAAACAAACAACAACGAAATCCTCTAAAATCCGTAATCATATATAATCAACGATCAAATCACAAAAGTACTAGCAGAAACCAAAAGATTAACTCACAGAATGGCCCAGGTGATTTCAAATGGAACTTCAAATAGCTTAAGAAAGTAATGGCTTGCAAAGTCTTCCCAAGACCCATCTACACAAAACAGAACCTAAACCATTATAAAGTAGAATTTTATTACCAATTAATCCGTGGGAATTAGGCGTAAGCAAAGAAAATTCTCCTCTCCCCACTGGTAAGATGACTTGCAAGCTTGCCCTAATGGCCTAACTCATTGCAATTACACAGTGAGTAACAACAAAAATACTGATTTCAACAACTAATACTGAACTTGAAAAACTCGAAGGAAAGAAAAAAAAGAAAATCAAAGAGTTAGGGTTTTAGTAAGCAGTCCGAATTCCCAACCTCGTCTCCTGCAAAATAGATAACAAAAGATCAATTTAAGGGAAGAAATCAATGATATGGAGTAGAAACGGAATTGAGAACTAGGGTTTTACTGACCAAGAATAACATTGACACCAGTAAGATATCTTTGTATAAGCCATGAAATTCCTTCAATTTGATGAGGCTTCAGTGTAGCCTTTATGCCAATCTCATCATAGTTTAACGGGAGTACGTCACTTTGATGATGATCGCTAGAAATATCTAAATCTGCTGCTGCTTTTAGTCTCTCCTTGTAATTCATCGATATCTTCTCTCCTGAGTAATTGAAGAATCAATCTACCAGAACATTTACCTCGATCGAAGAAAGTATGTGGAAATCAACCCTAAACTGAGAGAACCCGTCTTCTCTCAAGAACATCACAAACCCGTTTCTCTACTGTTTCTTCTCATCTCAAGAACATCACCAGTATGATAGGGTTTTTAAGGGTAAATATGTAAATCGCGACAGATTATTTTGACCGAGTCAGCGAAAAAGACCAAGTATGTGGGTCCTGACGGAAAAACTAACGGTTGTGGCATTTAATAAACTCTAAAGAAAACGGTGGCATTTCTTGAATCGGGATTTGCAAGTGTGGCAATTCGTTAAAAATGGAAGCTGTTTTTTAAGCGATCACAGTGTATGAATGACATCTCGGTTAGGTTTAGTTTTCACGGATGTATTTTCTACCTAACTGGCGTTAGTAACGTCCAGTTAAGTTTTTGGTTTAAACCAAGTGTAACTAATTAGTTAGCTGTAAATACTCACATAAGTGTTGTACACCCACGTTTTTGTTAATGGTGTTATAAATGGCTCGTTAAATACAGGACGTAAACATAGTGTTATACAAGTTTTAATGCTTTGACCAATAGAGTCCCGTCAAGTGTCCTCTCCAGAATTGCTCTTTGGCAAGTTTTTATCTAATTTAATTTGACGAGTGTCAAACTCACAGTGCGATGTGGGAGCTCATATGACTTAGTATTTTAAAGATGGAGAAATATTTTCAAAAAATATAACTTGATTGTATTATGACTTTTTAGTTAAAATACCTTTACCATAGTAATTTTTTTTCTTTTGATATATATTTATTTTTGGCAACGACTAAATACATCCTATACATAAGTTAAATACAATCCTCTCTTAATATTGTGAACCAACAAATATAGGTAATTAAAACCACCTTTATCCATCTTTCCTTGACCAAGGCGTCCTCTGGGAGAAACTTAGTAACATCATTAAGTTTAACAAGATTTGTGTCGGGTGCGTAGTTTATTCTTTTAACTTTATGTGCTCGGGGCTTCGTCGCGCCCCGTGGCAATGAAATTTTAATTTGGTGTATGTAGGACTTCGCCCTCCCACGTGTCAATGCATTTTTTTATTTGGTGTGCGCGGGGTTTCGTCCTCCCAGTGGCAATGTACTTTTGATTTGGTGTGGCGTGGCAAATACATTAAATAGATAGAGAGTATGTTCATATTTTATTTATTTTTCCTTTTAACTTGGTGGGCGCGGTGCTTCACCCCGCCTCGTGGAATGCATTTTTTGATTTTGTGTGTGCGGGACTTCACTTTGATTCTAGATATTAAACCATCTAATCTTCTATAGTATTGCGGTGTTCGCCCGTGCATTGAAGTGTCTTTCTGTAACGATATTCTCCTGAATTAGGAGCTCATAATTTGGGAATGCAACCGGAGTTGTTCCCCTTTGGTTGTATCGTTAGCTTTGCTCTCCTTTTTCAATTTATATTAACCTTTTTTCCAAACATTGCTGATAGGAGTACTAATTTATTTAGGAACCCACCAAAACCTTTTTCCCAATTATCTTATATGGAATTTGGTACATTCCCGCGTAAATCGATATCTCTATCAGCAGTCATGTTTCCTTTCAGAAAATAATAAACTTGCGGTAAGAAGTAGAACATATTTAGGTGTGTATATATGTTTTTTTCTTTTTTTGTAAATAAAGAATTTGACGCTGATGCCGGCGAGTTTCGAACTCGAATTCCTGGTGTTATCACCGAGTGATTTTACCACTCTACTGCAATGACAACGGTAGTAGGTGTCCACAATGTTGCCTCGCTAGGAGGCTTAAGTCTAGCTTGCCATTTGACAACATGTACCCATGCTCATGACTCGTGGCTTTCAACCCTTGCTACTTTGGATTTCACTTGGACATGAACCACATGATGATGCATTGATACGAGTTAAATGATCAATGATGGTTAGCAATAAGATTACGGATTGCACTAACTTTAGAATACACAATTCCAATTTAAAAACACAGGTTCAAAATAATTGATTTATCTATATTATTAGTTTATCGTAACCAAAGACAGGCAATACATTAAATAAGCGAAGAATATATGCATATTTTATTTATTTATTTTTTTTAATTTGGAGAGCGCGGGGCTTCGCCCACCCCATGGTAATGCATTTTTAATTTGGTGTGCGCGGGGCTTCACCCTAACCCGTGACGATGTATTTTTTTATTTGGTGTGGCGGGGCCAAATATATTAAATAGGTGGATAATATGTGCATATTTTATTTGTATATTAATTTGGAAAAAATAGTCATAACATAGTAGTAATACTTGATTTCCAAATTGAATTTGGACTTCCATAACATTCCAAACACGTTAAGTTAGGTTTTCCTTTTAAGTTTGTAATTTTTAAACCAACCATACGTCGCCAAGTGTCCTCACCTAAATATTATCATGTCATGAATTACAAATTGAACTTGGTTTCCTTTTTTAAATCTTTTTCCTATGCTTTTTAAATTTAAACCAATGATACGTTGTCAAGTGTCTTCACCAAAACGCTTGTTTCTCAAAACTCAAAAAAAGCTTATTTCGACCAATAGGAAGCGAGGGTTTCCTCACCGTTCAACACGGGACCTTTAAGTCTTTAGATATCTTTCTTAAAATGAACCATTTTTATCAAAGTCTCTTCAAACAAAGGCAACAATAGAGACATAGGTATGAGCTCTTGATCCCACTTACACCTTCCGTTATAGCAACGACGAAGCGGTAGGTCATTTAGTGGTGCATTTCCCGGAAGACGTGGAGATAATTTTGCGACCACTTTATGCTCCAATTAGTCCAACCTCCCTAGACAATTCAAACAAGATATGGATAGTACATGTTATGCGGTCCTTACGAATATATATGGAGAGAAAGAAATGAGAGAGTTCTCAATGAAAAATGTAAAACTTTAGACACTGATTGTAGATATTAAACCATCTAATCTTCTATAGTATTGCGGTGTTCGCTGATGCATTGAAGTGTCTTTTCGTGACGATATTCTGAATTAGGAACTCATAATTTGGGAATGCAAACGGAGTTGTTCCCCTTTGGTTGTATCGTCAGCTTTGCTCTCCTTTTTCAATTTATACTAACCTTTTCTCCAAACATTGCTAATAGGAGTACTAATTTATTTGGGAGCCCACCAAAACTTCTTTCCCAATTATGTTATATGGAATTTGGTACACTCCCATGTAAGTCGATATCTCTATCAGCAGCCATGTCCTTTCAAAAAATAATAAACGTGTGGCAAGAAGTAGAACATATTTAGGTGTGTGTGTATATATATATATTGTAAATAAAGAATTTGACGATGATGTTGACGAGTTTCGAACTCGGATTCCTGGTGTTATCACCGAGTGATTTTACCACTCTACTACAGTGACAACAGTCGTAGATGTGCACGTTGTTGCCTCGCTCGGAGGCTTAAGTCCAGCTTGCCATTTGACAACATGTACCCATGCTCATGACTCGTGGCTTTCAACCCTTGCTACTTTGGATTTCACTTGTACATGATACACATGATGATACATTGATACGACTTAAATGATCATGTAGATACATCATCAATGATGATTAGCAATAAGATTACCGATTGCACTAACTTTAGAATACACAATTTCAATTTAAAAACACAGGTTCAAAATAATTGATTTAGCTCTATTATTAGTTTATCGCAACCAAAGACTGGCAATATATTAAATAGGCGGAGAATATATGCATATTTTATTTATTTTTTCCTTTTAAATCGATATTTTATTTATTTTTTCCTTTTAAATTTGAGTGCGCGGGGCTTCGCCCGCCCCCTGGTAATGAATTTTTAATTTGGTGCGCGCGGGGCTTCACCCTAATCCGTGGCGATGTATCTTTTATTTGGTGTGGCGGGGGAAAATATATTAAATAGGTGGATAATATGTGTATATTTTATTTATATTAATTTGGAAAAAAAGAGTCATAATATAGTAGTAATACTTGATTTCCAAATTGAATTTGGACTTCCATAACATTCCAAACACGGTAAGTTGGATTTCCTTTTAAGTTTGTAATTTTTAAACCAACCATACGTTGCCAAGTGTCCTCACCTAAATATTATCATGTCATGAATTCCAAATTGAACTTGGTTTCCTTTTTCTAATCTTTTTCCTATTTTTTTTAAATTTAAACCAATCGTACGTTGCCAAGTGTTCTCACCAAAACGCTCGTTTCTCAAAACTCAAAAAAGACTTATTTCGACCAATAGAAAATGAGAGCTTCCTCACCGTTCAACATAGGAGCTTTATGGGAGGAATAGACGTACTGTATAGGTTAGGATTAAGATGATGAGTAAGAGGATCGATATGATCATTGATCAGTGGTTAGTAGAAATGTTACCCAATTTTCGCTTGTACAGTTCTTGCTAGGGTTAAAGTTTAAAAACAGTGCATGATAGGGTTTATTTGAACAACCAACATTCAATCGATCTTTTCATCTTACAATTCTTTTTTATAATTCCACCCAATATGTTATCCCTCCTCAAATCATTTTCCCCTCCTAATAACAACACTCATTCCGAATTGAACTTGATTTCTTTTTTTTTTAATTTTTTTTAAATTTAATCCAATCGTACGTTGCGAAGTGTCCTCACCAAAACGCTCGTTTCACAAAACTCAAAAAAGACCTATTTCGATCAATAGGAAACGAGAATTTCCTCACCGTTCAACATGGAAGCTTTATTTGTCTAGGTCTTAGTCTTTAGATTTCTTTTCCACTAGCATAACACATCATGATCAAGAATTAATTTCTTAACAATTTGGACTGAGTGGGACTCTTTACACTGCGTACATAGTTGAAATTCCAACAACCAGAACCCCCAATACTAAAGACACAAAAATCTCAAAATCAAATCAAATTTTTATTTATTAACTTCAAGATCATCAGGTCACTAATGATCAAGTCTAAGTGCTTATGCATCAAACAGTGATGAAACACCAAACACCATCATAATTGGATTTATACTCGTTACTTTGATCTCCTCCTCCATCTTCTAAAATTAAAGGTTTCATATTTTTAATTGGTAGTATTTTTTAGGTTAGACTTTAGAACGTATTTTTTCTCTGTATCATTTGATCCGTTGTTGTTTATGTTATCATATCGATGATGGTTTGATCATCTGACCTATTCGACGATGACGGGTTTTTGTACATTTAAATTTTGATGGCAATGGCTATGGTGGCAGTCATTTTTCCTAGTAGTTATTGTAACTTAGTGGGGATCGTAAGAAGACAAAGGGAAGACAAAGGGAAGACGATGATCATAGGTTTTAATTCCTAGGGGTGTAACGAATGCTCGGAAGTCTGCGGCCTGCCACGTACCGTGCGGGTCCGAAGAAGCTCATGGATGCCCGAAAGCCTGTCATGGGTTTGCGCGGCCTGCCCAATAATTATAAGGGGAAAAATACGGTTTAGTCCAAAAATCTCATCCAAATATACTAGTTAGTCCTGACCCATTCAACTAGGTACAAATTAGTCTTTTTTTATGGAAAGTATATAAATAACCTTCCTGGTTTACAATTTAGTCCAAATATTTGCAGTTTAGTCCAAAGTGACTCATGATGATGTCAACAGTTATAAATAATATAAAAAAAAACAATTTATCTTTTCTTATTTGAAATTATCCATAAATATTATTAAATTCTTACATGAAACTGGTTGGGAGTCTAGCAACAAGCTGAGCTCCCACACCCTTCTGAATAGCAATACCTATCCTATGAAATTTATCTTTCGAACCGTTTGTCTAAAATTCGCAAACTTTATATATTCGGAAAGCTCTTTCCGATAGCTACAAAATGAGTACTCATATGACTATATAATTTTCATTTTTTAGAATTTCAATTTACACTATTGTGTACAACTATGTACACCGCTGCAAAATCAAGAAAATCGAACATCAAGACCCACATAGCAGGCAATATATCCATAAGGGGTTCCAAACATATAAAAAATGGAAAAAATCAAAACAAATTAAAACACATATTTATTACAGGTGATATATCCATGAGGGGTATAACTAAACAGAAGATCTCGTTAACGCTCTCAATTTTCTGCGCGACTTGATCTGACAAAGAAAAAAATGGCAAAAAAAATGAGAGATTCTTGACAAATAGGATACAAATGAAAAGAAAATAAGTGAACCAACAAAGAAAAATCCATAATGTCGAATGATAAATGTTATATGCATAGTTTTACTAATCAGTATGTGGTCATGACAAGAAATACAAATCTCGTTGCAAACGTAAGTTATTTCAAATCTCTCATATATTATTTATTACATAGGAGCAGCAAATTTAAAAGGTTTATGTGGTCACGACAAGAAACAAAATGATAAATTATGCTTTAAAAGTTTAGGAGGAATGCATTTTGCAGGAAACTGAACTCGCATGACAAAAACTCAGGCTACTTTCGTCACATGACAAACTCAGAATGCGATGTATAGATGATCCAGATGGAATTGCATCCTGCAAAGTTAAAAACTTGTTAGTTGTGGAAAAATCACCAACATCACTGGCTCTATTCTCAAAATCATTTGATTTCCTAGCAGTAGGAGTAGCTTGTACACCCTAGTTTTACGCAAGCATAAGCTTATGGAGTGAATTATCTACATGTGTACCGTTTTGTACACCTTAGTTATTTACGCAACATGAGCTTATGGAGTCATTTTTTTCACACTTACACCCTAGTTATTTATGCATGCATAAACTTATGGAGTCGATTCTCGTACACGTGTACCAGTTTGTACACCCAATTTATTTACCCTAGAATAAGCTAATAGTCATTTTTTTCCACATGTGTACCAGTTTGTACACCCTAGTTTTATGCAAGCATAAGCTTATGGAGTTAATGTTTTAGATGTGTACCAGTTTGTACACCCTAGTCATCTGCGCAAGCATAAGCTTATGGACTCTTCCATATCACAGGTTGCACACATATCAAACTAATTCTGTGGGGAAATGCAAAAGTGAGAGCAACAATAACCCGAAATCTATGCAAAATGATAATATACTCGCAACATATAACTTATCATAAATGCATGCACATGGGAAAACTTCTAGTTTGTGTGTATCTCATATGAAAAAATCTCAAAACCTACATTACTAGCAACAGTTTCAGATCTAATATGCATACCAATGATTAAAAAAAAAAAAACGGCTTTCCAAACACCTATAGTGGATCAAGAAAAAAAATCTAACATTTAGAAGTGAAGAATTGAATTTTACTAATCTGCGTCCGCTGTTTTCCTTTTTACCCATGTTTTTTTGACTCTGTATAAGTATAAAAATGATGACTGCAATTCAACGAACAACGGATTCTACGCATTTCTAAGAAAGTCTTTACCGCCCAATTAAACTGTAACAAAGACAGCAAATAATCTATTATACATTATTGTTTTGATCTCATGGCTGCAAGCCAGCAATCCAAACCAACATCTTGTATTTCTTAAGATCATTTTCACATTTTTCACTTACCCCACTTAATCTTTACAATATCGTATAGATTGTTTTAAAAGCTCAATCTTTGTTAAAAGAAATCTCTCATGGATTTCTCTAGCTAGGGAAGATGCATCGACCTCGAAGTCAGCTTTTTGATCATAATCATAGCATGTGTACAACTATGTACACGTTAACAATCAACATGTGTACAACTATGTACACATTAACCATCAGCAAGTGTACAACTATGTACATATTGAGATTCCCCTACAATTATCACATGCCAACTAACAATAATAGTGACACTTGGTGGGATAGAAAAACTAACCTTGTAGCTAACTCCGTCCGTGAAGTCTCATTGATCCTCCATGAATCAAGATATCTTCTAGTCTTTGCATTTGTGGCTTGTCTTCCCTAAAGTCAGATCCAATATTTTACTTTCGCAGCGGGTCTTCTAGGCACCAAAGGGTCTCTTTTTCTTTCCTAAGCATCTTAGAATATCTAGAATCAGACTTTAAAACTTGTTTAGCAGTGGTCCCGGAAGTAAGAACAGTCTCCCACCTGCACTCACTTGATCACTTGCTTCTGCAGTTAACTTAAGACATCAGCACACAAAGTTTGGAGATTGAGGCGCACAACCCTGGAAATTTCAATGACATTTTTAAATCAAATAAAAATCGACATGTGTACAAATATGTACACATTGAGAATAAGAAATCTTCCTGTACAGTTCAAAATTTAGATATCAAGTAACAATCAAATGATCCAAGCTAGTCCAAAATATAATGAACATAGAAAAATATCTCTAAAAGTGCTAAAATAAGAAAATCAAAAGTTGTTAGTGTGTACATATATATACATATTACCAATAAACAGGTGTACAACTATGTACACGTTAAAAATCAACATGTGTACAATTATGTACACATTTAAAGTCAACATGTGTACAATTATGTACACCAAGTAGATCAAACATTCATTAGTAGGTAAGAGAATATAAATCTTAACAAGAAGTAATCAGGATTGCTGAAATGTTACCAAGAAGGTATCATAATTCATAAGATTTTATTTCTTGCATAACATAAAACTCTTAAGCATTGTCTTCACTTAACAATTACAACAACTAAACAGTATGAGCTACTTAATAGCCGACGACCAAATCTGCACTTAGGATTCGTCTAACTGGCACAATACAATGTTAATCGCAAAAAATAGGCTAGAATGATTATAAAAATGGCCATCGAGCAAAAACTGTTACCAATAACTAAATCATAAGGCTCTATATCGAATTATTGAGGCGAAAGACATAAGACGCTTGTACCATGTATATAAATATGGTCTAAATTAGATGTGATTCCCGAGAATCATCTTAAAAATCCCATCTTTTTAATAGGATAAATTACTTCAGTTGCGCACGTCAAGCACCAATACTATCATTTTCACTTGCTAAGGCACCATTCGAAATGACGTGAGCTAAACAATTTGACTTAATCGAATCCATCTAAGACCTTACTTATAAAGCTAACATGAAACGCTTTTCACATCATGTAAATCGAAAAAAAATGATCAATTGCTAAAATATGCATACAAAGGAGAAGTCACAGATATCCACTTCAAAGCAAAGTTAATCATGTAAGCTATAAATAAATACAAACTAGTTGGTCCATAATCATAACATTTATAGTTCAAATCACCACTTAAAATGATTACACCTACACACATGGTTACATGGAATCCTAATAGTTCTTTATTATAAAATAATTAAAAATCAACTTAATTACCTCAAATGTAAAGTCAGTATCCATCTTGAAGTATATCTCCCGGGATTGATGGCTTCCTCAACCACCAGTTCTTCGAATCGTACATGCTTAATTAAATAATCACAAGCCACATGTTTGACTCTCTTATAAATGGTTCCAAAAATTAGTATCATCACTTGTTCGCCCATCAACTAACATCACTGTACAAAAGAAATTTAGTATACTGTAGTTTTGAAGTACAAATGAAAACTTTTATGTGAAAACATAATATACCCTCACTAATAACATGAAGGTCATTTCCAAACCGACAAGTTCAATGAATTTCTATCCATCGTAGTGGATGTATCCAAATTAACTAATGCACCTACTTGTACTTTTCCTATGTTGATGGTTTATGGTTTAGTATTATCATTCCAGTTTCCTACCAGATTCTACAATTTCAATCGATAATAAAATTAAAGTACTAATCAGAGAATTAAACAGAATGTAACTTTTGAGTACAAGAAAGGATTCAAGCTGGCCGAGTTAGTAAAGGCAGCAATAAATGCATAAACCCTAAATGTGGAGAATAAACGAGCAAAAGCTAAATAAAATTATAACTTCTCAACAATAATCACCAAAATGCAGAACGACAAGAAACAAATGAATTGGATGATAAATGAATCGTAAAATTAAACTAAAACACACACAAAAAATTAAGATAAAAATAGAAAATTAAAATACAAGCAACGAGAGATTAGGTATGATATGTGATTACTTCTACATGTCGAAGACGAAAATAGGTTTCAGAATGGAGAAAGTTCTAGAGATAGGTAGATCAAGATGAGACGGTTATAGATCTAAAATCTTATCATTTATCAAATAAGAGATTCGAAAAAAAATCAAAGAAATTAGGTTTTCCAAACCGTTATTTTGTTCTTCTGAAATCGATTACAAAATCGGCAAACTAACAGTGGCGATCAAATTAAATGATAAAAATAGATTCAACTATCTTTCAAATCTCCTTCAATGATGAACTTCTTTGAAAGCAAATCTCATCAACTATTCCTCTCAATTTCGAGTTAATATTCAAGAAGATGAATTAATGATGATGATTTAGGTTTTTTTAACTTGAATCGAGTCTTTGTTTGATTACCATAATTAGGTTTTGAGATTAAACTTTCATTGACGCGAAGAGAATAGGTTTTAAGATTTGTTCTTCGCTGTGAGAGCTGGTTTCATAAAATGAAAATGAAGAATCACGAATTACATTTAGACATTGGGTATTTTTGTCACAGAAAAATGTTCGTTTTGGACTAAATCGTTCATCAAAGGACCAACTCGTTCTGAATTGTGTAAATTTGGACCTCCTAGTATTAGGCTTGAGAGGAGAGGACTAGAGTGTCCAATGCCCAACAACTTTGGGATTAAACGTTAATTTCTATAAATTATAAGTGGGCGGACCCGGGTTTTTGTTCAAATGTTGGAGTCCGTCATGTTAGCCTGTTTGATACCCTGTTTAGTTACCCGACCTCTTGACTGTCGATAGCCTGGAATAAAATTTTCTACTAGTGTGATGGATTTCTCAAGAACTTAAATTTCAAATTTGGACAGTTTATTGGGGTTAGAGAAAATTTTGAATTACATTAATTTTTGCTTAATGGGTATGGACGGGCCGACCTGGCCTGTATTGTTTCACGGGTATGGATGGGCCATGGGCATTAAATTTTTGCTATTTCCCGATCCGACCTGGTTTGTTAAACTTAATGGATAGTAAGGACTTCAAGCCCGTCCGACACGGTCTATACTATAATTGGACTTGGGTTGGCCGGCCCGGCCCGATGTACACCCCTATTAATTACCCATCTTAGTTGGGTTCATAATTTTTAGATAGGGTTGCATTTAACATGAACATAGGTTGTATTTAGTCACTGCCTTTTTTTTGTCTCTTGTTAATAGTAGGGAACGAATAGCTGTGAGAAGGGAAAAAATATGGTTTGAATTAATTTTATTATTTTTTCAATATTATGCCAACTATATCAAAGATATTTTCATACAAATATAAATTTACCTTATTAAAAACTAAATACAAATATCAACATTAAGTCAAAACTTGATAGGATATCATTATTACATATTTTATTTGCTACATCGAATCCTTTCATGACAATGGAGGGTTGCCTGAGTAGTTGCTCAACAAAAAACATTAAGTTTGCTTCTTGCGTATAAAATACGTTAATTAAAAAACTTTACTTCTCATTTAAATTGGAACAAATGGGTCAGAATCCCCATTCTTTAGGAGATAGAAAGAATCAAGAATAGTCTTGTTGTATGTTTACAATTCATTTGCGGGATATGGTTTAGTAAGTGAAAACATAAAAAATGTCAAGAACACAAGTCATCCTAATATCTAAGAAAGCGAACCGTGAACAACCCCTACAGATTAGTCCACGATAAATTAATAATTCGCTAAATTTATAAAATTATAATTTTTTTTTAGCTTTTTGTAGGTCCCATCGAATGTATAAATTAATAAATCTCCAATTTATATAAATTTATTTTTACATTTATGCTAATTTGGTAAAGAATGATTCAATTGTGATTTGATTTTTCTTAAAATTGATGTCACATTGAATTTCATCTTGGATTTTTCATAACATTAGAAGAGTTTTTGTTTTTGTTGTTTCCTGATGCAATAAAAACCTATTCAATATCGTTGCAGCTTTGATAGCTTCTTCACGGGAAGGTGGCTCTGTAACTAATTCATCTTAGACTTCCACATCGTCACTTTCATCTTTTCCTATAACACTCTAATTTTGTTTCTTCTTTAGTCAACTAATCTGAAATAATATCCTTTCGATGAAAGTTTAAAAGAAATTGAACATCCATTCCACTGTGATAATTCAATCCATTGATTAAGTTTTGCAATTTTATAGTTCCTTCATTATTTAACGCTTCACTTGCATTCTTTGGTGCAAGTGAACGAATCTTACAATGGCGAAAAAATTTGCAATGGAATAAGGTGTATTGGTTCATTTTGTTGATCATTTTTTTAGAATTAAAAAATATTTTGATAAATTAATAAATTAATAATTAATATGCTTCATTTTTAGTTATTCCCGTAGACAACATTTTGACAGGTGCATTATCTGTTGCCTCCAAAGCTGTCTTACATGCACTGAAAAGATACCAAAAGGGACCTCATGTGGGAGGGAAGGCCTTAGGTCTCAACATTTGTTGGATTTTCTCAGTGGGGTTGTTGTCGCTGTAGCTGATGACCTTCTACAAGCCATTGTGCGTGTTGTTAACTTGTGGATGGATGGTAGATGTCCTGCGATTCTCGGAGAATATGTTGCCAGTGCACCCTTAACTCCCTTGCTCAAGCCTGATGGAGGGTTGAGACCCATTGCAGTGGGTACAATCTGGCGTAGATTATGTTCCAAGTTGGCAGCTTCATCAATGTACAAAGATATGGCTATATACTTAGGTAACCACCAGTTTGGTGATGGGACACCATGTGATGGTGAAGGGATATTACACTCAGGAAACAAATTGGTGGAGATGAAAGGCAATCAAGATAACATGACAATGTTGCTTATAGACTTCACCAATGCCTTCAATATGGTGGATAGAACTGTTCTAATGAGGTTGGATGCCTAAGTATATCCAGATGGGTCGACTTCTATTACTCGAAACCGGCGAGATTCTACTACAATGACTCAGTCTTGTCATCAGCACAAAGGGTTCAGCAAGGTGACCCTTTGGGTCCATTGCTTTTTTCTCTAATTTTACACCCTCTTGTGAACAAGATAGCTTCAGAATATACTCTTGATTTATATGCATGGTACCTGGATGATGGTACTATTGCCGGAGATACATTAGAAGTTTCCAAATCTCTCAGAAATCATTCAAAATGAAGGCCCTGCAAGAGGTTTATATTTAAACTGTGATAAAACCGAGATTTTTTGGCCAACTATTGATTATGTAAGTAATGCAGCTGGATTTTTCCTGTTGATATCAAAAAACCCATTGATGGAGTCAAGTTACTCGGTGGGCCAGTGAGTCTCGACCTGCAATACTTTAGTAACTTGATTCTGAGTAAAGTTGAGAAGTCAGTACAACTCATGAACAACATTAAAAAGTTACAGGACCCACAAAGTGAATTGCTTCTCTTACGCAGTTGTACAAGTGTGTCCAAGCTATACTTTACACGGCGCACCACTTGCCCTAAAGGCCTACAATCAGCCACACAATAGTTTGACACACACTTGCTTTAGTACCTGAGACAACTGGTAGTTGGAGATAGTGCTGGGTTTGGTTTGGTTCAACATCGCATGACAACTTTACCTATCAAGGATAGAAGCTTGGGAGTTTATATTATGACAGACACTGCCAAGTACTTCTATTTGGCTTCACGTGGTCAAACATAATACCTACAGAACACTATCTTACAGGGTTCAACTACTTTTGATTCAAGTCTGCGGTATCAGCATGCCTTGCAGGTATATACACAATCTTGTGGCCTCTCTCTCTGCTTTTAACATCAACGTTGCTGCCCCCCATTTTATGAAGTCATTGATGGCTTGATACTTTGATGCGATTAAGACATAATTACCCACCAAATTCTCACTATCTGCAAGGGATATTGCTCTTTGGCAATGTAACAGAACGAATCATACTGTGTATTTTCTCAAAGTTGTTCCATTCGTGGGTTTAATCAAGTAGTTGGACCCCGTCAGTTTCGAGCAGTTCTTAACTACAGGTTGGGTATACCAATATTTGAGGAAGATAGCTTATGTTCATGTTGCAATAGTGCTATGGATAGGTATGGTGACCATGCTATACATTGCGCCAGCGCAGTTGGCCTCAAATTTCGACACGACTTGGTTCGTAATTTTTTAGCAGATATTTGTTACAAAGACACGTCGTCTTTGTAACAACCACAGCCAATATTTCGATTAGTAATCTGTATGGAATAACTCCAATATACTTTTAAGAGAATCAACTAGACAGTTAGACTCAATCTTAATGAAAGTATATCAAAGACTTATATCTCTCTTTCTCAATTCAATACTTACTCAAGCAAATAGAAATCTGCGAGTCTAATAGAATACAAGATAAATCACTTGAAAGGTACCAAAGACTAATGTTCAAGTATCAATCAATTTCAGTCAACAACCAAAGGTTGGATTTCCCAATTGATTGATTCAAACGCACAACATGTGATATTCCAATTATATAACAAAATGTAATGTGGAAAAGAAATAACAAAGACACCAGAAGTTTTGTTAACGAGGAAACCACAAATGCAGAAAAACCCCGGGACCTAGTCCAGATTGAACACACACTGTATTAAGCCGCTACAGACACTAGCCTACTACAAACTAACTTCGGTCTGGACTGTAGTTCAAACCCAATCAATCTCACACTGATCCAAGGTACAGTTGCGCTCTTACGTCTCTGATCCCAGCAGGATACTACGCACTTGATTCCCTTAGTTGATCTCACCCACAACTAAGATTTGCTACGACCCAAAGTCGAAGACTTTAATAAACAAATTTGTATCACACAGAAAAGTCTACGGTAATAGATAAATCTTTCTCCCACATGAATACCTACGAGTTTTTGTTCTGTCTTTTGATAAATAAAGGTGAACAGGAACCAATTGATAAACCGGACTTATATTCCCGAAGAACAACTCAGTATTATCAATCACCTCAGAATAATCTAAATCGTATGATGGCGAAAATAGATATTGTGGAATCACAAACGATGAGACGAAGATTTTTGTGATTACTTTTATATCTTGCCTATCGGAGATATCAATCTCAAGACAATGTTTACATGTGTAATCGTACGATAGAAACAACAAGATCAGATCACACAATTACGAGAAAGTAGTATCGGTCTGGCTTCACAATCCCAATGAAGTTTTTAAGTCGTTAACCTACAGGGTCTCGGTAGAAACCTAAGGTTAAAGGAGAATCGACTCTAGCTAATACAACTAGTATCACACAGGAGGTGTGCGGATTAGGTTTCCAAGTTGCTAGAGTTCTTCCTTATATAGTCTTTCAAATCAGGGTTTGCAATGAATGTTAGCTTAGTAACAAAGCATTCAATATTCACCGTTAGATAAAAACCTGATTAGATTCAAGCTAATATCTTTCAACCGTTAGATATAAAACTTAGCTTGATACACACAAATGAAATGCACGATTTTAGGTTTGTGTAACCGTACCCAAACATGTACATTTGTTGGTTCAACAATAGTTAACCAAATGGTTAGCCATATGAGCACTTTCATATTAACCATATTCTTCTTTACCATAACTAGTTCAAATGAATCAAATGAACTAGTTAGAGAGTTGTTCAATTGCTTGGATCTTATAAAATTATACAAAACACAGTCGAAGCAAAAACGATTTGATTCACTCGAATGGATTCATGAACTCTATAGCCACGATTTGCAAATTTCATTCCTTGGTTTATATAAGTATGAATTCACAAACAATCGTCTTCAGAAATAACCAACCTAAGTACGTGGACTGAGTTCGCGGACTTAAGTTCCTGGAAGGAGTTTACAGACTCCAGCATATTTTCTCGGGATGAGAACCTCCGAAAATTCGCGAACTAGGTTCGTGGACTCTTGTTCCAGTTTTCCTGGTCAACAAAGTACGCATACTTTGGTTCAAGGAATAAGGACTTATACATATATGTGTTACCACACAGTGCTTATATCCAACATTGGTTATATAATTTAAACTCTCATTTCAATCATTAAAACATTCTTAGAGGACGTTATATAGTTGTGTTGATGGTGGTTTTTAGCTTAGGGTTATAATTGTAAAACCTTACATCTGATGTGACGTCACTCTGTAAGGAAACGGAGCCATGAGTGTCTACCTCTTCACTGGCACATTTATTGAGCAACTCAATACTTTCTTATGAAATTTGCCCAGAATGGTGCATGTAGCAACAATCCCAAGTATTCTTTAAATGTTGGCACCTTGCCTACATTCAATCAATATAAGTTTCTTTGAATGCTTCATGTGCTATGTTCCCAGGCTGAACCCTTAACGTTGATATGGTATGACAATTTGTGTTCACTCGCAGCAGAGTAGCACGAATTTCCAAGTATCAAGGATAAGGTCTTTGCATAAGGTATTCAATCAGAAAACATGCTGCTCTCTGGCAATGAACTTAAAAAAAACTCTGTGTCAACACATAGAGTTCAATCAATTATCCTGACTAATTTGCAAAAGTTAGGGTTTTGCGCCTTGCGCAGTATATCAGACCTTGCTTGTCGAGATTAAGCCTAGGCAAACTAGGTAATTAGTCCACCATGGATTAGCAGATGCAAAATCTTGCCCAGAATCAGAAAACAAAGAGCCGCGGGATAGGAGCAGCAGCAAAGGGAGGCGTGGCCATGCCTTAGGCCAATCAGCGCCATTATCCACGCCCCATCCTAAACCGTCCCCATCTACCTCGACCAATCAGGTTGCTCTAAAGCCGCCACGCTCACACCGGAAGTGTAGCCACGCCATGCTTGGCCGACCCGACTCCTTTCTACCGACTAATCAGGTCACTTTAAAATCCGCCACGAGCACTAAAGGTGTGGCCGCGCCTTATGTTTGGCCGACCCCTTTTCTTGACCAATCAAGTCGCTTTAAACTCGCCACCATACATTAAAGGCCAAACGCACCTTGCCGCGCCACCATACTAACTGGAAAACCAAACGCGCACTGCCACAACAACATATTAATCGGCATGCCAACATGCCACTCTGCCGCAGTAACATGCCAATGTGCCACAAATGACACCACTACGTGCTAATACACTTTTTGTTCGTGGCCAATGCCATACAGACTCCAATTAGGATTTCATGATCGAAACAAGACTTTTGCTTCAGCAGCATTAGCCGAAACCCTAATTTTGGTCATAATCCACAATATGCCACGGGCCACATTATCCTAGGCCATGTCACCAAGCCCTAACTTTGGCCACGATGCCAAATCCTAGCCTTGGCCATGCCGCCAAGCCCTAAATTTGGCCACTACGCCAAATCCTAAGCTTGGCCATGCCGCCAAGCCCTAACTTTGGCCACGGCGCCAAATCCTAGCCTTGGCCATGCCGCCAAGCCCTAACTTTGGCCACTGCGCCAAATCCTATCCTTGGCCATGCCGGCAACCCCTAACTTTGTCCACGGAGCCAAATCCTAGCCTTGGCCATGCCGCCAAGACCTAACTTTGGCCACGACGCCAAATCCTAGCTTTGGCCATGCCAAAACGCCACAGACGCGGCTATGCCACCATGCCGTAGGCGCATGCCGCGGCTATGCCATTGCGCCATTACCATGCGCCAACAGAAGGTAGCCATAATCAACGGCTACCCTTCATCATGAGATGCGATCTCAGCCATCCAAGTTTTCCACCAAACTGCCATACTTGTGGCAACTTTTAGGAGACCCGCCGCCTAAATCTAGTGGCCATGACTACGCCAGGCGCCACTTGCACCACCGTGCCACTGACATGCACGAGCCATGCTGCAATGCTGCTGGCATGCACCAAAGGTGCCATTGCGCCATTACCAGGCGCCAACAGAAGGTAGCCATAATCAACGGCTACCTTTCATCATGATATGAAATCTCAGCCATCAAAGTTCTCCACCGAGCCGGCAGTCTTATGGAAAGTTTCAGGCGACCAGCCAAGACAAGCCTAATAGCATTGCATGCTATTTTTCTGTTGTAAGCCTCTTGATTTTAACTTTCCATACGTACCAAAGTGTTATATGTTTTCCAAGAAAACACTCGAGACATCAAACATGTCACAAACTGGGGGATACTCATCAGGGTATTGGTCTGGCGGTTTATAGCGTGCGGCGTGCAATACGCCCGTTACAAGAAAGTATCATGAATAAAGGCGGTTAGTAATGGCAAGAAGTAATGGTGTAAATGTTTCCTTCATCATGGAAGCATAAATTCTGACGTTACACGTTACTCCACTCTTCCACTACTCAATTGTTTCCACTTCCTACGAGACCAGGGTACGTTTTACTACGATTTGTATAAATAGGTTTCACCTATTTCCACCAAACAACAAGTTTCGGTCGGAGAACAACACATTATCCAGAAATCACCTGATATCTTTCCATTCTGCTAACCAGTTCTACTTTCTGACAGAAGTCACAAACAACCATACTTTCAGAATCAAGGATTCTGATCTCTACACTTTCTTCGCTTCCCTTCCTAAGACCACCCTTCTCCTTCACTTTGTGACCGAAGCAATCCTGGAACGGCCATTTCTTGGTTTAATCCAAATTTGTACAGATTGATCTCTCGAATCAAAAGTACTCCCGTGCAGTACATAGTTTAGGGTTTAGATTCGTTTCTCATCCACACACCCAAAATTACCAAATTCAGCAGAAACGGTTTTCACCCTTAAACAATCGGCGACCACAGTGGGAGATTAACCTCTCGGTTGCAATATCAATTTCCAATTTCCAATTTCATTTTTCAATCCCGATCTCAAGATGGTATAACTCATGTCCGGATCAGCAACAAACCATGAAAACACTAGCGCGGAAATCATCCTCGGTATTAACATTCCTTCCAGTGGCATTAATACGCCACCTGCCAACACCAGCGACGCGGAAAATGTTCCTTCAGGCGTTACACCTCCGATCACCTGAACCAGAGTCGTTGCTGCCACCCCCAACGTTTCTTCAAGTGTGACACCTCCAACTGTCACCAGAGCCGCTGCTACTCCACCATTAGGACGAGAGACTGGAGGAATCATAGGAAGCCGGTCTCCTGTTACCACTGTTGATTTGATGGAAATACAATAGGTTCTCGTAAGGCTCAGACAGACATGGCTACAAGTCAGAAAGAGATACATATTTTCCTCAAGACACTAACGGAGCGGCCACCACAAGATTCACGTCAACCCCAGATAGAGCTGACAAGGAATACTTTTAACATCCGACGCAGGCACTTCAGCAGGACACGCGTTTATAGATGAAGAGGCTCGCGTTGCTCTTGAACTCCCAGTAGAAGGGAATCATCAATCCAATTTTGTCACATGTGAAGATCAGGAATGACTTCTCCAAAATCGAGGCAAAGAAATCAGCAAACCTCCTGAGTTCACAGAGACCCTCTTCCCGTCAGGAGCTGCATGATTTCTGGGGACTTCACCCACAAAATCGTGCAGTCTATGATGAAACATTTATGTGAGATTCTGTATTTCTCCAAGGCGCAGCATCAAGACATATTTGCATCCCTCAATCGCACTGCATCAGAAAAGCAGCTGTTTCCAGCCAGGGAAGTCGTTCCCAAACCCCAACCTCTCCTGGAAAGCACGATTAATAGTTGGAACTGGGGAATCCTAACCACTGTTCACTTGAAGGATGTCGAGTTTGACAACACGCTGATTGACGCGACCTCCGACTTCAACATTGTAAACGTCAAGGCTGTGAGAGTTGCAAGGGAAAATCAAACAGAAGAAGCTTATTCTTTCCCATGAGGAGAAAAACACGACTTGCCGACCAGCACTATTTATGCCGTCTTCCCATATGCCATATCGTATCAAGTCTTTTTTCGAATTCAAGGGTTAATACCTCCCTCACTAGAGTTTTCTCCAGGAGCCGCTTCGACGTTTCTCTTCAAGAGCCACTTCGACGTTATCTCCAGAAGTCGCTCCGCTTCAATGTTCTCCAGCAGCGGCTCCGCTTCAACGTTCTCTCCAGAAGTCGCTCCACTTCAACATTCTCCAGCAGCGGCTCCGCTTCAACGTTCTCTCCAGAAGTCTCTGCTTCAACGTTCTCCAGCAGCAGCTCCGCTTCAACGTTCTCTCCATAAGTCGATCCGCTTCAACGTTCTCCAGCAGCGGCTTCGCTTCAACGTTCTCTCCAGAAGTCGCTTTGCTTCAACGTTCTCCAGCAGCGGCTCCGCTTCAACGTTCTCTCCAGCAGCCGCTCCGCTTCAGCGTTCTCTCCATAAGCTGCTCCAGGATCCGAAGCCGAAGCTTCAGCGTTTTCTCCATAAACTGCTCTAGGATCCGAAGGCGAAGCTTCAGCGTTTTTCTCCATAATCTTCAACGTCCTCTCCAAGAGACGAAACCGCTTTAACGCGACTCCTTCCTGCCAAAAATCATGTCGTAGCCGCCACACTCCTCCGTGTCAAGGATCGTGATCACAACTAGCCCAGGTTCGCAGTTGTGGCCACTTTTTGGTCCATCTCGCCAAACTTCGTGGTCGTGGACAGTTTACTCGCTTACGCATCCAGCCAATCCCTTTGCTTACATGGACGCCCATGCAATTCCATCTAACCTATTTTGGTTCCCACGACGATGTAGTCTCTTCTGATCACATATGCTGCGAAGAACTGTTGCTGCTTGTTTGTCGATACCAGCAAGAGCTTTACCATAGAAACAACCACTACGAAGTTTCACGTGGAAGAATTAATAGAGTCACCAGTACGGATGCAAGATGATGTCTTTATCGTGGTCAACTCACCGACCATGCAAGATAGAAACATGTAAACCACACTTGGGAACTGAGGCTCTACACGGGATCCCTTCACTGTCAAAGCTCAGAAGCCACGGTCAACCAAAAGTCATAGCTGCGACAAGGTCATCCACCCTTCAAAGGTGTAGCGTAAGAATATCATCACCTCTATATCTAGAAGGTGGCTGCAACACTTTACGAGGCCGCGGCGGATCCCAAGCCTACTCAGAGAAAACAACTTCAGTAACCAATGAGAAGTGCGACTGGGGACTACTCATCACGGCCCATCCCCGACAACAATCAAGCATTCATGAGATTACTCCAGAGACGCGGCTGAAACATTTTTTTGAAGAGACAGAGGGAGCCACGATTAACGACATAACTCTCTCACTTCTACCTCTTCGTTATCTAGAATGTTTGGTCAATGCGACATTCCAAGCATCCCAGCATCACATCCAGGAGAGCATGATAAGATTGTATCAAATCCCATAGGCGTGGATTCAAGGCGATGCAATTAAAGTAGGCTACACTTGGGGACTGAAGCCTCCTTCATGTTTAGAAGCTTAAACGCAGTTATCACCTTACCAGTGAATGCAGGAGAAGCACATCTTCCACGAGAAAATAGGCTCAGGATAATTACACATGGGGGCTACCAGAATGGGATGCCTTCACTGCCATCTCACAGGTTATTTCCGATTCCAACATCATCACTGTCGAAGTTTTACGAGCCGCAAGAATTCTAAACATGAAGCCGTACATGTGCATCAAAGACCCAAAAGCACGCCATAGAGACACATTCACATATCTGGCCACGCCATCAGATCTAACAGAATTATAACTGGGGACTGCTCACTGCACTCCATGCAATAGTCCAAGATTCAGAAGATGGTTCGAAGGATGTCGTTTGGAACGAAGTCTTTGAAGACTTGATAGCAGCACATCGGCAACGGAATGTCTCTCAACTCATCTATTTCACCTAATGGCTCCGGAATATTTCGACCATACAGGCATCCACATCATATCATCATCGCAATCAGAAAGTCTAGGTACCAAATAACCTAAAGTCAAAGATGAACCAACAACGCAACCACAATCTCCAAGATTAACCCTGACCTTATTTCATCCATCCATCCCAAGAGTGCAATGGAGTTTGGTAAATTTTGAAATCCTCTGGAGAGGTCAGATACTCGTTCTTCTGGAGTCAGAACCTTATTACACGTTTTGGAGAAGATCGACGGTACTGTTGGGTGGATACAGCGAAAGCACCTAACTTGAGTTCTCCTGGCTCGCCTTGCTCCTGATTATTGGAGATTGCTTTGTTACCATTAATGCTCGCTCTACCACCACTAACAAATGACGAAGAGGATTTATATACTGTAGATGAAAGCACGGAGTCGGACGAACAACAAAAAACAGAAGAGGGTCGATACCCCTTTTCATACGAATGCACTTTTTAAAGTTTGAACAGAATAAAGATTCCTTATTGCTCCATGAACGGGAATAGATGACTTGGCGCAACACACTCATGCTCCATAGCCGAACAAGTAGTGTGCCAATATCTCTGCTCCATGACCGAACCAGCAGCGCGCCAGCACGAGGAACACCAGTCGCTCAACCTGCAACTATCCATGGCTCCATCACTCCGTGGTCAAGCTAACTATCCATGACTCCAGCACTCCGTGGTCAAGCCAACTCTCCATGGCTCCAGCACTTCATTTTCAAGCCAACTCTCCATGGCTCCAGCACTCCTTGGTCAAGACGACTCTCCATGGCTCCATCACTCTGTGGTTAAGTTAGCGCCAACGCTCCAGCATTCCGTGATCCAGCCATCAAGCCTTCCAATTGCCATTTTCACCATTCCACAGATCGAAGACAGTTTCCACCATTCTGCGGACTGAAGCCAGTTTCCAACATTCCACGGACTGAATCTAGTTTCCACCATTCCACGGACTGAAGCCAAGCGCCATATCCGCATGTTCCGTGACCTAGCCAGCCAGCACCCGTTCCGTGGGCCAAGTTGTAGCACCATCTTCTCTGCTCCACAGCCAGCCAAAGCAGCACCGCCATCACCGTTTGGTAGCCAAAACAGCACCACCATCACCGTTTGGTAGCCAAAGCAGCGCCATCTCCTCGCTCGCCAGGAAAGCAGCGCCATCATCACCATTCCGTAGCTAAATTTGCAGCGCCAGCATTCCGTATCCAAACCTGTAGCGCCAGCATTAGCGCTCCGTGGCTAAAATGGAAAAGCCAACGCCAACACTCTATGGCCGAGCCAAAGTTATGCAAAGACGCCAATGCAAGGATCACAGATTCTTCATGCCTTCTGACAAAGGTTAGCCAAAATTCCCTGACAATCTCTTCATGACTTGTCGTTTCGATTTTATCCTTGTCTGCCACCATCTCATGCTTACCCCGCAACAATGCCACTGTTACGAGCTAAGCAGGGGACTTAATGTTGATGGTAGTTTTTAGCTTAAGGTTATAATTGTAAAACCTTACATCTGATGTGACGTCACTCTGTAAGAAAACGGAGCCATGAGGGTCAACCTCTTCACTGGCACATTTATTGAGCAACTCAATAATTTCTTATGAAATTTACCCAGAATGGTGCATATAGCAACAATCCCAAGTATTCTATAAATTTTGGCACCTTGCCTACATTCAATCAATATAAGTTTCTTTGAATGCTTCATGTGCTATGTTCCCAGGCTGAACCCTTAATGTTGATATGGCATGACAATTTGTGTTCACTCGCAGCAGAGTAGCACGAATTTCCAAGTATAAAGAATAAGGTCTTTGCATAAGGTATTCAATCAGAAAGCATGCTGCTCTCTGGCAATGAACTTAAAAAAAAACTCTGTGTCAACACATAGAGTTCAATCAATTATCCTGACTAATTTGCAAAAGTTAGGATTTTGCGCCTTGCGCAGTATATCAGACCTTGCTTATCGAAATTAATCCTAGGCAAACTAGGCAATTAATCCGCCATGGATTAGCAGATGCAAAACCTTGCCCAGAATTAGAAAACAAAGAGCAAGGATAGTAGAAGCAGCAAGGGGAGGCGTGGCCATGCCTTAGGCCAATCAGCGCCATTGGCCACGCCCCATCCTAAAACTGCCCCATCTCTATCGACCAATCAGGTTGCTCTAAAGCCGCCACGCTCACACCGGAAGTATAGCCACGCCCATGCTTGGACGACCCCTCTCCTTTCTACCGACCAATCAGGTTACTTTAAAATGCGCCACGAGCACTAAAGGTGTAGTCGCGCCTTATGTTTGGCCGGCCCCTTTTCTTGACCAATCAAGTCGCTCTAAACTCGCCACCATACATTAAAGACCGCACCTTGCCGCGCCACCATACTAACTGGCAAACCAAACGCGCCCTACCACAACAACATATTAATCGGCATGCCAACATGCCACTCTTCCGCAGTAACATGCCAATGTGCCACAAATGACGCCACTACGTGCTAATCCACTTTCTGTTCGTGGCCAATGCCATAACGGACTCCAATTAGGATTTCATGATCGAAACAAGACTTTTGCTTCAGTAGCGTTAGCCGAAACCCTAATTTTGGTCATAATCCACAATATGCCACGAGCCACTTTAGCCTTGGCCATGCCACCAAGCCCTAACTTTGGCCATGGCGCCAAATCCTAGCCTTGTCCATGCCGCCAAGCCCTAACTTTGGCCACGGCGCCAAATCCTAGTCTTGGCCATGCCTCCAAGCCCTAACTTTGGCCACGACACAAAATCCTAGCCTTGGCCATGCCGCCAAGCCCTAACTTTGGCCACGGCGCTAAATGCTAGACTTGGCCATGCCGTCAACCCCTAACTTTGGCCACAAAGACAAATCCTAGCCTTGTCCATGCCGTCAATCCCCAACTTTCGCCACTGCGCCAAATCCTAGCTTTGGCCATGCCACAACGCCACAGACGCGGCTATGTCATCATGCCGTAAGCGCATGCCGCGGCTATGCCATTGCGCCATTACCAGGCGCCAACAGAAGGTAGCCATAATCAACGGCTACCCTTCATCATGAGATGCGATCTCAGCCATCCAAGTTTGCCACCAAACTGCCATACTTGTGGCAACTTTTAGGCGACCCGCCGCCTAAATCTAGTGGCCATGGCTACGCCAGGAGACACTTGCACCACCGTGCCACTGACATGCACGAGCCATGCCATCCATGTTGCAATGCCGCTGGCATGCACCAAAGGTGCCTTTGCGCCATTATCAGACGCCAACATAAGGTAGCCATAATCAACGGCTACCCTTCATCATGAGATGCAATCTGAGCCATCAAATTTCGCCACCGAGCCGGCAGGCTTGTGGCAAGTTTCAGGCGACCAGCCAAGACAAGCCTAATAACATCACATGCTATTTTTCTGCGGCAAGCCTCTTGATTTTAACTTGCCACACGTAGCAAAGTGCTACATGTTTTCCAAGAAAACACTCGAGACGTCAAACATGTCACAAACTGGGGGATACTCATCAAGGTATTGGTCTGGTGGTTTACAGCGTGCAGCGTGCGGCGTGAAATACGCCCGTTACAAGAAAGTATCATGAAGAAGGGCGGTTAGTAATGTCAAGAATTAATGGTGTAAACTTTTCCTTCATCATGGAAGCATAAATTTTGACGTTACACGTTACTCCACTCTTCCACTACTCAATCGTTTCCACTTCATACGAGACCAGGGTACGTTTTACTACGACTTGTATAAATAGGTTTCACCTATTTCCACCAAACAACAAGTTTTGGTCGGAGAACAACACAGTATCCAGAATTCACCTGATAGCTTTCCATTCTGCTAGCCAGTTCTACTTTCTGATACAAGTCACCAACAACCACACTTTCAGAATCAACGATTCTTGTCTTTACACTTTCTTCGCTTCCCTCCCTAAGACCAACCCTTCTCCTTCACTTTGTGACCGAAACAAGCCTGGAACGGCCATTTATTGGTTTAGGCCAGATTTGTACAGATTGATCTCTCGAATCAAAAGTATTCCCGTGCAGTACATTGTTTAGGGTCTAGACTCGTTTCTCATCCACACACACGAATTTTCCAAAACCAGTAGAAATCATTTTCACCCTCAAACAAGTTGTTATTCACAAACCATTTTTCGTCAAAGTCATTTTCAAGTGATTGAAACATAATGTGACTTTCGTCACTAGGTAAAGATGAACTTGGCCAAAGCAAAATCTTACCAACACATATTTCGAGAAATTGATAAGCGAGATAAACTCGGCTCGAAATAGCAAATGTGTATAATCAAAGTCTATATAGCAAAACGACTTTTGTCTCAAGATAGGAGATAGAGTAGATAGACTTTTGAGTGATAGATAAGTTCAAGTCTCCACATACCTTTTAGTCGATGAAGTTCCACCAGTTTCTTGAGTAGTTCTTCGTTTGTATGATGATCGCCATGGAGTTCTTGAGCTCAACTACACTTTCTATCCTAGTCCGAGACTTAGCTATAGTATAATAGAAATCAAGACTTATAGTTTTGATCACTAACATTGACAAACATGCTTGAGATAGCAACACATGCGAGTTCGACCAAGCAGTGCTCTAACACCGCTCATGCCTTAAAATCGACAGATTTACTCGTCTACAATTGGGACAATAGTCGGGATATGTGCTTCGATGTCACGGGTGTCTCGTCGTTCACTAGTGCTAGAACTACTTCTTTCACCCCAGGACATGCTATTTTTTTGGCTGTTACTCGCAAATGTAATAAATACCTAGACAAATGCCTAACACGTGGATATTAGTTTGGAGTTTTGATTTTTTTCAACACTTGGTGAATTGGGAGAAGACTCTTGTGTATTTTTGAGAAGGCTGAAGAATTTTCTTACCAGTCAAGATGTTAATTCCAAAGTAGGAGGTTCTCTTTTTCATCGAATAGGTGTTACTATTCGGAAAGGTGTTGGTGCTCAGCTTGTTGTTAGGCTACCAACAAACTCTTTGTAAAGTCTGACTTTGTTTGCTTTTCTTATAAAATTCTTCTATCGCATCCTTTGTGATGCATAATTTAATAATTATTAATTTATGCGATTAATTAATATTGCGATAAATTGACAAATTTTGCCGGTCCCGGTGCTATTATTTTATAGGGGTTATACTATAATATTTGATTTGATGGTAAAAAGGAGTGAAACAAAAGGATTTTTCACATGAGTTTGATGCTTGTTAATCACGCTTGAGTGGGTGCTGGTGTAATCGTCTGAGATAAGACGGAGATTAAGTGTGCGCTGGATGGTAGAGCGAACATATAAAGTCCGCCCATTTAATATAAACCAATATATTAAGTCACACGCACTTGTGGTACGTGCGGTGAATCATCACCGGCAAATATATAATCTCCACCTCACTTGCGCGGACATATAATCTCCATTTGACCAAATTTGATCCGTCTCCTTTATTCACCACCACGGAGCAAACGAATTTTTTTTAGTTTGGTTTTAGTATTTAGTTTGCTCTCATAATTGTGGACGCTCTAAGAACGCAAATACTTTAAAAAAAATCAAAAAAGTCAAGGAGCGCAAATAATTGATACTTGAGTTTTTCGGTAGGGCTGTCAATGGATAAAAATCCGTCGGATATTGGCAATACCGATAAGGTTAAGGTTAAGGGTTATCGGATATCCGGTATCCGATAATATCCGTCGGAATTCAAAAATTCAATATCGATAAGGTTAAGGATAAGCTATCGGATGTCGGATATTATTCCGTTAATTTCCGTTATCTACTCATGATACAAAAAACTTCCAATAATTTCCGATAATTGCCGTTAATATTCAATAATTTCCGATAATTTCCGTTAATATTCGATAATTTCCGATATTTACTTAGGAGAGACGTAATCAAATGGCTAAAGAGTAAACCTAAAGGGTATTAGGTATCGAAAATTTCCGAAAATTTTATGATATAGTTATACACTAACGGTATCGGATATTAACCTAACGGAAACTCCCTTAACCGGTACCGTTATGTTAATAAACGGATATCCGTTACGTTAAGGTTATCGGATATCGGATAGCCGTTATGTCGGATATTAACCTAACGGAATCCGGATGTTCGGAAACGGATACCGGATATCGAATATCCATTGACAGCCCTATTTTTCGGTTATGTATACAAGCCCCCTGATCCTAATATTGGAAACATTCATTAATTAAAAACTTTTTTAGTCCACTTAATAAAATTTTGAATTTGCTCTTATATCATTTTTATTGGAACATGTCTTTAAGTTGGTTCTAAAAATTGTGCATCAATGTGGCTCGATTTCACAACCATTATATAAATTTACGTGGAGGATTTTTTTCCTGAGGACATGATAGATAAGATTTTGAATTTTGATTAGGGTACGTTTGGATTTATTGAAATTCATATACTTTGCGAGGGAAGAAAACATGAGACGGTAAAATTTTGTAAAGCCAATGAAAATACCATGCTTATGTGGGGTAAATATGAAAAACAACATAATTTATTATGTTTACTACCAAAAAGAATTATTGGGATATTCATATTCTGTTTTCTCGCTTCTCCATTGAATAACCGTTTTCCCAAAAAATTATTCAAACCTTTTTCTTCTACAAATTTTTCATCTTCAAGCCTACATTTGCTCAGATTTGATTCTACATATCAGATTTCTCGAGTGAATTTGGGTTTATATAATTAGTATCATATACACTCATTTTTTCGTGATTGGTCTGATATATTATCTATGCTACCAAGACTTGTGATAGCCTTAATGGCATTTTTTCGGTGGTGCTGTTGCATTCTCATCAAGTATGTTTTGAAAGAAGGCAATCTAATTCGAAAAATAAGACTGACATTGATCACTATGATATTAATGTGGACATACTACTTCTTTTTATAGAAGCATTTGACATATTCGATGTCAATGATCAAGAAACAAGATGGTTTGAAACCATTATCAGGATGTTAATTTTTTTCAGCTGGATGTAAACTCAGTATAATATTATTTACTTATTTTCAAGTTTAAGAAACTTATAATTTAGTGCTAATTTTTTTTTTCGTTTTCGGATACAATTGATCACGATATAATCAAGATTTCACATTAATGGAATCATATAGCATTACTTGGTTACATTGTTTCTCCGTTCATTTCTCCGTTTCGTAAACTTGGAGACTCTTCTTAATCCAATTTCTAGGGTTTTGTCGTTCCATTCGGCGATACTGTAATTTGTACAGTTAGGTCTTTAATCCCTTTACATCCATAATTTGTAGAGTTATGTGTAGTGTCAAATGTAAGTTCGATTGGGGATTATAATATAGATGCTAAAATTAAGTTTGGATTATGAGGGATTAGTTCTTACTGAGATGAATTGTTCTTAGTTATATGTTCTATGTAATTACATTGTTTCTCTGATTAATGGTTTGGTTTTGTTTATGCACTTCAAGGTTTAATCTCGATAATCATTTAGGTTTTTTTCTTCTTCTTCTTTTTATTGTTGTTGCTGGTGGTGGTGGTGTGCTGAATTTATGGGTGGTACTGATTTGAGTTTTTGTTCCCCTTGGGAGTTTTAGTGTGCCTTATCTAAGATCCAACTATCGGAATCTTCATTGTGCGGAGAAATCTAAAGATTTTAAAGGAAAATAGTTTATGAAGTGAAGATGATCATCTGCATATTCAATAAAGAACAAGGTAAATATTTTTCTTATCCTTTGTTCTATTCGAACTTCGGTGTTAGAGTGTTTAATCTTAAGTAAAGTAAGTAAAGTATTTAACTGCAGCTAAGAACAATTGATTAAATTTGGTACAGGAATGTAGAGCTAAATTTAAAATGCAAATGATCATCTTTACTTCATGAGAAGCATTGAACTACGACTAAAATTTATCCACTCTATAATACTGTAAGTTGATTTTTTTTCCTTTGTTCTTACCTCTTTTTTTAGTGGAACTACGTAACTCAACTATTTTTTTTTGTTGGTATATAACTTAGTTTATACACATTATACTTTCAATTACTGTATTATGTCATTTGCATTATATACCAGAAGAGATTTATCTCTCAGCTATCAGTGTCTGGAGCATTTGCATTTCAATGCTCAACGTTAAAACTGTATGCCTATTTTGGTTGGTTATTTGGAAGGTTTGAAGGTCTCATAGTTGTAAGGTGGTTACATTGAAGGTTTTCTTCGAATAGTTAAAAACCCGTCTGTATTAAACATTAAGATCTCATTTCAAGTTGCTAATGTTCTTTTGTTTTAGATTTTCATGTGCGTAATTTTTTATTAATTTTTTTCTTTTTTTGTTGTTGCACTGACTCCTTCCGATATCCTTGACGTAATAATATTGATGATCCTTCGCTTAATAAGGAAATATGGGTCGGGGGAGCTGTAAAAAAGGAAAATATAGGGCATGTTGTATACCCAGGTGAGACAATCTTTACATTCGTGTAACTCTATTTTTGTTTCATCTTAGTATGGATAAGTAATTCTCATTTTCCTAAGATAACTGTGAACCAGCTAAAAATCATTTGGAAAGTGGTAATCATATTTACAGCTTACAGTTAGGTAAGAGTTCAACGCCACATGATTTTTGCCGAAAAAAATCGAGAATAACCCATAAATAGTTAAGAAATTACTAATTAATCAATTTAGATTAGACCAATTTCATTTCGTTGTTCTTTGGATAGGCAATATAATTATGTCATAAGTAGCTTCCAAGTACAGGAAGATTTTTAAGATGCATTCTTAGTGACTGTCTTACTTCAGGAGGAAAGTATATATTATGATGCACTTATGATTAATCTTATCCAGGTTCATGCTTCATTTTGAAGTCTCGGCACGATATCAGGTCAATTGCATTTGCGCACTGGATAGTGAGATAAAAAGGTTGCATGGTCGACTGCGTTGGATGTAGTCATTATCGGAGAGGTACACCTCAATATAGTTCTTTTAGCTAAATTAACCATCATACACAACCGGGCAATTTTTATCATGTGTACATTCTTGCAACAATAACATTCGCACAGGCATGAGCAGCTTATGTTATTTTCAAGGAGAAAGGCAAGGCTAAGGTGGTTGCAGCTTTTGTAGAGATACTTCACAACGACTCGCAAAATCCTTTAAGATAATATCCTGCACCTAGCACAAACCTTGGGCTTCACACGGTCAAAAATGAATCTCCCCAGATCCGAGGATGAAACCCAACTAAAAAGGCGCGCCTTGAAGAAAATGTAGTATGTGATTTCCCTATATCAAGATTGAAAGGCGGGACGTGATATCAGTTAGTGTTGCGTTATAAACCATGTGAAATATTTGTTCAATTATTTTTATTTTCTTTCTCAATATAGTTTCCAATAGTCCTGCGGTGATTCTTTAAACTTCCAAGTTGAAAATGTGTAATCCTAAATCCTTAAGTTCCCATTTTTCTTTCATAGGTTAATCACTCGGGTTTGTTGGTATAGCCAGCTCAGTCTTTTAACATTCCTATTGGTTGTTTCATGTCCAACATGACGCATCAGTTCATCCTTGACAATGTAGAAACAAATAATAACTTTTTCCACTTCGTCCAGTGTGATATACTTTTTCTTTTTAATAAAAATTATGATAATTCTGAACACTGATTGATGCTCTTTGGCATGCGAGTTCTTAACAATTTTTGGAATGATATACAACCCAAAACGGGGCGCATCTCACCGAGTAAGGTATTCTTTTTGTCATTTGACACGAGCATGTGCAAGTTCAAATGCATTTCAAGTATGTAACGACAGAAGTGTTGCATTGAATTTTAGCTAATGAACGATCCCAATTCAGATAATGGTGAAACGACTCTAATACTGACGATGGTGAATTCTGAATTTTTACGTTAAAAACAAATCCTTGCAGCCGACCGGATATATTCCCATCATTTTTTTCTAAGTATATGTCATTGGATAATTGAGTCCAAGTATAAACTTGGGGCATACAGACTGTGAGAGACCTATTTACATTTACATTTACATAGATGGTATACTTGCCTGCTCAAACCTATGTAATCCGAAAGGAAATGACCTCAACCTGCACATCACCCTGAACAAATACATGGCACATGGAATGAATTATAACTAAAATGCTGACACGGTGATCTCCAACTACAAAACATGACTGACCATTCAAATTGTTGATAAATATAATTTTAAATGTCAATGTTGAACAATGAATATAACTTCGAGGACTAATGAGATACCAATTCATTGGAATAAAAGGGATAATAAAAAACAAAGGAAGCTTATTTAGTGCATCATATCTCTACTATATAAAAGAACATGGAACGCACTAAGCGGTATCACAACACACAGACGGCACGGGTCATATCCTAATAATTCATAATCGGCAGTTGAAGCCAAACAAAAAAAACTAACAGCCCCTGCGGACCTTTGCCTTTGAGTGCATGAAGTTTTACTGTAATCAAAATCTTGGACACGTTACTCTCTCTCTCTCCGTAGATTGACCATATTAATTAAATTATTAAAGAGAAACTGTTCGTTGTTGAGCATGTAAAAGCCATAGCTTTTGTTTTGGAATGGTGAATCCGAACAGGATTTGGATCTTGAAATTTGGAGCATGAAACTTTAAGTCGTGTATTATTTGTTTGTACATCAATCAAGAATCTTCACTTATATAAACTATAATTAGTCGTCCTCGTAGAAATTTTCTTCATCTAGTTTTCAATTATGCTGGCAATTAATTAAGAGAACGAAAACCAAGTGTAGATAAAATCAAACTGACTAACCAATCATTAATCTTTTATTTCTATCACAAATATACTTACTAATACAGAAGAAAAATGAATCAATAAGATAATAAATGTAGAATAAGTTAAGAGTTCAATAATGTGATTAAAGCATTATTTTGGCCTATTTTGGATCCATTTAAAGGTATGCTTATGATATTAACTCGTAGCAGAAAAAAAATCCGATTATTCTATTGATCGGAAGATCACCAAACCGTTCATTTATCTATTTTAAATAGTAGGAGACGAGATATTTGTCTTGTTGACATCGACAAAAAAAACAACGAAAATTACAACATTGAAAAGTTCACGCATTTGAAGAGCATTAGAGCTGGTCTACAAATCCGTGGGACGGAATCAGAGATTGATTTATTTCAGGGGTTATATATCACCTTTTAAGGCTCGGCAAGCCTCTTGTTTTTTTTTTTTTTTTTGAAAAACCCCATTAAATCATTAGATAAACTCTCACAAATATCTCTTGGTGGTTCAGACAGCCACACACCTAATAAACTTTTCTTACTAGCGCCCTTGGCTAAAACATCAGCAACATTATTAGCCTCTCGATACTTGTGAGAAAAACTTGGAACTTCAAATTTCTCACAAAGAAACTTGATATCTTTTTGAACCGCATTCAGATATCAAGTTGTCTGGATCTCTCCTCTACAAACTTGTATAGCATACACTGAATCACTCTCGATTTCCAACTTCCTAATTCCCAGACCTTCATCCACTAACAGACCTTCTCTGATAGCACATAATTCAGCCACATTGCTGCCACAATTGTAGGTATACTTTGCAAATCCACCTCGAAATCTTCCTTACTCATCTGGAATTACTCTGCCCATACCTGCATTAAGAAGACCATCATAAGCACCATCAGTATTTAACTTTGCAAATCATTGTCTAGGAAGTTCCCAATGGACATGAATCTCCATCTCCCGTCTCTTATTCTGCGAATTTCTGCTAGTTAAGCCACTATGATACAAGAAGCTTTCCTCCATTGCTTTCTTAATAATCCACCTGCAATTGATGACTTTATTCTGAAAGTAAAAGTTATTTCTTGCAGTCCAAGTCTGCCACAGTAAATGAGGGAAGAAACTAGTCCAAACTAAGTCACAATAAACCTTATCAATTAGTGCAACCTTTTTAAACCAAGAGGGATTAAAGGGTTCGAGATTGAATTGCATATTCCAATTGGTATGAACAAAATTCCAAACAGGTTGGAAGACAGGACAATTGAACAAAATATGGAAAGCATACTCAATGTTGTTATTACACATATCACAAGTAGGACTATCCGCAATATTTTTTCTGTACAACTTCTCCTTAACCTGCAACTTATCAATCAAAACCATCCAGATGAAGTTCCCAATCTTCTGAGGATAAGGAAGACTCCAAATATAGTTCCAGTCCTTATTTCTGACAAAATTAGAACTAGAATTAAAAAAACAGTGATAACTACTTTTAACAGTATCATCACCAGAAGAGGTAAACGGCCAGGCCCTACAATCATGAACAGAATCTTCAAAAGGAATGGGGATGGAATTAATTTTATGCGCAACATCAGAGGGAACAGAATTAGCTACACCAGTAAGGTCCCAAGACTTCCTAGACTGGTCTATAACATCCCTAACCATCAGATTATGATTTCTAATATTTTCTCGAAGAATAATCGCTTCTATCGGACAGTCACCTACCCACTTATCCTTCCAGAAATTAACATCCTCATCATTTCCTATACACCGCACCATACTCCCTTTAATGAAATCTTGACCCTGAATAATGCTTCTCCAAGTATGAGAGGATGTAGTCTTAATGCCACAATTCCACCAGGTGGAATTAGAAAAATATTTAACCCTAAAATTTTTGAATACAATAGATTTTGTATCCTTACCAATTCTCCAGGCCATTTTCCCTAGCAAAGCAAGATTATTCTTTGTCAGGTCCCTTATTTTTAAACCTCCACAATCAATGGGCCTACAAATGTTTTCCCACCGAACAGAATGTGACTTTTTCTTATTCTTTATATCTTCCAAGAGAAATTGCTTCTAAACCTATCAATTATCTTAATGATACCAGCAGGGAGCTTGATAGAGTTCATAATGTGGTTAGAAATATAATCAATGGAAAAAATAAGTAAAGTGGTTCTGCCCGAAAAGTTAAGCATACTACCTTTCCAGCCCTGCATTCTAGCTTCCACTCTATCGACAATACCAGAAAACATATTATTACGTAATCTACCCCACTGCATAGGGACACCTAAATACTTACCTGTATTAGGACTGAAATTCACACCAAGAGTGGAAGCAAGAGCCATACCATCTCTCTTTTTAAGGTTTGCAGAAGTAATAAGAGTGGATTTGTTAAGATTTCACTCTTGTCCAGACCACCTGCAAAACTTTCTAAGCACATACCCAAGATTTACAACATTAAAATGATTAGACTTTAAGAAAACCAAGCTATCATCAGCACATAACAATGGGTAACTTTGGGTGCTCCTCTAGCAATACTAAACCCAGCAAGACTTTTATCAGTAATGTGCTTATCAATAAGTCTAGAGAAAACCTCTAACACCATAATAAACAAATATGGGGAGAGAGGGTTTCCCTGCATCAATCCCCTATAGGGACAAAAGTACATACTAGGAGACCCATTGAGTAACACTTGAAAATACACAGTAGAAATACACTCGTACACCATCTTAATCCAGTGTTCAGAAAGAAAAAAAACCCATATAATGCATCACTTTGGACAAAAAGGTCCAGCTTACTCTATCGTAGGCCTTGTCCAAATCCAACTTTAGAGCCATCCAGGCTTTCACACCTGACTCGTTCTTAAAAGAATGAAAAATTTCATTAGTAAGCACAATAGCATCAAAGATAGACCTTCCCGGAACAAAAGCATGCTGAGATTTCGAGATCAGTTTATCCAAGTGAACTTTAAGCCTATTAGCCAATATTTTGGTAATCAACTTGAAAGCAAAGTTACACGGATTAATTGGTCTCAACTCCTTAATAGTGCTGGGACTAGCCACCTTGGGGATTAAAGCAATAAAGGTCTTGTTTAATTCCATATCGATCTTACCAGAATTAAAGAATTCTCTAATCATTTCACAAACATTCGGTCCAATTTGATCCAAGTATTTAGAGAGAAAAAAATACCTTGAAAGCCATCCGGACCAGGGGCTTTCAGAGCCCCTAGCTGGCTAAGAGCTTTCTTAATCTCACCAGTTGTAACCATTCTGGTGAGAGAGACATTATCATCACTTTTGATAACATTAGGGACAAGTTGAGAAAGTTACCGATCATCTCTAGGATCTCATCCAGAGTCAGTAAACAAAGCCTCAAAATGAGTAACAATATGATCCTCAATATCTTTTTCGTCATGAAGCCAAATCCCATCAGTTTAAGCATAGTAATTTTATTCCTATTTCTTCTGACAAGGGAAAACTTTGTATTTCTATTGCCCCCAGCAAGCCACTACACTCTAGATTTTTGTTTACAAAAGGTCTCTTCCATTTGCAATACTTTCATGTACTCATACAAACATCTAGTCATTTTACCTTTGTTTTCAACATTAGGATTAATATCAAATTTATCCTGAGCTATAGTCAAATTATGTCTAGAGGTTTTTATCTGATTCCTAATATGGCCAAAAGTGGTCTTGTTCCAAATTTTAGCATCCTTCTGAAGGTTTTTAATATTAAAAACAAATCTAGAATAGGCGGATCTGCTACCATTGTGTTTCCAACTATTTCTAACAACATCAGTTAACCTAACATCTTCAGTCCATATAGCCTCCCCCCTAAAGAGTATATGCTTAAAAGGAGTAAAAGGATTAAGATCAAGAATAATAGCTCTATGATCAGAATTGAAATAAGAAAGATGTTTAACCTGAGCATTATGGAATTTGCTTCTCCAAAGAGAGTTGATGAGGACTCTATCTAATCTTTCCTGGATATTAGCTACACCAGTTCGCTTGTTGTTCCAAGTGAATTTAGGACCAGCAGTCCCGGCATCAATCAAATTGCACTTAGCAACAACATCCTGCAGCTCATCGGTTTGGCTTAATCTTAACCTTCTGCCACCCTTTTTCTCATCACCCTTAAGAAGGGTATTTAAGTTCCTCATAACAGCCCAAGGTACATCATGAAGCTCAGAAACTGCCTCCAACTCCTCCCAGACTCTTTTTCTTAAATTTTTCTGTGGTCTGGCATAAACAGTAGAAAGCAGCCACGTATCCTGATTTTTGACGGTAACAACAACATGAATAATCCATCTGGATTCTGTAGTGGCTTGAATGTCAACAATTTCTTTGTTCCAGAGAAGAACAAGCCCACCAGAAAACCCTTCAGGATCAACCACAATACAGTCAGTAAAACCCAACCGACTGCCTCAAAATCCATTAAACGAGGTTCAAGTAAAGCCACAATATAAGGCCTTTTTCTCTTCACCGGATCTTTAGTAACCCTCGTAAAAGAGGGCATGGTAGCCCCCTACAATCCCAAACCATGATTTTCATATTAAAACAATTACCAAGAGAGGGAGGGGAAATACCAGCCATGAAACTATTCATTCCTGGGTTCCTCACATTCTGTGAGGACTTCATGTTGTCGTTGCTCACCTTCCAAGGCACCATTCTGGTCTTGAACACTTGTTGTGAGGTGTCGTCCAAATCCCACCTCGTCGAAAAGAGCATCTCGAACTTCTGCAGATCTTTTGGGACTCTTATTAGAACTAGGGTCTCTACCATTAGAGGAAAAATTACTTCCACAATTCTTTGCTCTGGCCAACTCCTTATGTCGCATCTTGGTATTTCCCCTGGTTCCATAAGAGCTTCTGAAACTTGTGAATTCCATTCGGTTGGCAAGACTTGGAAAGGTTGTAAAACTCTCCGAACTCCTCTGATTGATACATCCATTGTCACCTAATCTGGATTGTGAATGACTTGAGGCCTCGAAGCAAAAAGTTGATTTTGGATCACATTGATTTCCTCTGTCAGTTGAATCAATTGGTCCATCTCCAACCGTCGTTCGATAACCATCATTTGAAAATTGTTTCCCATTTTTTCTAGATCCACTTGCGCTTTTCGCACTCTGAAATCCTTGACCATCCAAGTTTTCACTGAAAGTTCCGTCCACTCTTGAGAGAACATGTGAAGACCTGGCTTTTAGTTCACCATTTTCTTGAGAGTTTAAATTCTTCTTACCATCTTGTAAATTACTGGTAGCTTTATATACTCCTTTTCCATTCCCATTTTTCTTCATGCCCTCATAAATCTTAGACCATTCTCTTTCCGTTTAGGAATTGAATCATCATAAATAACTTTTTCATTAGCAGCACTAAATGTTCTGTTATGAACTTTCTCATTAGTGGCACTAAAAGATCCGTTATGACAATTCTCCGTATCCTTAATTATAAAGTCCTCATTACCCTTTTGTTGAGCAGTTTGTAACTGAATACTATAATTATCGGCATTAATTTTACTCGGACCAGCACTCAATCCACCAAAACCCACCGTCAAGTTAACACCACCTACTCCAGAATTGGTTCTAGTCTTTTGCTGACTATGGTTCTGCCTTTGTGCACCGCGCGACATGTCTTCTTTCTGCATCACTGACCCACTATGATTGTTTCCCTTCTTCATCTTCCTCTTGTCCTCCACCAACATCCAAGGACCAAACGAATCAGCGGCAAGATTTGGAGCATTATCGTGAACCTGCATACCTTTAACATTTGTATCATTATTCACAACATTCAAAAATTTCGAAGAACCATTACCTTGTCCCTGTTGAGACACATCCGATATGACACATTGATCCTGCTTGTGAGAGATTTTACCACATTTAAATTTCTTTTTGATTTATTCCCTCATATTCAATTTTTTGATTGAATCCTCCCAATTCTCACCGCAGGCACTAAAGGCTTTGAAGTATCGATCTCGACACAAATGCGCCTGAATATTCTTCTAGTAACATGTTTTGTAGTTAGATCTAGTATCATTTCATAAGATGATAAAACAAAAAATGATTTTTTTCATTACATCCAAAGACTAGACAGACCTGTATTTATATGACAAGACCTGACTAATATAAGAGTAACACGTGTTAGTACAGGACAGGTTGTTGACAACTCACACTCAACCAATGAAAGACATTTCTCACACAAGCAGAAACACGTGAGAACACTCTAAACACACAGTACTATTAGCCCCCCTCAAGCTGGAGGTTGCTACTAGAGATTACCTTCAGCTTGTCTCTGAGTGTAGAAAACCTTGGTCCTGCCAATCCCTTGGTTAGAATATCATCAATTTGATCCCAAGTTGAAATGTATGTGACCTGAATATTTTTGTTTTGGACAAGCTCTCTGACAAAATGATAATAAATGTCCAAGTGTTTCATTTTACTATGAAACACTGGATTAGATGACAGAGAAACTGCACTTTGATTGTCACAAGAAATCAATGGTGGAGCAGGAAGCAAGAGATGAAGATCTTTGAGTAGCTGACAAACCCAAACAATTTCAGCTGTGGTATTGGCTAGAGACCTGTATTCTGATTCAGTAGAACTTCTTGAAACACCACCTTGTCTTTTGCTAGACCATGAAATTGGATTGGACCAAAAAATATACAAAATCCTGTAGATCTTCTTGTATCAATTGATCCTGCCCAGTCAGCATCACTAAAGCCATGCAATGTAAGAAGACCTTTGGAAAACAGTATACCATAATCTAGGGTGCCTTTGATGTATCTTAGAATTCGCTTGGCTGCAATAAAATGTTGATCAGTGGGAGCTTGCATATTAAGACATACCTGATTCACAGCAAAACCAATCTCAGGCCTTGTCCAAGTAAGATATTGTAGAGCACCCACTAATGATTTGTATTCACTTGGGTCTGCTAATGGAGTACCAGCTGAAGCAGTGAGTGGAGTAGAGAGGGAGACTGGTGTACTACAGGGTTTAGCACCAGTCATATTGAATTTCTCCAATAAGTCCAAGGCATACTTAGTTTGACTAAGAAAAAGATTGTCTGAATTTCTTTTCACCTGAAGACCAAGAAAATAATGAAGAGAGCCCAAGTCTTTGATGGGAAAGTATGTCTTAAGGTGATTGATAAACTGGTAAATATACTCAGTTGAATTCCCAGTGATAATAATGTCATCTACATAGACCAGAAGAACTGTAATCCTTGAGCCAAACTTTTGAACAAATAAGGAAGCATCTGCTAAGGAGGGTTTGAAGTCATGAGAGATAAGAATTTTTAACAATTTATCATACCAAGCTCTGGGAGCTTGCTTCAGGCCATATATTGATTTATGAAGTTTACATACATAATGAGGCTTGGTTTGATCAACAAAACCTGGAGGTTGTTGCATATAGACATCTTCAGCTAAATCCCCATGTAAAAAGGCATTACTAACATCTAATTGTTTCATTTCCCAGTTGAAGTGAACTGCCAAAGAAAGGATTAGTCTAATAGTTGTTGGTTCGGATACAGGACTAAAGGTTCCTGTGTAGTCAATTCCTTCTTGTTGATGAAACCCTTTGGCCACCAGTCTAGATTTACATTTATCTAAAGAACCATCAGCCTTATATTTGATTCTAAACACCCACTTACAGCCTACAACATTATAAGATGGATCTGGTGCAACAAGTGTATATGTGCCTGCATCCTTAAGAGTGTATGTCTTCTTCCATAGAATGTTTCCATTGAGGTATTCTAATTGCCTTAGAATAACAAGTAGGTGTGGTGGTGGAAGAAGAAGTAAGATTGGCTGATAGAACATACTTTGTATTAAAACTTTGGGTTTAAAAATACCTCTTTTACCCCTTGTTACCATGGAGTGTGAATTAGCCAGTGAAGAAACCAGAAGCTGAAGTATTTTCAGAAATGTTGTAGTGGAAGCATCAGATGACTGAACAATGTTGAAGGATCAGTAGATAAATATCAATGGATGCAGCTGGTGAGGTTGATGTTGCAGGTGTTGGTGCAGAAATCTTGACAGATGGAGCTGTAGAAGCAATATCAGTTGGTGCTGAAGAACTTGCAATGCCAGGAAGTAATGTATCTGAGATCTCAATGGGAAGAAAGTCTCATTAAAACTACATGTCTGGAGATATACACTTTCCCTGTTTTAATATCTAAACATCTGTATCCTTTGTGCATAGAACTGTAACCAATAAAAACACAGTGTACACTCCTTGGTTGGAGTTTATGTGTAGTATAAGGCCTTATCCATGGAAAGCATGATGAACCAAAGGATCTGAAGAAGGAATAATCTGGTTTTGACCAAACAACTTTTCAAAAGGAGATAGATAATCCAAACTTCTAACAGGCAGTCTATTAATAACATAATTGGCTGTATGAAAAGAATCAACCCAAAATTTTCTGAGAGACCTGATTGAATTAAAAAGGTTCTCCCTGTGTCTACAAGATGTCTGTGTTTGGACTCAGCCAGTCCATTTTGTTCTTGAGTATGAGGGCAAGAAACTTCATGAATTATTCCATGTATACTAAGAAATCCTTGGAGTTCATTGTTTAAGAATTCCCCTCCTCCATCAGTTCTGATTTTAACAATTGAAGTATGCAGTAACTTTTCAGTCATAGATTTGAAATGTAGAAAAATATCTTTGAATTCAGACTTTTCATGCAACGGAAATATCCAACAAAATCTTGAATAGTCATATATGAGATTGACATAATATCTGAAACCACTTGAAGAGATTACAAGACTAGGACCCCATAAGTCCATATGCACTAGTTCTAGTGGAGATTGAGCCCTATGTGAAGAAAAAGTAAAAGGCAATTTATGACTTTTCCCTAGATGACAGTCATTACAAAATAGTGGTGTTCTGACTAAACTAGACAGTTGCATATCTCTGCACACATTTTGAAGTACTTGAAAGGATGGATGAGCCAACCTTTGATGCCAAACTGAAGCTGAATTAGTGTTGCTAAAGAAAGCTTTATTCTTAGTAGACTTGGCAAAGTTAACTGGATATAGTCCTCCTTTATGTGGTCCTTGTAAAATGATCCTCCCAGTTGAGTAATCCTTAATAGCAAAACCAATAGAATCAAAAGTGATAGAACACTTGTTATCACTAGTGAATTTATGTACTGACAATAAGTTTTGAGATGACTTTGGAACAAGAAGCACATTGTTTAGATTAAAAGAATGAGAGGAAGTTGTCTTAGACACATGACCAATATGAGTAATTGGCATACCTTCTCCATTAGCAGCTTGAATCTCATCTGCGCCTTCAAAAGTTTTTGCTTCAGGTAATTCAGATTCATCAGTAGTGATATGGCTATTTGCTCCAGAGTCAGCATACCAAGGATTTTCACCCATGATATTGGCAGTAGCAAGCATGGCACTGAGTTTGTGAGGAGTATAGTTGTTCTGATAGGAAAAATTCAATCTGTGTCTGCACTCCAAAGCAAGATGACCAGTTCTGTTGCAGATTTGACAAATCTTGTCAGTTATTGGTGGTGGAGCAGAAGAAGAAGAAGGAGCTGAACCATAGTGAGGTCTTGGACTGAAATTAGGTGGTGGTGATGATGAAGTAGGATGCATCTGAAATTGAGAATAACCTCTTGGATAAAAAGATGGAGGTGGTCTGATGTATCCAGAGTAAGGAACTGCAGATCTTGAATAGTGATGATAACCTCTACCACTGCCTCTATAGTTTTGAACATAAGGTCTTGTAGCAGCAAAAGCCTTCGAATTGGCCTCAGTAAGTAAGTTCTTTTGCTTATTTGTGACAACTACTTCTTCAGTGAGAAGCAGATTATGAAGTTCTTTTGATGAGAATGGTGGATTGCGAATACGAATAGATGTACAAAAAGAACTATAATCTGGTCCTAATCCATCGAGTATAGTAACTACCAATTCATCATCATGAATTGCGAACCAGCAACAAACAATTCATCTGTTATCTTCTTGATTTCACTTAGAAAGGTAGAAACAGTACCTGATCCAAGTTTTGTGGATTGAAGTTTGAGACGAAGCTGAATTGAATGTGTAGAAGAGCTTCTTGCATACCTGGATTCAATATTGTTCCATAAATCTTTTGAAGAATCAGCTTCAACAACATATGGAATTACAGATTCAGAAATAGACATCTGAATCCAGAGCACAAGAGTAGTATCATCATCATGCCAAGCTGTATAACCAGGATTGACACCATTATTAAGTAGATAAGGTGGACATGGTAAAGATCCATCAAGAAAACCATTGACTCTGTATCGACGAAGAAGTGGTAGAAGAAGTGATTTCCAGGTGAGGAAGTTGTCATCCTTGAGTTTGTAGCTAAGAATTTGTGAGATTTGATTAAGAGGAACTTGAGAAATTCTTGATTCGTATGCTGCCATTGAAAGAAGAAAAGTTGTGTAGAAATGAGAATAAAAAAGATTGAATTGAATTAATATGAGTGATTAAAGCTTTGATTGAATTTAAGAAATTAGATCTGAAAATTTTAGAATGCCATTAATGGCGGTGGCGGAAGCATTATTCATCTGATACCATAGTATCATTTCATAAGATGATAAAACAAAAAAATGATTTTTTCATTACATCCAAAGACTAGACAGACCTGTATTTATATGACAAGACCTGACTAATACAAGAATAACACGTGTTAGTACAGAACAAGTTGTTGACAACTCACACTCAACCAATGAAAGACATTTCTCACACAAGCAGACACACGTGAGAACACTCTAAACACACAGTACTATTAAGATCAACTTTGATTGTCTGTCCAATACCGTTGTTTATCTTAAAAAGAACATCTTTATCATAGTACTCCAATGGAAGCCCTGGAACTCTCACCCAAACTACAATTTTCTCAAATTTTTGTTGTCGATGGCCTGAAATTTGGGCACCATCTCTGGAGAGCCAAATGATGTCCAGCGATAAACCAAGGACCCCCAAACATGCGTTTTTTTATAATATTAAATATTTTCAAATTTAAAAAGGAAAAAATACATTCCCAGATCAAGAATCCCCATTTGAGCCGGTGGGTTCTAAAGAGCATGTACCTTTTTATGGATGAATTTGTAACCAACTGTTTTTCCATGAACTTTCCTTATCACACACCACTTCCATTTCTGGCAGATCATCTTTCTAGTATCCAAGTTGATTTTGATCACCGGATAAGTCTTCGGTATCATCCTCATTAATCAAGTCAATGTCACAATCTTCCATACTCTAGGTGGCATCATTGAGGAAAATTTCATCGATGACAGCTTCCCGATTTCCACCAGACATCAATCTGTCTTTAAAAGATAAAACTCTATTTCCCCAATATCACTCAAGTTTTGACAATTACCGATCCCCACAGTGGTTTGCTCGATCTCCATACTTGATTGCATCCGATCAGGGGCAATTGATGTTCCCCTTGGATCGCCATTTTTTTCCATTACGAGATTCTAAACTTCAAAAGCTTTCTAGAAAACTCCGGAATTTAGCCCCCTTGATAGTTTTAGACGTTTTGGTTTACTTTCTTTTTTTAGAGAAAATTGATGTTGTGACACTTTGAAAATACAGTAGAACCTCTCGGTACATTAATAAATTATATATATGAACAAAATTTCCTGGTTCCATCTTGATGTGTTCCTTGTAAAAACCACCTCTATGTAAGAATAACCTCTTTATATAAAGGTTTATATATAAAAATATTTTAACCTAGTCCCAAAAGTGTTCATATATAAAGGTTCTAGTGTACAATACATTTCATAGCCATGTTGTCTAATATAAGTATTCCACCACACGATTTAATAGGGGTGGGCTTTGTTAAACTAAAAATATAAGAATGAGAGTTCCAAGTAGCAATCAACGGTTAGGTTTTATTGATCTACTTTCCGTTTTTTTGGTTAAGCATCTTTCATGTGATACTAAAAATATTAGTATGTATGGCGCAAGGGCAGACACTCTTTTAATTTAATGCAAGAACCTTTCTTTGATCAAAAAAAAGAGAGGGACATTTTCATCTTTGCAAATATCTCAGTGTTGCTGATGATGATGTTGTTCCTTTCTGTGCCTTTGATTTGGCGATGTGTTTGTTTTTCCGTTAATTCGTATCTTAGAATCTCTGTTGGTGACTGATCTTATTTTATTCTTGTAGGACGCTACTCGTACTGCTCGATCAGAGGTCGGAGATTCATTGCTTTAATTATATTTCAAGATATTTATCAAGACAAGCTTAAATTAGAAATTTCTTCTTTGCAGTAAAAACCAAAAGGCAAAAATCATCGAATTTGTTTGCTTCTTCTAACCTGTATATATCTAATAACTTAAACAGAAATCAAATTAGGTAAAAAGAATCGTAATCAAACTCGAGATATATGGATCATTAACCACATTGTTTTTGTGTATCATAAGTACTTCACCTTTGATCCATTATCTCTTAACTAATTGTGAATGGTGTACCCGTAATATATATGCTTATCATGTCTTGAGAGTTCTACCCAGAAACTGTAGTTAACCCAAATTTAAATGTCAACATTATGATTAGAAAAATTATCTAATAGCATCTTCCTTTTAGCTTTTTATGTAGTTATTCCCATGAATCCTCTTCCCGTCTCTTTCTTAGAAGTTAGATAGGTAGAAAAAACTCTATAAAGAGCATAAGAAGTGTTGATACTCACATCGATCCATTATATTTTGGACTCCCTATTGGCAATGAGGTAACACCTTAAGTCAAATAAAACTATACTGACTCCTTTAATTTATAGGTGCATAGAAGACAACTATGACAGCCACACTGGGTTTTAATTGTCATACAACCACCCAATTAAAGGGTTGTGTAACCTCTTAAACATGGACTCATCTTTTTGGAGCATCGACTCAACAATATAAACACAAAAATTACTGTCTTCAGAAATATTGGGTACTTAACTTCAATTATATATTTAAACAGGTAATCATGATACTGGAAATTTCACCAAAACACTTAGTGAAACATAAGAACTGAAAAACAAAAATGTTTTTGGTATTTAAAAACGCTGGGGATACCTACACCCAACTTTTTCATTCGGCAACCTGTATAGACAAAACTAAATGCAATAGAAAGTAGACCAACTGAATGATCGTTGACAATATGTATCTAGAGTTTATATCTCAACCCCTACTCAATTAGTATGTATGTAGACACAAAGTCCGTGAGCCTGATTGTTAAGCAGAGCACTTAGTCGATCTCAAAAATGAATATCCAAGATTAATTTAATCGATCCAAATAATCTAATCGGAATTCTTTCAATTGAATAAACTTGTTTTCTATCTTTCAAGATACGAATCTTATAAGAAACAAGTCTCATAATTGATTACAATTAAGCGGACGTATCTACTTAGATTGAATACGTACTAACCTGTGTAAATCAAATTATAAAGATAAATAATATAATGGGGAAAAGGAAAAACACAAGACACCAGAAATTTTGTTAATGAGGAAACCACAATAGCAGAAAAACCCCGGGACCTCATCCAAATTGAACACCACACAGTATTAAGACGTTACAAAAACTACCTTGCTATCAGACTTCGGACTAGAATGTAACTGAACTCACCCTCCAAGCGATTCATTTACAGTCACCCTCCTTACATTTATTGAACCTCGCAAGGTTATACGTACTTGATTACCTTAGGTGACGTCCTTTGCAGCCTAAGAGTTGCTTCAGCCGTAGTAAAATTTTTTGATACCAATCTGCCTCTAATAGATAAGCCTACTTGATTTCCATTTAGATCAAAGATCAAGGTGTGGAAATTTGTTTGCAATAGAAAAATCTGGCAAACCTCACAAATATGAATCTTACGACTCCCAAAGTGCAGCCTAGATTCTTAACCACCTCTCAAGATTAATCTTCGAAAGTTCAACTAAGATCAGTTTTCAGATATCAATTTTGAGGAATCACAAAGTCTGAGGCGAAGAGAACTTTGCGATTACTATCCGCCCTTAAGAGATTACGGAAACATCGATTACAGAAAAGCAATATCAGGATTCATGAACTATCAAGGTAAAGGTAGTCGGACCTGCCTTCACGAATTCCCAAAGCGAAGTCTTTTAAACATATACCCAATAATGTTCCACAGAGGAAACCTAGGTCAATAGAGGACGACTCTAGAATCAACTAGGGCATAAAGTGTCAATGATTAATTTTCCCAGTTGAAAGAGCATATATATCTATAGTTATCAAATACCAGGGTTAGCTTAGATGTTAACCTAAGATAACTTGAGAATCAAGCAAACACTTAGGCCCTTAAAATACAACAAAATAGAATACACATAGGTTCGGTTACGGAACCGTGTATCATATAATGACTGTTTGGTTTGGAAAATTGGCCAAAGAACTAAAAATTATTTGATATGGTCATTCAAACGCCTAAGAATTTAATCATGATACAAACACGTAAGTGTCGACGGCAGTTGATGTCATCGATAAGTTAGATACTCCTTCCTTTTTAAAACACGACGAGGATTCAGCCACAAGACGTTTCTTTAAATTTTATTTATCACTCATATAACTTAATCGGATTTGATTACGAGACGATTTTATGCCTTTAATTTCAGATTCCAACGACTGAATTTTTTCATCTTGACAAAGAAACTCTTGTGTAAAGACCTAAGGATTCAACTCTTCTTATATATCTAAAGTTAGAAGTGAATCAGAATTATTGATCTCCGTAATGGTTGCAATACAATTTGTGCTATAGTCTTGGTCGGTCGCACCAGGAGAATAGTCAAAAGTTGCAGTATATGCATTTCTTTTCCATCGAATATCCTTAGTACAATAGTCAAGAGAGATATGAACAAAGCCTTGACATTTGTAGCATTGAGGAATATTATCATCATCATCCCATGTATTTTTTAGCTTTGAAGTAGAAGAATGACTTCCACTTGATACAGAGTGATTTCTCTTACGGTGTCTCAAAAAATTCTTGAATTGCTGACTAATAAGAGACAAATAATGATTTAATTCATCCTCTTCTTCATCTTCTAGAGCTACACGATCTTTGGAGTTTTATGGACTAGGAGTCGACGAACTTGCAATAACTTTGAAAGTCGTGCTTGTGTCTTTTCCTTTTTGACAAACACTCCTGATACAAAATCTGTGAACCTGATTGTTAAGCAGAATACTTGGACGATCTAAAAAATCAATATCCAAGATCAATCTAGTCGTATCCAAATAATATAATCGGAACTTTGCCAAGTGATTAAACTTTTTATCTATCTTTCAATATACGAAATCTATAAGAAACAAGTACCATAAGAGATTACAGTTAAGCGGATGTACCTTCTTAGATTGAATACGTACTAACTGAAAACGCGGAGGTATAACAACCACACCGTATATTTTGTTCGGCAATCTGTATGAACTAAACTCCAACATAATTCCGAGAGAACCAACTTAAAAGTGAGACTCAATCAAGAAAGATATCAAAGAGATTTATCTCTTTCTCAATACAATCAGTAAACCAACTAGATAGAAATTCTATCCAACAATCAAGGTCGGATTTATCAACTGATTGAACTACGCATAACCTGTGATATTTCAATTGTATAAACAAATATAATGCGGAAACTAAATAACACAAACACCAGAAATTTTGTTAACGAGGACACTACAAATGCAGAAAAACCACGAGACCTAGTCCATATTTGAACACCACACTGTATTAAGCCGCTATAGACACTAGCCTACTACAAGTTAACTTCGGACTGGAATGCAGTTGAGACCTAACCAAGTCTCATACCGATTAAGGTACAATCACGTTCCTTACACCTCTAGAACCACGCCGGATTCTGCGCACTTGATTCCCTTAGCTGATCTCACCCACAACTAAGAGTTGCTACGACCCAAGGTCGAAGACTTATAAACAAATATGTCTCCTAAAGATATATCTGTCCTTTATTTTTTTTGTTCCGTTTTTTTATACAAAGATCAAGGTAAACAAGAACCGATTAATAATCCGGTCTTATACTCCCAAAGAGCAGCCTAGAAATATTATTCATCTCACAATAAGCTAACTGATTAACAGAAGAAGTTGTTGCGGAATCACAAGAGTCTGAGATGAAGAACTATTGTGATTACTTTTTATATCTTACCCATCGAAGATAAATATAGAATAAATATTAGAGAAGATAAAACTCAACATGATAGAATAAGTAAGATCGGGATACGCGACTACAGAGAAAATAGTTGGATCTGGCTTCACGAATCCCAAATGAAGTCTTCAAGTCATTAACCTAATAATGGTTTTGGAAAACCTAGGTTAAAGGAAAATCGACTCTAGTTTGCAATTAGGACACACATAAGTGTCCGGATTAGGTTTTCCAATTGCTAGAGCACTCCCTTATATGTCCTTTCAAATCAGGGTTGCTTACAGTCAAAGCTAAGATAACTTAGTAACAAAGCATTCAATATTCACCGCTAGATGAACTCCTGATTTAAGATTCAAGCTAAGTCTGCTTAGGAATTAAGCAATCAATCTCCACCATTATATGGTCTTAGCTTGTTATGCACAAATGAAATATACTTATATTTAGATATGGGTAACCGTACCTAAACGTGTATATTGGGTTGGCTCAATAACAATTAATCAAAGTTAGCCATATGAACACTTTTGACTTAGCCATATTCATCTAACACTTCTAGATCAAATATGATGATCAATCAATCATGATAGATAATCAAATGAATCTAATTGTGTTTCAAATAGAGTTGTTCAATTGTTCATTATCCCATAGGAATATTGATGAAAAAATTGAAACGAAATCGGTTTGATTCGTGATTGTACAAAGTACTTATACAAGAATCAATTCATAAACATTAAGCCACGGTTTGGAAAGTTAATTTGCATTCCTTAAATCATAAATGTTTTAGTTCATGAGTATGAGAATCATACATTACCAATTTTAGAACTTAACCACTGTGTTATCAAACTGGGTAGGCGAACATCAGCTCCGGACCTTGGCCTAGTCAATCCGTTCGCAAACCCGGTTCGCGAACAACCGTTTCGGACCCAACTCGGGTAAACCCTTTCACATATTAGGTACGTAAACAAGAGTTCTGGACCTTCTCAGGTAAATCCATTCGCATACTAGGTACGCAAACAAGAGTTCCGGACCTGAATCATCACAATACAGTTTGCATACTAGGTATGCATACTGTGTTGTATCTAGACATGGGTAATCGTTCTAAACTCTTATTTCAATCATTGAAACATCCTTAGAAGACGACAATGGTAATCTTACACATACCATTAACTTCAAGTAATTTTCAAGTGATCAAATGATCAATACGAAACTTCCCGAGCTAACATCAAATGACTGTCTCACACAACTCATATAAGATGTTCAAGGTAATTTTCACATGATCATCTTTTGACTTAATATTTAGTTTCCAACAAATAAATTGTTTCCAACTAAACTCGTCAAGAATACGATGAACATAGCTAAAGCAAAAAGCTTCCAACACGTATTTCGAGAAATGAGTAATCGAGATAAACTCGGTTCGCAATATCAAATGTGTATAATGTAAAAGTATATACAGATATATGACTTAGTCTCATTATAAGATAGAATAGAATAGATTTCTGAGTGATTGATAAGTTTCAGTCTCCACATACCTTTTGTTGATGAAGTTCCTCCAATCTCCTCGGTAGATCTTCTTCCTCAGTTGGTGAATTCCGTGAAGTCTAAAGCTTAACTACACATTATATCCTAATTCGAGACATATCTATAAGTAGACTAGAAATCAAGTATATAGCTTTGATCAACTAAACCTGACAAACAAGCTTGAGATACCGACGTTTGCGAGTTCGACCAAGCAGTTCTCTAACAATCTCCCCCTTTTGTCAATTTTAGTGACAAAACTATCAATACATATGGATTACAAAATAAATAAACTTTGTAGCTTCTCATCCATCATGATTGATTTCCTTTTCTCTTCAACTTTTCTTTAATTCTTCGTTACTCCAAGTACTCCAGCGATTTTGAACGTGTTTAACTCAGCATCATTGTTGTTGAAGATCCGTAGCCATAACAATAAGAAAACAGATGTTCTCAATCATTGTTATACATCGTCATAGTATTATTATATAGAATCAAAGTCCAATTGTATCACAACTTTGAAATAATACTATGGTGATATGTATCCTTCCCCCCTAGTCAATACTTCCATCTTACAATAAAAACCACTCTAACATAATGATCTGTAAACCATATGTACGTAGTGTGAACTACCAAATAATTCTCCCCCTTTTTGTCAATATAAATTGGAAAAGGTACGAAAACTAGGGGATCATAATGAAATTTCCAAAAAGATACTTCATGACTAAAAGAGAACAACATATCAACTTTGTTTCGACGATTTCACATAGTCGAAACTTAGTCTATTCATCAAGGAGTTTATACACATACAAGATAACCCCTATAACATTCCACAGCCGCACTCCCCACAAAGATATGGAAATTAAGCACAAGTTCATTTAAGAACTCTCCCCCATTGATGTCATTCCCGAGAGAACAACATGAGCGACCTTACTTTTATAAGAAAAAAGGATTTCTTTGGACATTAACAAATCACATGAATTTGTATCTAGAAAACTCGAATAAATTAACCACAAGAGACCTTATTGATTAATTTAATCGGAAACACTCAACATAAGAAAACTTACGGAGCCATACAATACTTTCACATAGAAGTTGATCAGGGAAAAATCAATACTGAAAAATTTTCTCAAAAAATTCATTCTATCTTTTACCAATATTTGCATAAAGACATAATAGACTTAACTTTTGAGCATTTATGAGATACTAGCACAGTTCACGAACGTAAAGGCATACGTTTCATGAACAATTACAATATATGAAATCAAAAAGATTAAATACTGCAAAAAAATCATCTTCCAAATAACTTTAGAATTTAAATAAACATTGCAAGATGAAAATCATTGAAACAACTATGTGTAATCACAATAATTGTTGTTCCAAACCCTAGTTATCCTTCTTAAACATAAAAAAAAATTCTTTCCTAGACAAAAATCAACTCCTAAGAATCAAAACAAAAAAACTTACTAAAATCAAAGTACACTTTCGGAACCCTCACGGGTTTTAAGATCCTTGAGGTTGTGAATGACAACATCTACTGCTTCTTCAGAGAATATATCCTCATTGAGAAGATCTTTAACATGTATCTTCATGAGAACAAGGTCAGAAGTAACCTTTTTCAACTCAGTTCGTAACACATGGAGACCTTTCATAGTATCAACGAGTTGTAGTTTTGCTTCCTCAAAGTATTTAAGAAAATCATGAACAACTTTAGCAGAAACCAACTCATCATGCTCTACATCTTGATGAGTATATGCATAGTAGCATGAGACATCAGGATAGTCTTCAGAGTTATGATATTTGACAAGGTCTTCTTATACTAGTGTTCTTTTCTTCTTCCCTTTGGATCCGTAACCAATACCTTTATCAAGAAATACTTTCGTAAAATCACAATTGCGAGAAGGAGAAGACATTCTTGATATAATAAAAAAAAATAACCTTGAGTGAGATAACTCAACTCAATATGATAGGTATATAAACGGTTTTTAGGGAATATATTTTTAGGGTTTTTATAGTCAGTTCGTCACTTCCTTATTTGGGTACCCGTACGAACATCCTATCTTAACCCAAACCAAAAAGCTCTAGAGATACTGTAACAACCCATTTGCAACTTGAAATTGTTACACAACAATTTTTGCTAAGTGAAAATTTTGTTTCACGAATCTTAGCTCTATAAATTTATGTTCTCACAAGAGAAAACTTTAGAGCACAAGATTAGCACAAAAGTTATTTGTAATCAACTTATTGATACAAAACAAAAAAAAAACTTTGGAGTGAACTTTAACCAAATAAAATACTTATGCAAAGTTGTTTGTAGATAATAGTCTAGCTATGAACGAGAACAAAATAGCTCAGCTAAACAGCGAACATTTTGTCATTAAGCATACCTGATCATTAGCACATCCTACTCAACAGGATTTTTCATGAGTAAGACTTCAAACCTTGTGATTAATTAACACAAGTATGAGCTTTATGCTCACCAAATGAATAATTTTTACGGTTAAACCTCTTTTTTCTTCTAATTTCTCGAGAAAACTCTTTTTGATGTGAAAAAACATCATAAAACTTACTATCATCAAAATATGATAAAAACGGAAGTACAAAAACCACACCTAATAATTCGTTTGGCAATCTGAATGGACAAACTGCAATATACTTTCAAGAGAATCAACTAGACAGTTAGACTCAAGAGTTTTGTATCTCAATTTCTCAATTCAATCTGCAATCAACAAATAGGAATTTGCGATCCCGATTGAATACAAGAGAAATAACTTGAACGGTACCAAAGACCAATCTTCAAGGATAATTCAATTTCAATCAACAACCAAAGGTTGGATTTCCCAATTGATCAATTCAACGCACAACCTGTGATATTTCAATTATATAACAAAATATAATGCGGAAAAGAAATAACACAGACACCAGAATTTTGTTAACGAGGAAAACCGAAAATGCAGAAAAACTCCGGGACCTAGTCCAGATTTGAACACCACACTGTATTAAGACGCTACAGATACTAGCCTACTACCAATGAACTTCGGACTAGACTGTAGTTGAACCCTAATCAATCTCACACTAATTCAAGGTACAGTTGCGCTCCTTACGTCTCTGATCCTAGCAGGATACTATGAGATTGATTCTCTTAGTTGATCTCACCCACAACTAAGAGTTGCTACGACCCAAAGCCTAAGACTTGATAAACAAATCTGTCTCACACAGAAAAGTCTATAAGAATAGATAAAATTGTCTCCCACGGAAATACCTACAAGTTTTGTTCTGTCTTTTGATAAATCAAGGTGAATATGAACCAATTGATATACGGGACTTATATTCCCGAGGAACAAATTAGAAATATCTATCACCTCACAATAATCTTAATCGTATGGTAGCGAAACAAGAAATTGTGGAATCACAAACGATGAAACGAAGATGTTTGTGATTACTTTTTATCTTGCCTATTGAACATTAAATCTCGAGCCAATCTTAAAGAAGATCGTACTCAAACACGATAGAATCAGCAAGATCAGATCAAGCAACTACAGAGAAAATATTTGGGTCTGGCTTCACAATCCCAATGAAGTCTTCAAGTCGTTAACCTACAAGGTTCCATGAAAAACCTAAGGTTAAAGGAGAGTCGACTCTAGATTATGTAACTAGTATCACACAGGAGGTGTAGGGATTAGTTTTCCCAGTTGCTAGAGTTCTCCTTTATATATTTTTCAAATCAGAGTTTGCAATCTAAGTTACCTTGGTAACAAAGCATTCAATATTCACCGTTAGATGATAACCTGATTAATTACAAGCTAATATCTTTCAACCGTTAGATCGAACTTAGCTTGTTACATACAAATGAAATGTACCTTCAATTATGTTTATGTAGCCGTACATAAATGTGTACACCATGTTGGCTCAACAATAGTTAACCAAGGTTAGCCATATGAACACTCTCATATCAACCTTATTCATCTTAACCATAACTAGTTCAAATGACTCAAATGAAACTAGTTAAAGAGTTGTTCAATTGCTATATTCTCATAGAAGTATACAAGAACATAATTGAAGCAAAATAGATTTGATTCACTCGAATCAATTCATGAACATTATATCCACGGTTTGCAAAGAATGCATTCATTATTATATAAATGTATTAGTTCATGAACAAATCGATTTTAGATCTTTAACCACTCAAGTATGCAAACGGGTGCGCATACTTAAGTATCCGGTCTGAGTTTGGGTTCACAAACGGGTACAGATACTTACAAACACATCAGAAATTCCTGGACCCAAACCCTTCGCCAATACGTGTACGGGTATGTGTACTTAGGTACTCAATTCCATAACTAACAGGTACGCATACAGGTATGCATACTATAGTTCCGGTCACGGATCACATACATGCAAAAACGCATATTATGTTCATAATCCAATGTTGGTTAAGTGTTCTAAAATCTATTTCAATCATTTAAACTTTCTTAGAGGATGACAATAACCGTTTTCACACACTATTAGCATCAAAGCAATTTTCAAGTTATTGAAATAATCATAATGAAACATTCCAAGGCTACACCAAATGATTATATCACACAAACCATGTAAGATGTTACTCGGCGATTTTGACATGATCATCTTTTGACTTTCGTCAAGAATATAAGATAAAATTGGTTGAAGCGAAAGCTTACCAACACATATTTCGAGAAATATGTAAGCGAGTTAAACTCAGCTCGAAATATCAAATGTGCATAATCGAATACTATATCGTAACACGACTTATGTCTCAATGTAGGAGATAGAGGAGAAATATACTTTCCAAGTGATAAATGAGTTTCAGTCTCCACATACATTTTTGTTGATGAAGTTCCACAAGATCTCCTTAGTAGTTCTTCGTATTCAATGATGAACGCCGTGAATTCTAATGCTCAACTACACAATCTATCCTACTCCGAGAAGGGCCGGCCCCGAAAGGGAAGCAGGGAAAGCTCCACTTAGGGGCAGCAAGCTTAGGGGGCAACAAAATAGGAATGTTCTGTAGTATCTAACATGGAAACTATCAAAGTAATCTTCCAATTGACTGGAAACCAACTTCAGTGGGTTGTTAGCGAATGTATTTTCTTTTGTAAAAAATTGATCTCTGTATCTCTCACAGTAGGTTTAGGGTAATATAGATATGGATTCAGTTACAATTCTATTTTTCAGGGATTTTGTTGATGCATGCAACTCCATTCTACTTTTCAGGGATTTTGGTTAGATTTAGTTGATTCAAAATCAATTTCTACTTAGCCCACATGTTGAAATAGAGCACCCTTTCTAATGATGATAAGATCTGGAATTTTTGCTCAGAGATACAACATGTTACAGGTACTCAAGGTTACAAACTATTATTATACGTTTTGGCCTTTGGGCTTCTTTTTTCACCTTCCTATGTGAATATTAGGACACCATCCATGTGTTTTCAATTTTGATTACAATATTAATAGACCAAAGATCATCGATGATCAAATGTTGATTGGTATGTTGGCTTTTCAGTATTGGAACGAAGCCAGAAAGCTTAAAAGCAACCTTATACAGTTATGCTGTTGTGTGTTGATCTTATAGTTTTTCTTACACAACGGGGCAACATACTTTGTGTTTGCTTTGGGGCAAAAAAATCTCAGGCCCGGCCCTGGTCCGAGACATGCATAAGTAGACTAGAAATTAAGACTTATAGTTTTGATCATTGACATGGACAAACAAGCTTGAGATAGCAACTCTTGTGAGTTCGACGGAGCAGTGCTCTAACAATCTCCCCCTTTGTCAATTTTAGTGACAAAACTATCAATACATATGGATACAAAATAAATAAACTTTATAGATTCTCATCAAATGCTTGATCTCCTTGGTTCTTCAACATAACTCAAAATCTTCGTCACTTTCAAGTACTCCAATGATTTCAAATGTATTCAACGCAGCATCATAGGTGCTGAAGATCCGTAGCAATAACAATGAGAAAACAACTGCTCTCAATCATTGTTATACAGTGTCATAGTATCATTATACAACATCAAAGTTCAATTGTATCACAACTTTGACAACAATACTATGGTGATATGTACCACTCCCTCTTAGTCAATACTTCATCACACAATGAAAACCACTCCCTCTTACATAATGATCTGTAAACCACATGTATTTGTAGTGTGAAGTACACATTATTTCTTCCCCTTTTGTCAATATAAATTGGCAAAGGTACGAAAACTAGTGGGATCCTCATGAAATTTTCATAGAGATACGTTATGACCAAAAGAGAACAACATATCAACTTGTTTAGATGCTATCATATAGCCGAAACTACATGCATTCATCAAGGAGTTTATAAAGATACAATATAATGATTGGGCTGTCGTAGGCTCAACAAATTAATAAATATATTTCTCACTAATTAACTGGTAATATAGCGGTAGTAAGAGATCGTTCCCGCAAAGAGATGTGTAATTGATATGATATTTGTATCAGCAAGATAAAGTAAATAACAAAGGGGGTTTTGGTTATGAGATAAATAAAGACAATAAACAAGAAAATGGATGATTAAGGAATCCTTCGTCGTTACCAAGCGATAGCTGGATTAAAATACTTATTTATATTCCGTTAGAACTATTCATCACCAACCGTAGAATAGCAGGTACGCTTAGATATCCCCAAAACTCCTTGTATCACCGGATAACAGGTACGCTTAGTCACCGGATTCTATTCAACTGAGCCGCCTTGAGGTACGCTTACAAGGTGTAACTCAATCGAACGCTTTAGGGTTTATGAATTTAGGTTTGATTCCAGCAGTTAAACTCAGTACGCTCGGTTCACTTACTGGTGTTGTTTCCACACACGATTGCTTTACAGAATCCCTCTGCAAGGTCTCATGTTTTCTACTTGTGTAGGAGATGCACGACAATTACGGATCGCTTAACTCACTACTAGCAATAGAATGATTAATAGACTAATCTAGCGTGCACTCCAAACCAAACTAAGAATCAATCATAAACCCTAGATATAATGAAAACAAACGATGATGATTAAAACCACAAATAGATTTGTATTATTGATAAAGCTTCACTCTTGGAACATTGAATTCATCCTTAATCAACAAGGATTTAGCTACTCATATTACAAAGAAGATGATAATGGTGATTCCCCCTAAAGGGGTAAACCCTAGGTTTTGATGTAAAACTTGTGATATGAGATTCGATTATATGATTTTACATAACCTAATACCTTTTTATAGGTTTACATTGCTTGGTCTCCAAGTATTTAGTTCGGTTCAAGAACCCCGTCCCGAAATAACGAAATAACAACCCCAAACGTGCCCTTAGGCCTTACAAGGTGTGAATACACGTTTCCCATTTGCTAAGTGCGCGAACCCAGCCCGCGAACTTCAAAATCCAGCAGAAATTTTCGGAATTAAGTCTGCGAACCCGGTATTTGATAAAAACTGTTCTGGCCATAACTTCTTCATCCGAACTCGAAATGACCTCATTCTTTTTGCATTCTTTTTATATTTCAATTATCTTCAATATGATGATGAGAAATACTTAATTTGAATGAGTTAAGATCAGTCTTTGGCCAGTCTCTTGATTATGTGTGTTTTGCTCCTTTTCGTCGCATTTCTTCCACTTCTCTTGGACTTTGGCACTTGGATACCTGGAATACTTCTATTCCTAGATCTTTTAAGCACTTTGTGGCTTCTTTGTGGATGATTCACCTAGTAGACGCAAACAAGAGAAAACAAGAGTAATAATACGAAAATATGCAAGAATAACAGCTAAAACAAGTATGGAATGGACACCAAAATCATATGAATTGTGCACTTATCAGATAACTCCTACAATATTCCAAAACCGCACTCCCCACAAAGATTTGGCAATTAAGAACTCTCCCCCATAAAATGTCATTCCCGAAAGAACAACAAGAGCGACCTTACTTTTACAAGAAAAGACGGATTTCTTTGGACATTAATAAATCACATAAGAATATAAATTTTCATCCAAAAATATCAATTGAATTAACCACAAGGAAAATGATCAATTCAATTTGCCATGCTCAACATAAGAGAACTTATGGAACAACACAGTATATGCACAAAGATGTGGATTAGGGAAGGACCAATACTGCGGAATAAACAAAGATTCATTCTATTTTTCATCACTATTTGCACAATGACATATAATAGACTTAATCTTTGTAAACAAAATTTCATCCTTTCTTCCATCCATATTTGCATAATGACATAAAAGACTTAACTTTTGTAGTCAAAAGTTCATTCTATCTTTTATCAATACTTTTATACCGGCACACAATAGAGTTAACTTTTGAACAAGTATGGGACAGTCAAGGTTCACGGATGTAAACAACATATCCTATAACAATTTTCAATATATAAAACCATAAAGATTAATACTGCAAAAATCATCTTCCAAATAAACTTTAAAATTTAAACAAATAAATCTAAAAACATTGCAAGATGAAATTGTTGGCAATAGATATGTGTACTCATAATAATGGATATTCCAAACCCTAGTTATCCTTCTTAAAACACAAGAATAAATTCTCATCAGAAGTTTCCTAGACATTGAGACCTCTGAATTTTTTTTTATCGTCCCCGAACTCCTTGTTACGTTGTCAACATCCATGGGAACATAAGGTTCATGAAGAAAGGAGTCAATTACAACAAACCTCTTGAATTGATGCCGAACCAGGGCCTTCTGAATTTTAATAGTTCTCAAAGCAATAGCATTTATTTCTTAAATCTCCTTCCTTGTTTCCTTCAACTCTTCAAGAACACCAGAAAACTTCTGAGAATTTGAAGGAACAACTCTTGGCTTCCTCACATTCCTTCTTTTTCTTTTCAAAGTTGGAGGTAACGGAGATTTATCTTTTTCCTTCATGATTGATGGCTTAACAATCACATTAGCATCTTTTCCATCAGAACATGATGCTTGGAGTATCCATACGAGAGGAATTGTGAGAGGAAATCACAAGATAATCTCAACAACCAGTCTTATGATAAAAAGAGTTTCAAAATAAGGAAAAAGGAATGTAGGGATACAGAACTTTTAACCATATAAGTTCACCCACGCACAACTCTCAACCCTAAAGAGGGTAGAATTGTCGAGAATAACCCTCTTTTATTGATTAAACATGGAAGTCCTTTCCAATATCAATTAGATAAGAAAAGAGGCACGAATTCCAGACTTACAATGCTTAGCAGAGAAAAATACACGAAAAGAGATAAAATCCAAAAAAGTATAAAAGAATTTTCTTTTCCTAAAGCCCGAGGTGTGCATAATCTTGTCTCTTTTGATCAGGCACATGAGACAAGATACACAAACCAACACAATTAAGTTGTGCTGGGGTGAACAGTAATCTGTCCGCCATATCCTTTCCGAAAGGAATTAATAGAGCCATGTTTCTCATAGTGTTTAAACCATAAATTTCTCTCTAATGATCTAGACTTTTCTTTGGAAACTAACTTCTTTGAAGAAGATATGCGTTTACATACCTCTGATGATTTTTGAACAAGTTTGAGCTTGTTTGCTAATTGATTCGCTCTTCTATGATGTTTGTTGACGTATCTAAATTTTTGTTTGTACTTGAAACACTTTGAAAGTTCATGACCTTTGAGAGAACAATAAGATCATGTCAATCTGGATGATTCGGACTTCCGAGATGTATACGCGGTTAGACACATAGTGGAACCTGAAAAATCAGAACAAAAGTTTTCAGTAGAAACAGGTAGATCCATTTTTTCTTCCAGAGCGGTTGAGATTTCTTCTGAAATGATATCAAGATTGATGTATGTATTGCCTACAATTATCAAAATCAATATTTTCACAAAGAAGTGCAACATTTGACTTTTCGTCTTCGTTAGAATCATAGTTGTCAGGCATTTCATCAAGAGTTGCAGCCATACCTTTGTTCCCAGTGTATTTTCTACGATTTCGACACTCATTAGCAAAATGACCAAAAAATTTACACTTAAAGCACTGAGGAAAATCCTCATCATCAGTTTCATCAGTATCCCTGATTTTAGGAGGAACACGATTATGAGGTTTAACTGATGACCTAGGCTTATCTCTTGAAAATCGTTTACTTCTCTTCAAAAGAAGATCCTTAAACTGCCTTGTGATCAAGGAGACTGACTTGTCAAGATCTTCATCTGATGAATCAGCCTCGGTAAGATCATCTTCAGAGACGCAAACACTTTTACTTTTATCAAGTAATTTAGTGTTCTTTTGTGCTTTGAAAGCAACATCCTATCTGGATTTGGATGTATGCTCATGATCAAATATCTTTAACTTCCCAAACAGAGTATTTATGGAAAGAGTTGCAATTATTACCTTCAACGATGGCATGCTTGTTAGAATCGTATCTAGATGGCAGCGATCTGAGAATTTTCATTACAATGTCATTTTCAGGAATAGTCTTACCCAATGCAAAAGATGCATTAACCATTTTAGACACTTTGTGATTAAACTCATCAAACGAATCTTCATCTGATATACAAAGGTTTTCCCAATCGGAATTTTGGTTTTGAAGCCTGGCTTCCTTTTCACTGGTATTTCCTTCAAATACGGTTTCTAAGATATCCCAAGCATCTTTAGACTTTATGGAAGTAGTTACATGATGATGGAGCTCTGGGGTAATGGCATGAATGATAGCGTTCAACCCATCAGAATTTTTCTTTGTAACAAGAATCTCAGCGGCATCATATCTACCAATATCCTTTGGAACTGTTATATCGCCTTCTGTAACTACCATAGGATTATAGCCATTAACCACATAAACCCATGATTGAAAATCAAGCGCTTGAACAAAGTCACGCATAGAAATTTTCCATCATAAGTAATTTGAGAAATCGAAGACTGGTGATACATTTATGGAGATAGGACTTCGTTCCATATTCAGATCGCTACAAACGCAGACTTGTAAGATCTTTGACGTGTTTTCCTGCTCTGGTGCCAATTGAAAAAACGGGGGTACAAAAACCACACCCAATAATTCGTTTGGCAATCTGAATAGACAAACTCCAATATACTTTCAAGAGAATCAACTAGACAGTTAGACTCAATCTAGAGAAAAGTATATCGAAGAGTTTTGTATCTCTGTTTCTCAATTCAATCTGCAATCATCAAATAGGAATTTGCGAGCCCGATTGAATACAAGAGAAATAACTTGAACGGTACCAAAGACCAATGTTCAAGGATCAATCAATTTCAATAAAAAACCAAAGGTTGGATTTCCCAATTGATCGATTCAACGCACAACCTGTGATGTTTCAATTATATAAAAAAATATAATGCGGAAAAGAAATAACACAGACACCAGAATTTTGTTAACGAGGAAAACCGCAAATGCAGAAAAACCCAGGGACCTAGTCCAGATTTGAACACCACTCTGTATTAAGCCGCTACAGACACTATCCTACTACCAATGAACTTCAGATTGGACTGTAGTTGAACCCTAATAATTCTCACACTGATTCAAGGTACAGTTGCGCTCCTTAAGTCTCTGATCCCAACAAGATACTATGCACTTGATTTCCTTAGATGATCTCAGCCCCGACTAAGAGTTGCTACGACTCAAATTCGAAGACTTGATAAAAAAATCTGTCTCACACAAAAAGTTTATAAGAATAGATAAAATTGTCTCCCACAGAAATACCTACAAGTTTTATTCCATCTTTTGATAAATCAAGGTGAACGGGAACCAATTGATATACCGGACTTATATTCCCGAAGAAAAACCTAGAAATATCAATCACCTCACAATTATCTTAATCCTATGGTAGCGAAACAAAATATTGTGGAATCACAAACGATGAGACGAAGATGTTTGTGATTAATTTTTATATTGCCTATCGGAGATTAAATCTCGAGCCAATCTTAAAGAAGATCGTACTCAAACATGATAGAAATAGCAAGATCAGATCATGCAACTACAGAGAAAATAGTTCAGTATGGATTCACAATCCCAATGAAGTCGTCAGGTCGTTAACCTACAGGGTTTCGTGAAAAACCTAAGGTTAAAGGAGAATCAGCTCTAGATTATGCAACTAGTATCGCACATGAGGTGTGGGGATTAGTATTCCCAGTTGCTAGAGTTTTCCTTTATATAATTTTCAAATCAGGATTTGCAATCTAAGTTGGTAACAAAGCATTCAATATTCACCATTAGATGAAAACATGATTAGTTCCAAGCTAATTTTTTTCAACCGTTAAATCGAACTTAGGTTGTTACACACAAATGAAATGTACCTTCATTTAGAATTATGTAGCCGTACTTAAACGTGTACACCATGTTGGCTCAATAATGGTTAACCAAGGTTAGCCATATGAACACTCTCATTTAAACCTTATTCATCTTAACCATAACTAGTTCAAATGACTCAAATGAAACTAGTTAAAGTGTTTCTCAATTGCTATATTCTCATAGAAGTTTACAAGAACACAATTGAAGCAAAATCGGTTTGATTCACTCGAACCAATTCATGAACATTATAGCCATGGTTTGCAAAGAATGCATTCCTTATTATATAAATGTATTAGTTCATGTACTAAACCGATTTTAGAACTTTAACCTTCAAGTACGCGAACAGGTACGCATACTTGAAATACCCGAACTGAAATTGGGTTTCTCCAGTACGCGAACATGTATGCTGATAGACACATTTTTGTGTCTGAATTGTCCTCAGTGTCTGTATTCTCTAGTGCTTGATTTTGTACTTATTATGGTGTTTTTATGTTTGTGTAGGTGTTTTTGGAGAAATACACTTGTGTGAAAAAAGTTGCTCAAAAAAGTGCTATTTGGACCCCTGGAGGACATTTGCTATACGGACCCTAGATTTGGCTAAGGGGACACCCAATGTTATGCGTAGCCCAAATTTGTCCTCAGCACCCAAATTTGTCCTCAGCACCCATCTGCTATTCGCACCCCAGAAAAGGATAGGGACACTTCATCTTCAACATTTAAAAAATAAAAATGGCGGGAAAAAATATTCACTTCACTGCAGATTTTTCGATCGGATTTTGGAGGAGTTTTTGTGCGATTCAATCGCTGAAACTTCATGGTTAGTTGTGATATGTCCTAACAGAGCTGGTATGGGCGACGGAGGAAGCTATTTCGCCAATGAAATGTGGTAATCTATATTTTATTTAATTTATGCAATTATTATATGATTATTTGCTTTGATAAGTAAATAGAAAAAAATGGTTTTTGTTAAACAATTGTTATTTCAATTGATGGAGCATGCTAGTCTAGGGTTTTGATGTCCCATACTTTCGATTTACAATTGTTATTTCTAAAAAAAACAACTTTTGCAATATTTAGAATCAATTTGAATGAAGGATTTGCATAATATTTAGAATCACTTTGATATTGGTAATTAGTGGAATCCATAGCCCCAGTCTTCTCCATATTTTTCATATCACTTTTATTTAAGTTTCCTATATTTTTATTTAAAATTAAGTCTAAAATCTGCTTTCACAAGTCTTGAACGAATCTTATTACTACAACAACTTTGAAAACATATCAAATTTTTGGCGCCGCCGACGCGAACTTGTCTTTAGGCTAGATTTCTTAGATTTTATTTTTAGGTTTTTATTTTTATTTGTTGTTCTTTACGTTTTTGGGTTTTTGTCTTTTTCTTTCAGATTTTGGAATTTAGAGCGAAATCAAATTTTGCCAAAGCTTTTGGTGAATACTTAAAGACTGGAGTAAAAGGCAAGGCGAAAGGAGCGAAAGAAGAAGATTTTTTTATATAAAAAAAGAGAGAAAAAAAAAAGAGAGAGACATTTTTATTTTTATAGATTTTTATTTTTTTAGACTTTCTTTTTCTTTTGCTCTTTATATTTTTTTATTTTTTTTGGACTTTGGACTTTAAATTTTGGGACATTATTTTTAAACCCTACGGAAGGGTAGTTTAAATATAAATTGTTTGCAGAGAAGGACGGTGATTACGATATCACCTCGGCCCCTCGGGTTCGTACATGACATAGGAGTCGTGGCCCGAGTCGACTACAAAGGTTCATCCCCCGTCTGGTACGGGAGGTAAGTTTGTCGAAACACTCGCGAATCCCCTGTCAGCGAGTTATTGTCTTCCTTCGTATGCATATATGTTGAGGAATTGAAAACGGCTGCTTTAATTTCCTAGTAAAGGGTAAGGACTGGCCATACAAGATAAGGGTTCGGATTTCATCACCGTTCTCTTTTTGCCCGCCTTAGGAAAACGACACCAAAAGCGAACTTAAGCCTAAAATTTTGACTAGAACGAGACCGATAGGGTAACGAGCTTAACAGGAAAGTCATTCGAAAAATATTGGTTACTCTTTTAAGCATACTTCGAAGTTCTTGACGGTTTCTGTAAGTTGAATGTGTGACTGCGCCGCCTTGTAATACCGGTGAGACCTTGGGTATCAAAGCTCCACCGAGCTTCTCTCGCCTCTATTCAACTTACTTTGACTCGGATTGATTCTAGAGGGGTTTGCTTAAATTGTAACGAATTCCCGTTCGAAGGATTAGAAGTTGGTCTAGAAACAATCTAAGTGGAGCCATCATGAGTTTTGTTTGCTAGAAATCAGTAGGGCTGTGGTGGAGTCAGCCTTGTTTGTGTTTTCATAGAACATCCCTTCCGTTTTAGGACTTTTATTTTTGATTTTGTTTTTCTAGTGTATGCCCGAAGTTTTTAAACGGGCTTGGAAAAGAAATACTCTAGGTCGTTTGATTAGTGACAAACCTAGTAGTTCTTCTTGTGAAGGCGGGGAGCTCGAATACTCTTCTTTTGAGAGCCCCGTTTTTGGAAACTTCAGTTTTGAGAATCTGTCTCTTCGTGAGGAAAGTACCCCTAGTACTCCTAGTCCTTTGGTAGTGCCAGAAATGGCAACTTCGAAAGCTTTGCTAAGCCCAACCAGGACCTCTCGTCCGTCTTGTATCAAGTTAGCTGAAACCGAGGCAAATTATGAACTGAAACCTGGGACTTTACAGATGCTCCCAATATTTTTAGGGAAGGAGAATGAGAACCCCTATTTTCATGTTAGGGAATTTTAGGAAGTTTGTAATACTCTGAAAATTAAGAACCTAAGTGATGATGCGTTGAAACTTAGGTTATTCCCCTTTTCCTTAAAAGATAAAGCCAAATCTTGGCTGTATAGTTTGGACTCTGACTCAATTGAAACCTATGACCAACTTACTTCTGCCTTTATACATAAGTTTTTCCCAAGGCATAAAACATCGTCTATTAGGACACAAATATGTATTTTTTCCCAACAAGAGGGAGAATCTTTATATAGGTACTTAGAAAGGCTCAATGACTTGATATCTCAATGTCCTCATCATGGTTTGGAGAAGGTTAGGTTAGTTCAGATCCTCTACGAGGGTTTAGATTATTCAACAACAACCATGGTTGAGTCCTTATGCACAGGTGGGTTTGAGAATAAAACTATTGATGAAGCGATGACATTTTTGAATGAAATCGCCGATAAGACCCAACAATGGGAAAATAGTAAGGAACCCCAGAAAAAATTTCTTCTAAGTAGAGGAAATGTTAATAGGGTAGAAGGATCTCATGAGTCAGATGCCAAAATAACAGCTATAGCCAAAAGGTTAGAAGCCTTAGAATTAGGTCATTCTAGTGGTAGTAGTGGAAGAAATGAGCCTTTTTGGGAAGGACATGTTGTTGAAGAGCAAGCCAATGCTCTTTATAACAACACTAGGTTTGATAACCCACAGAAGTTTGACCCTTATTCAGAAACCTATAACCCTGGCTGGAGAAACCATCCAAACCTTTCTTGGTCCAAGGGCCAGAATCAAGGTCAGTCTAGTAATGCTCAGGTTCCCCTAGGTTTTGGCTATACTAAGAATCCTTCAGCTCCGGCACAGTTTCAGAACCCTTCGGATAAGAAGATTATGAGTTTAGAAGAGTCTCTTTCTTTGTTAACTCGCAACACTGTGCAATTTCAGCAATCTGTTGCTCAAGGTTTAGAAGAAAATAAGAGAATAGGTCAGGCTAACTCTCAGGCTATTTCCGAGTTGAAAACCCAGGTTAGTCAGATAAATGAGTCTTTAAGAGAAAGAGGTAAGTTTCCTAGTCAGACTCAACCCAACCCTAGAGGAATTAATGAAATAGGTGAATGACCATCTGATCATGTGAATGCTATTAAAACCCTTAGGAGTGGTAGAGAGATAGACAACAAGGTTTCCATGCCTGATAGTGAACATGTTGTAGTTCACCTTTCTGAACCAGAAACTGAGGAGACTGATAGAGTCTCTAAAGAGACCAATGAGGGTCATATTGAGCCCGGCTTTCTCCCTAGAGCCCCATTCCCACAACTGCTAGTTCCAACTAAGAGGGAGTCCAATTTTAATGATATATTGGAGGTTTTTAAGCAGGTAACTATCAACCTTCCACTACTAGATGCAATTAAGCAGATTCCCTCTTATGCCAAGTTTCTCAAGGATATGTGTACGCGAAAGCGAAAGCTTAATGTCCAGAAGAAATCCTTTCTAGCTAGTCAGGTGTCTATTATTCAGAATACCATTACTCCTAAGTATAAAGACCCAGGGTCCCCTACCATTTATTGCACAATAGGTAAATACCGTGTTGAGAAAGCGTTTCTTGACTTAGGAGCTAGTGTGAACTTACTACCATATCATGTGTACCTTAAGCTAGGACTTGGTGAGATGAAACATACCCAGATGACACTTCAGTTAGCTGATAGGTCCGTTAAAATTCCTCGTGGTGTGATCGAGGATGTTCTCATAGAGGTTGACAAGTTTATTTATCCAGTGGATTTTGTTATCCTAGATACCCAACCTGTCCCTGACCCAGAGAACCAGATACCGGTAATTTTAGGTCGCCCGTTTTTAGCTACATCCAATGCGCTCATTAACTGTCGAAATGGTATTATGAAATTGTCTTTTGGTAATATGACTATTGATCTGAACATTTTTAATATTAGTAAGCTAACCTCTGAACTAGATGACTCGAACATAGAAGAGGTGAACATGATAGGAACATTAGTCGAGGAGTCATTACCAAACACTTTGTTAGAAGATCCATTAGAGAAATTCCTAGCTCACTTTGGGATTGATTTTGATGATGATAATGTGATTAATGAGATGAATGCTTTGTTAGATTCAACACCTTTGTTAGATACTAGTAATGGATGGAAACCTAAAGTCAAACCACTACCAGTTTCTAAGTCTACCATAGTTCCTTCGTTAGAAGAGCCTCCTAAGTTGGACCTAAAACCATTGCCAGACTCCATGAAATATAGGTTTTTAGGCCCGTCTGAGACTTTACTTGTGATTATTTCTTCCGTCTTGGATAGTGACCAGGAAAGTAGGCTAGTAACCGTCCTTCAATACAACAAGGAAGCTTTAGGGTGGACCATAGCTGACATTAAGGGTATAAGTCCCACTGTTTGTATGCATCAGATCTATTTAGAGAGTGATACCAAACCTTCTAGGGAGATGCAACGTCGACTAAACCCTAATATGAAAGAGGTAGTTCGAAACGAGGTCCTTAAGTTGTTGGATGCAGGCATTATCTACCCCATTTCAGACAGTAAGTGGGTCAGCCTCGTTCAGGTTGTACCCAAGAAATCTGGTATTACTGTAGTCCAGAATGATAACAATGAGTTAATCCTGACCCGAGTGACCACAGGTTGGCGTGTTATATTGACTATAGGAAATTGAACAAGGTCACTAGGAAGGACCACTTTCCCCTTCCCTTCATCGACCTGATGCTAGAGAGATTAGCTGGACATAATCACTACTGCGTTTTAGATGGCTACTCTGGATATAATCAGATCGTTATTTCCCCAGAACACCAGGAGAAAACCACTTTTACCTGTCCCTTTGGTACCTTTGCGTATAGACGCGTGCCTTTCGGGATTTCTAATGCCCCTGCGACTTTTCGGCGTTGCATGATGAGCATATTGCTGACATGGTAGAGGTCTTTATGGATGATTTTTCAGTGTTTGGTTCGTCTTTCGATGAGTGCTTGCATCATTTGTCACTAGTGTTGACTAGGTGTAAGGAAAAAAATTTAGTGCTTAATTGGGAGAAATGTCACTTCATGGTTCTTCAGGAATTGTTTTAGGGCATATCGTATCTTCTAAGGGTATAGAGGTAGATAAATCCAAAGTTGACCTTATTAAGACTTTACAGGTCCCAAAAACCTTAATAGATATTAGGTCATTCTTAAGGCATGCAGGTTTTTATCGTCGATTCATTAAGGGTTTTAGCCTAATTTCTAGACCTCTCTGCAATTTTCTTGCAAAATATGCTAAGTTTGTCTTTGATGATGCTTGTTTAGAGGCTTTTGAGAAGCTTAAGAATTTACTCACTACCGCCCCCATAGTCCAGGCACCCAACTGGAACCTACCCTTTGAGATCATGTGTGATGCTTCAAATTATGCTATTGATGTTGTGCTAGGTCAGCGAGAAAACAAATTACTTCATGTGATTTACTATGCTAGCAAAACTCTGAATGATGCCCAGTTGAACTATACCACTACTGAGAAGGAACTGTTAGACATTGTGTTTACCTAAGACAAGTTTAGACCCTATCTCTTAGGTTCTAAGATCATCATATATACTGATCATGCTGCTTTGAAATATCTTTTGTCTAATAAGGATACAAAACCTAGATTGATTAGGTGGATCCTTTTGTTGCAAGAGTTTTCTCCAGACATTAGAGACAAAAAGGGTGCCGAAAATATTGTAGCAGACCACTTGTCTAGGATAGTTGTTAGTTCCCCTGATGATTCCCTTCCTATAAGGGATAGCTTTCCTGATGAACAATCGTCCTTTGTTACCCAATTACCTTGGTATGCTAATATAGTGAACTATCTTGTTACTGGTCGGATGCCCCAACATTGGGGTAAACAAGATCGTTCTAGGTTTTTAGCTGAGGTTAAGCACTATTTCTGGGATGATCCTTATTTGTTTAAATATTGTCCAGACCAGATTATTAGGAGATGTATACCTGAGAGTGACCAGTCCAGTATTATATCCTTTTGTCATGATCATGCTTGTGGGGGTCACTTTAGTGCTAGGAAAACTGCTGCTAAGATATTGCAGTGTGGATTCTATTGGCCTTGTTTGTTTAAAGACTCCCACAGTTACTGTGTGACTTGTGAACGTTGCCAGAAATTAGGAACCATTTCCCGTAGAAACATGATGCCCTTGAACCCTATTTTAGTTGTGGAGGTCTTTGACGTGTGGGGTATTGACTTTATGGGTCCGTTTCCTAATTCTTTTGGTAACCTATACATCCTTGTCGCTGTAGACTATGTCTCTAAGTGGATTGAGGCGACTGCGTGTAAAACCAATGACCATAGGGTTGTGATTGAGTTCTTGAAAAATAATATACTTACATGTTTTGGTACACCGCGATCTATAATTAGTGATGGAGGGTCGCACTTTTGTAATGGACCTTTTAGGCTTTTGATGAAAAAATATGGTATTACACATAAGGTAGCTACCCCGTATCATCCACATACTAGTGGTCAGGTAGAAATTTCCAATAGGGAGATAAAACGTATATTATAGAAAACAGTTAATCCTAATCGGAAAGACTGGTCGTCTTGGCTTACTGATGCCTTATGGGATTACCGAACTGCGTTTAAGACCCCCATTGGAATGTCACCTTATCGAATTGTGTATGGAAAGGCATGTCACTTACCTGTTGAGTTAGAAGATAGAGCTTATTGGGCTGTTAAGCAGCTAAATTTTTCACTTGACAAGGCAGGAGCCCATAGGAAACTCCAGCTCAATGAGTTGGAAGAGATTAGTAGAGATGCATACGATAGTGCTAAGGAGTATAAGAACAAAATGAAAATTGTGCATGATAGAAATATCTTAAGAAAGTCATTTTCTCCAGGTCAAAAATTTCTTTTGTATGATACCCGCTTGCATCTTTTCCCTGGGAAGTTACGTTCTCGGTGGACGGGTCCTTTTATTGTTCGCACTGTCTTTCCTCATAGAGCTGTTGAGATCGAGACACCGGATGTAGTAGTTCTTCGAAGGTTAACGGTCAGAGATTAAAACCCTTTTTAGAGCCCTCTCCTACAAGTGATATCTTGGAGGACCCTGTTTACCCTTGATTGACCATCGAGGCGATTGTATGTTGTTGTATATTAGTTTTTGATTTCTCTCTTCACCCAGGTACTATCTTTCCGACTTCTCTCTTTACTAATTCCTCATGTTACTTTACTGTTTGGTATTGCTCTTGCATTAGAAACATTGAGGACAATGTTATATTTAAGTTTGGGGGTGGGGAAGAAACTTTTTGTTAGCTTTTAGTTGCAATAAATAAACCCCAGAGCCTAGAAATTTATGCTTATTAAGGTTGGCACTAACCAATCTAAGTGGATGGGAACATCTTGGTTATAGGAGTTGAGGAACCAATCTGATTAGATGGAAACATCTAAAGAGTCTATTCATAAAAGCACAGAGCTCAGGAGTTAGAATTAAAAAAAAAACATGGTAGTTTCGCCATATCTCGTTGAATCCTAATCCTTCTGTTTTTATTTTTTTTAAGTGATTTGGTGGGGCACACGATTCAAGTTGTTATCATTGCTAGGGTGAAATAGAGTGATTGAGATTTCAAAAAAAAAAAAAAAAAAAATTAAGACCAGACCATCAGACCAACCGGAATAAATTAAATAAAGTCGACCACTGGTGCCCTTGTATATGCCAGTTGTGTTGACCTAGAGTTAGGTTTATCGACCACTGGTCCCCTTGTATATGCCAGTTGTGTTGATATTAGTCAGACTGGTATCTCAGTCCATTAGGATAGGTTCATCCTGACAGAGGCCTTCAGACAGATATGGGAAACACCGTTCACTTTAAACCATCTTTTTCTTTATCCATCTTCTTAATCTTTCCATGTGATTGGTTGACTCCAGTTATGATGTACATAAACTATCTGAGTAGAGCTCTGTCACTTATATATGAATTTTAGTATGATGAGTGCAAACTCGTGTACAACAATTGTAATTTCGCATCAGGGTACTTCCTCCTGTAGTCAATGAGAGTATGCCAACCAAGGAGATTCTTTAGTGCTTCCCAAGGTTCTGTAGATAGCTAGGGTATGGAGTAAAAGTTTTGTGGGTACACCTCTGATAAACCCTCCGGAGACAACACTCCGCCACTAGGGCCACCTAGTGGTTTAACGGCTTGTTGCACGTGCTAAGTGTAGTCATTTTTATTTTCTAGATTAGATTTGCTCGAGGACTAGCAAATAATAAGTTTGGGGGTATTTGATAAACACATTTTTGTGTCTGAATTGTCCTCAGTGTCTGTATTGCTAGTGCTTGATTTTGTACTTATTATGATGTTTTTATGTTTGTGTAGGTGTTTTGGAGAAATACACTTGTGTGGAAAAAGTTGCTCAAAAAGTGCTATTTGGACCCCTGGAGGACATTTGCTATACGGACCCCAAATTTGTCTAAGGGACACCCAAGGTTATGCGTAGCCCAAATTCATCCTCAACACCCAAATTTTTCCTCAGCACCCATCTGTTATTCGCACCCCAGAAAAGGATAGGGGAACTTTATCTTCAACATTTCAAAAATAAAAATGGCGGGAAAAAATATTCACTTCACTGCAGATTTTTCGATCGGATCTTGGAGGAGTTTTTGTGCGATTCAATCGCTGAAACTTCATGGGTAGTTGTGATATGTCCTAACAGAGCTGGTATGGGTGTTTGTTTCGATCAAATTTGGCTAGATAACCCAAGATATGAAATCAGAGCATCACGAGTTGGTTTTCCATTCTGAGTCCTGATTGAGTGACCGAGAGATTTTCGCGTGGCTGCTGCATGTTGGAACACTTCTGGAAAATGACTGGATGCGTTGAGAGTAATTTGGCGTGGGGAAACAGCGTGAGAAGCTAAATCAGGGAAGAAAATATTCCCAGAATATTTTTCATCAAGGCCGAGTTAAGAGAGAATTATCTTGAGTTATAGCGAGATTTTTTGGTGCTACTGGGTACAAATATGTTCATAGGATCACATAGAAGCGGTCTGGAGAATTTGGGAGAGTTTAGAGTAACAACAGAGGAGATTGATCGTGTTGCAGAGAAAACTTTTCTGCTGCTGCTAGGAAGAACACGAAGAATAAAAGACCACCAGAAGCAGTCGTTTATCAACAGTGACAACGACAGACACACGAGGGTCGCAGAGATACAACAACAACAGTTCTTTTCTATCGTTCTTTGTAACAGCGTTTTTCAACAATTATAAACGTTACAAACACCCGATTTTTCATTATTTTCTCTCCATTTCATATTTGTAAACAAATTTTGAGCATGAATCAATACTTTGAGCAAGTTTATACAATGATGAGCTAAACCCATCCTCTGGGGCGACGGAGGAAGCTATTTCGCCAATAAAATGTGGTAATCTCTATTTTATTTAATTTATGCAATTATTATATAATTATTTGCCTTGATAAGTAAATAGAAAAAATGGTTTTTGTTAAACAATTGTTATTTCTTTTGATGGAGCATGCTAGCCTAGGGTTTTGATGTCCCATACTTTCGATTTACAATTGTTATTTCTAAAAAAATCAACTTTTGCAATATTTAGAATCAATTTGAATGAAGGATTTGCATAATTATAATTAGAGAATACAAAATCACTTTGATATTGGTAATTAGTGGAATCCATAGCCCCAGTCTTCTCCATATTTTTCATATCACTTTTATTTAAGTTTCCTATATTTTTATTTAAAATTAAGTCTAAAATCTGCTTTCACAAGTCTTGAACGAATCTTACTACTACAACAACTTTGAAAACACATCATATGCATACCACCAATCCCAGCAGAAAATCTCGGACATAAACCTTACGCCAGTACGCATACGGGTTCCCGGACTTCTCAAACCAACAGGTACGGATACGGGTATGCATACTATGGTTCCCGGACATGGATTACATATGTGAAAGGGTATACAACATTGCACAATCCAATAGTGGTTAAGTACTCTTATTTCAATCAGTGAAACTTTCTTAGAGGATGACAATAGCCGTTTTCACACACTATTAGCATCAAAGCAATTTTCAAGTTATTGAAATAATTATAAGGAAACATTCAAGTCTACATCAAATGATTGTATCACACAAACCATGTAAGATGTTACTCGGCGATTTTCACATGATCAAGATGAACTTGGTCGAAGCGAAATCTTGCCAACACATATTCCGAGATATATGTAAGTGAGTTAAACTCAGCTCGAAATCTCAAATGTGTATAATAGAAAACTATATCGTAACACGACTTATGTCTCAATACAGGAGATAGAGTATAAATAGACTTTCCAAGTGATAGATGAGTTTCAGTCTCCACATACCTTTTATTTGATGAAGTGATCGCAGTCGTATGCGTCAAAAATAATTTCACTTTCTTACTTAACAAAAATAAATGAAGTATGTGGTAAGAAAGAGTTCGCTCCCGCAGAGAGACAATTGTTGTTATGCAATTTTCAGTTTCTTAGTAACCAAAGGGGGGGATTTTGATTTATGAGTGTAATAAAACTAAATTGAAATAAAAGTAATCAATAAGGAGGAGATATTGGTCACGGGATAGTGTCATTCACAAACATGTATTTTCATCGATGACTAGAATTGGTATTTTAATCTCTCATTTACTAAAAGTCCTAGGATACCTTGACCGCAAGTATATCCCGCTAATTCCCTGATTTCATCACAACCACATTAAAAGATGCATATATGAATTATTCCTAGAACGCAACCTAAAGTGTAAAAGCACAATTAAGTTTAACTCCCTAAAAGCTTTCAGTTTTATGAAATAAGACTAATCAAAGAAAATGAACGTGTAAAAGCACTAATTCATTTTAACAAAGGTTATGATTCATATGCAATTAAAGAGATGTATCACTACAAGTAATAATAGCACTATGCTATTATTCATATAACAAAGGTTATGATTCATATACAAGTAATAATAGCACTATGCTACTTGCAATCATGAGTTATCACTTTTTCGTATAATAACCCTAATCTGGCAATAAAGATGAAGACTAATCTAATTGATTCCGGACTCAACCAAACTAGCATTCAACTCATAAAACATTATAAGCAATGAATCATAAGCAATAAAGTTGAGACAAAACTAATTCATTGAATCAGATAGCATGTTTGATAAAATCAACTTATTATCCCATAACCAATAATTGTATTTAGCTACTCATAGTTATGGATTTCATCATAATCAATAATCAAATGAAAAAGATGAAAACAAAATGAAAACAAACCCTAGTCGCCGCTCTCCAATACTTCAAGTAGAAAATACGTGATATCCAAAGGAAGTAGAAACTTTCTCCTTTTGTAGATTTTTCATCTTTCCAAAACTAGGTCAATCCTCCAATCCAAAGTCCATCACCAATAAGTCCACCAAGCCCGTATGTATAAAATACCCATGTATAAAATAACCCAGTAAAATTCTCAGGTGACTGTAAAAATCACTGGTCAAAACTGTTTAAGCGGGTCAACTCGGGTCAACTCAGAAGTCAAGATGGCTTCAATGCAGTGACCATTGATACAGTCACAGATCCATGCCTTCAATGCAGTGACCTTCAGCTCACACCCCAAGCAACAATACTAATCCAGCTTAAATGGTTGTAAATGGTTTTCTTTTCTTTTTGAGCTTTGCCTGGCTATAATGTTCATAAGGTTGATATGAAAGTGCTCATATGGATAACTTATGGTTAACTACCGTTGAACCAACGACCTGTACACGTTTAGGTACGGTTACTCAAACCTAAATGAATTTACATTTCATGTGTGTATGCTAAGTTCGATCTAACGGTTGAAATATATTAGCTTGAATCTAATCAGGTTTTCATCTAACGGTGAATATTGAATGCTTTGTTACCAAGGTAACTTAGATTGCAAACCCTGATTTAAAGAATATATAAAGGAGAACTCTAACAACTGGGAAACCTAATCCCCACACCTCCTGTGTGATACTAGTTGTAAGCTAGAGTCGATTCTCCTTTAACCTTAGGTTTCTATCGAGACCCTATAGGTTAATGACTTAAAAACTTCATTGGGATTGTGAAGCCAAACCCAACTATCTTCTATATAGTTGCGTGATCTGATCTTGCTGTTTCTATCGTATTTGAGTACAATCGTAAGAATTGGCTTGAGATTAATTTCTCCGATAGGCAAGATAGAAAAGTAGTCACAAACTCTTCGTTTCATCGTTTGTAATTCCACAATATCTTATTTCGCTAGTCGATTAATATTATTGTGAGGTGATTGATATTTCTAGGCTGTTCTTCGGGAATATAAGTCCGGTATGTCAATCGGTTCTTGTTCACCTTGATTTATCAAAAGACGGAACAAAACTCGTAGGTATTTCTGTGGGAGACATATTTATCTATTCATGTAGACTGTGTGATACATATTTATTTATTAAATTCTTCGACTTTGGGTCATAACAACTCTTAGTTTTGGGTGAGATCATCTAAGGGAATCAAGTGCGTAGTATCCTGCTGGGATCAGAGACGTAGGGAGCGCAACTGTACCTTGGATCAGTGTGAGATTGATTGGGGTTTAACTACAGTCCAGACTGAAATTAGTTTGTAGTAGGCTAGTGTCTATAGCGGCTTAATATAGTGTGTGTTCAATCTGGACTAGGTCCCGGGGGTTTTCTGCATTTGCGGTTTCCTCGTTAACAAAGGTGTTTGTGTTATTTCTTTTCCGCATGATATTTTGTTATATATTTTAAATATCACAGGTTGTGCATTGAATCGATCAATTGGGAAATACAACCTTTGGTTGTTGATTGAAATTGAATGATCCTTGAACATTGGTCTTTGGTACCGTTCAAGTGATTTCTCTTGTATTCAATTAGACTCGCAGATTTCTATTTGCTTGAGTAAGTATTGAATTGAGAAAATGAGATGTAACTCCTTGGTATACTTTTTATTAAGATTGAGTCTGACTGTCTAGTTGATTCTCTTAAAAGTATATTGGAGTTTGTCCATACAGATTGCTAAGCGAAATATCGGGTGTGGTTGTTAGACCCCCGCTTTTTCAGCAACCCTGACTAATTACAACCTGCATAAAAACGTAAATTGTTAAATGGAATCTGATCAGTTTTTAATAATTTTGTTATATGCAACCCTACCATTGACCGACTTGATCCAAAAATCTAAACTCTTAATATTCCTTTATTATTCGAGAGAGAATAGAGAAAAGACTGAGGAAGTCACCATCATCATTTTTTACTAGCTTCTCTTTGGAGAAATTCATTCGAAGAATCTGCTAAGAACCCTAAAATCCTTCTTCTCAAAAACCCCTTTCATGTTTTCCAAAAAAAGAAAAGAGAAAATAATATCCCCAAATCCTTCTTCTCCACCACCGAGATGTTAACATGTTATGATCCTTCTTCGTTAGCCAAGCAAATCGATTGAAAGCTTCAATCCATTAAAATGCCTGCAAGTCCCAAAATCCCAAAGTGAAATTGGTTAAACAACCTAAAAGGTAACTCTAAAAAATTTATTTGAAATTTATTTGATTCAGTTTATTGTATATATGTATTTCTTTGTATCTTAAAGGTCATCATTAGTTCACTACTAATGAAATTTTTAATCATTAAATTTTCCTGATTCAATTTTTTATTCATTTACTACTAATTATACAGTAACCTTCATTGGAATTTTTCTTTGTTAAGTTTCCACAGTGCCATGAATAACACTAATACTAAGTAGCTGTTGTCGAAATTTAGGGATAACTGAGAAGCACACCAAAGTGCCAATACCAATAATGTGATGTAGGAAGTACGGTACTATACAGAGTGTTATGGGTACTTGAAAATCTTAAAATGTTGTTGCATGTCTCTTGTGTGTTTTCATTGTATGTGTTTATGGTCTTTCTGTAATAAGTATCAATGCGATTATGTCTGCTAATTGAAACTTATAAGTAGTGGAATTAGTGTTATCCATTGTAGAGAAACATATAATAATGGCGGTGCAAGGTTTATACGTACACGTGCTCCCTGGCATAAGCAATTTTTGCATCCCACATATGACTGAGGTTATATATACCCTTATGAGTCGATTATTGTGGATGATTGTTGCGGTTAAGTAATAACAAGAATAAGCGTTCCTCTTTCTATCCCAAATTTGGCCATGTGCAACTAATAATATAATTTGTCATCATTTTGGATAAGCTTCCAGTTATATGCTATCTTCTGTGCATTTGATATAACTAAGTGGTTATTTAGTTATCTTGTGTTTTGTCTCGTATGAGTAAAAAAATCATCGTTGTATCTTCCTCTCTGTTCCTTGAACATATAAACACTTAAAAAAGGTGATAACGCCAGTACTTATAGAGCCGATTATAGCAAATCAGATGGGAATTTGGAGCAATGGAGAACGCCTTGATAAACATGGATTTGAGATCGGTTCCTGTCAATAAAGGTAATCCTTCAGCGTGTAAAGAAGGTTACTTAGAGTGGTATGGTAAATTTTTTCATCCCCATGTACAAAACCCGTCGATAAGACTTCACCACCCCGTTCATAATCGAAGAATATCTTCCCAACCTGCATCCGGAAAATTTTGTGTCAAGTAGTTTAAAAGATTTGCAGGTTTCCTTGTATGCAAGATATTTTCGAGTACAATTGTAAGTTTCCTGGGAATAGCTTATTCAACTCACTTCCTCTCAATACAAAGTAACATTGGTTTTTGTCCGCTCAATACAGTATTAAGATTTACATGTTTACAATGTCACTGATACTGCACACAACATTTAAGCTCTATCTGTTGAGTCAGTCAGAAATTCTTGACTCCTTGTTGTAAAAGTCGACAAGGAATTATAACCAATGAATTTTATGGTCGTTGATAATCGATTGACCTTAGCATTGGCATAAGCTTCCACTTACTGTGAAAGAAATTATAGGGTCGACCAGAATAAACTGACTCTTTGTGTTTCGTGTTAACGATCATTAATTGGCAGTTTTCATTCTGAGTCGACCAAACTTGGATGACTCCAACATCACTAAGGCGGTAAGAAATAATTAAGTCAGTCATTTCTATCCGACAATTGAGACAACCGGTAGTTCCATTATGTCGGACATTAGGCGATTCAAGTCAACCACGACTATACGATTGCGTGTGTCACTTCAGTCTGTACAACTAACAAGAAAAAGTACCATAGTGATAAAGGATGTACCTAAAAAGGATGAAATCATTATGTCTTTACCATACATATCAGCAAGGTTCTACCTTAATTGAAAACGGTTAGTTACATTGAGTCCTGTTATTAGGAGGGAAAAAACAAATTTGAGGAGGGAAACAAAATGGTCTAATTTTGGTCAATAACAAGTCAAAATCAAATAAAATAAAAGGAAACAAATATATTTAAAATACCAAATCTACCTTCGGTGTCATCATCTTCGTTATGAGATGATTCAAAAGTCCATGATCTCCAAGCGAACTCAAAAGAGATGCATGATGGTATAACAACCAAGATCAAAGGACTTATGTGAAATTTCATTACTAAAGACAACAATTGGGTTAGTTAACTCCTTCTTCGAAGAGAAACAATTGGGTGAGCCTTAAGATTAATTTTAATTTCATATCACTTGAAAGAATTCATTGCAGAATAATCGTCACTTAATTCAAGGGACGCCAACATAACTTTACATTGATATTATTATTATTTTTTGTTTTCTCTTGAATACGTACATTTAGAGTTCAACAATTGGATTCTTGGAACAGAATCCATTAGGTTTCACCAGTCTCTCATTTCATACAAATAATTGTGCAATTTAAATTTCATATACTACTCTTGCCATAAAGCATCATCATTAATTCAATTCAATTACATAAAAATTTAACTATGAAAATATAAGTGTTCATAATTTTGATTTCGTTTTTGCAAATTTCTAGTGTACAAAATAAAAAACTAGGGTTTATAAGAAATATGGAGGGTTCCTTTATTTCAAGTAAGATTCAAGGATAAAATTGATATTTCAGCATTTTCTTAAAAAGTTAACCCTCCTCCTTTTTTTTTCTAAATCATAAAAAATTTATCACTCAAAAATGGAGAAATTCAAAAATACAAAGAAGTCTTGACATGCCAAGACTATCTTACTGAAAATCCAAAAGTAACTAAAAGAAAATTACAGGATTTCTTCCTAAATTATTTTCAAGTAAATCTAAAGTAATGCGTATTTTCCTGTTCTATTATTCCCAAAATAATTGGCCTGCCATCATAAAGAATCACTTCTCCTCTTCTCAGATTTGTTCCTTTCTTAGCTAAATTATCAGCTGAGAAGTTCACTTCTCTGTAAGAATGCTTGAAGGTTATGTTTAAAAAATTAGTCACTTTGCTCCATCAGTTTTTTACTATCCAGGGAATTTTGCCTCTTGAAAATGCCATTAACTGCCATAGAGTCCAAACTGAAGCACACATTCCTGAGATGTTTACTCACTTCCCATTCTCCTGCTGCAACTAGTGTCATTACTTTTGCAATGTAGTTTGTAGTGATTCCTAAGCCTCCACTCCATGCACCTAAACATTCACTATCACTTGCCCTCGCAATAAATCCAATACCTGCAGCTCCTGGATTACCTTTTGCTGCACCATCACAGCAGATTAATGTTTGATCCATTTGAGGCAGTCTAAAGAAAACTTCTTTCACAATAGAGTTTTTGGTTGTGATCCCCATAATCCCAAAGCTTACTATAATATTCAAGTCATACAAACAGTTATTCATAATACCATTAACTCTCACGCCACATTCCTTTGTGAATCTTAGTATCTTATGTTTGAACTTTTCAGCATTTGGATTAGTATTCTCATACATTTTCAAGTTTCTTGTCATCCATAACTCCATAATTACTGAGAAAGCACTTATATACCATATCTGTCTTATGGCAGAACTATGTTTCTTAACACATATAATAACTTCATCAAATTTGGTGGGAATGTTAAGACTGAACATACCTGCAAGCCATTTCCAGATCCCCAGACTGAATGAACATTCCCATAGGATATGCTCCATGTTGTCTTGTCCATTACCACATAAATAGCACTTGGAGACTGTACTAAAACCCCTTTCCCTGACATTTTCTTCAGTTTCACATGCTCCTATGAGCATTTTCCACACATTACTTGATGTGTATGGATGAATGTAAGGGCTCCATACATACTTATCCCAACTGATTTGCTGGTATTTCTCTCTTATCTGATGCACACTGAAAACTTGCCATTTAGATCAGCTGCCCATATTTTTTTGTCATCCCCAGACCCAATAGATGGTAAGTCAGTTAGCTCAATATATTGTAGCATTTCATCAGATATATGCCATTCGCCATTTACAATCAGATCACTTACTTTAAATTCTTGTGTTGTTGTACGAATGGTTCATTATGATGTTGATCAATCAAAGCACTATCTTTTATCCATTTGTCTTGCCAAACTGAGATGCTTCTTCCATTACCCACCAACCATCTACTTCCTTCATTAAGATCATTCATCACCCATTTAAGACCAGGCCATATGGAAGATTTTTTATATCCAGTAATCCAGTCTCCTTCATTGTTTTTGTACTTTTCCCTCATGAATCTGGTCCATTCCTCATCTTTTGTTTCAAGTTTCCAAAGCAGTTTTAATAGAAAAGTTTTGTTTACCACTTCTAACCTTCTAAGACCAAGACCTCCCTCAACAAATGGTGTATTAACTTCCTTCCATTTTACAGTTATCAATTTCTTCACAAAATTTCTGATTATCCTTTCACATTCTTTAATCACAGATTTTGGCTACTTGTAGATAGACATGTTGTATATTGAAATGCTACATAGCACAAATTTGACTAAGATTAATCTATTAGAGAATGCAAGTAATTTACCAATCCAACCAGCCAGTTGTTTTTGTAGCATTTCCACTATCCCCCAAACTTGAGCTGTTTTAACTATTCCAGGACATAAAATCTCTCCCAAATACTTGTCAGGAAATTCTGAAAGCTCCATTTGTAATGTTTCTGAAATGATTAATCTTCTTTCTTCAATGGACTCCTCCAACAAATCATTTGCTCTTTGCTCTGTTAACTATTTGTCCTGATGCGGCTTGATATTTCATTAGTAATCCCATCAAGTTATCTAATGTCCTTTTGTGCCCATTGCAGAAAATAAATATGTCATCTGCAAACATCAAGTGAGATGGTTGACATCCTTTTCTATTAACCATTGTTTGGATTAAGCCTTCTTGAATCATTTTAGTTAAGTTTCTGCTTAGTACTTCTTCAGCTATCACAAAGAGAATGAGAGATAATGGATCTCCTTGTCTGAGTCCTCTTCCTACTTCAAAAAATCCAAATGACCCTCCATTTACTAGCACTGAAATCCTTGCAGACTCAAAAATTATCTTCAACCAATTAATTCCCACTTGAGAGAAGCCAAAGTGCTTTAGTGTTTCAAAAATGAATTCCCAGCTCATTGAATCAAAAGCTTGAGCAATGTCCAACTTCAAACCTACATTGCCACCTTTTCTTTTGGTATCTAATTCATTTAGAAGCTATGAAGCAAGCACAATCTTCTCCTGAATGTTTCTTCCTTTTATGAAGGCACCTTGCTGGCAAGATATTACCTTATGCAATTCTGTGTGAAGTCTTGTTGTGATTATTTTTGTGATGATTAAATTGTAATTCCTCCTCTTAATCCTTCCCTCCTCAAATCAATTTTTCCCAAATTAATAACAGGACTCGTTACATTTGGTTTGTTATTTTTGGATTCTTAGTAGGCTTTGACTAGTATTTAGTTAGTTCAAAAATAAAATGCATCAAAATTTTAAAAGTGGTACCTCGGTTGCATTTAACAAATGTGGGTTTTTAGTCATTGGCAAAAAAAAAAAAAAAAGAATAAAAGAAAAAAGAGCAAAACAAAACAGAAAAAAAGATATCTTAAAAACTCACTTTTAACTGCAACTTTTAAAGTCTGACGACAAAAAAAAAGAAGAAAAAAACAAGAAGAAGAAGAAAGAAATAGATTCTCTCTCTCTCTATGGAATCGGAGACAGACTTTCCTTCCATTAACTTGTTTCCTTTCTATCTCTCTCTCTTGACTCTCAAACAAACAACACAGAAAACTAAAATAAGAAAATGTCTGAACCAGAAGAAGAAGAAAACCAGACGACTTTCATACCAAAATCATCTACCGACAAATCATCAGTCGATAAAGATTCATTAATGGATCTTGATCTTGATTTTGATTCATCTTCGTGGCCTTTTGATCAAACCTCATTTTGTCCTCGTCCTTCTTCTCCTTTTTTTCTTTCTATTTTCTCTTCTACTTCTTCACAAAATCAAAATCAACAGCCGCAGCTTCCTCTTGTGAATGTTTCCTCTGTAGAACAACAACAACCTTCTTCTCCCCTATGGGTTTTTTCTGATGGTGATGATGATAAATTTGGTAGTGCTTTAAATGGATTTTCATCTCTTGCGACTTCTGGTGCTAGTATTCGCATCTCTGATTATCCTAAACTTATTTCCCGTAAGTTTGATCCAACTTCAATTTCAGCTCTTTGGTTTCTAGAATTGGTATATTACTATCATAAATTCGCATTTGGGTACAAGTTGATTGCTGTTTTTTTTTGTACTCGAGGGAAGTTTTATCTACTATTACTGTTTTATCGTTGATTTTTGTTTCATTTACTTAATTTAGTTTCTCTGAATTTGTTCTTCTTTTCTTTGAAATTGATATTACTGGAAAAAAAGAAAAGAAGGGGTCTTCGATTACTGACTTAGCGACTCAGGTTCCGGGTCTTTGGGTGTTTTTGGTAATTTTCTTTTATCCAAAAGTTGATCTTTATTCGGTGGATGCTAGTGGAGTATGCTTCTTTTGAGTTGGATTCTCTTTTTGGTTCAGACTTTAATTACTGTTACTGTTCTATTTAGTCTCTGTATTTCTTAATAGGTAATTTGGTTGCTGTTTCTAGAACTAGTTTACTTAGTGTCCCCATGATTTTCAGCCTTCTGTTCATTTTTTGATGCTAAGAATTGAAGATTTAGTTGGGATGGAAGAGTAGAGTAATTAAGAAAGAAAGAAAGAGATTAAAACATACATATCTGAATAGTAAAGAGAAATGACTGAAATAGGCTGCTTTGCTTTTGATTTTCCTTACAAAACATGGACAGGTTTTTTTAAGGTTTTTCATATATGGCTTCAAGTTGCACCATACAGTAGTCAACACTTCTCATGGTTTGGACTTCTAGTATTTTTGCAACAGTTTGCAAAAAAGTTGGCTTTGGGTTGATTATATTGATCACAGAATAAGCAGAATCTGCGTCACGATGAAGACGAGAACCACCCAATAACTCATCATCTAAAACACTATTCAGCCGTAGCGACGTTTTTCGGTCAGCTTTTTCGTAACACAAAATAATGGACGAGGTTTTGGAATAATCAACATTTTATATTTCTGTGATGATCTTCTGTGTTTATATGTTCTGCTGGCTGATATAGAAACAGTCATAGCATTTCCCAAAAACAGCATCAAATACTCAAATTATCCTATTAAAATCGTTGCTGTAAAGCACCAAACATCAACAACAATGCAATTTCTAAGTGTCTCATAGGTGTGGATGAAGCTGTCGATATGTTAGCCAATTTTATAATCTCACTAACTGAATTGTTAACTGTTAATGGTTGATCTATTAATGTGGTACTATTAACAGTTCAATCACTCAGAATTTTTTCACATCCATTTTTATGTGATTTATTGACCTTTACTTTGGTGATAGTAGTTTTGTTTTAGTTTTTTATCACTTTGTATCACCAAATCTCAGTGGAATCCCATTCAGCTCTGGCCTTTTGGTATCTCAATTCATTTTACTTGCTCATACCTAAGAATTCTCATGATATCCAGGTATTCCTGAATCTATGACTGTCAGAACTGAGGATGAAAAAGTGTGTCTTCCACCAACTAGAGTGGTGCCAGCAGAGAGTCAAGATTTATCTTGTGTGATCAAAGAGAGGATAACACAAGCACTTCGATACTTCAAGGAATCAACAGAGCAAACTGTTCTGGCTCAAGTTTGGGCACCCATAAAAAATGGGGACCGATACGTACTTACAACTTCTGGTCAACCTTTTGTTCTTGATCCACACAGCAATGGTCTTCTTAATTACAGAACAGTTTCTCTCATGTATATGTTTTCCGTGGATGAAGAGAATGACGGTAACATGGGTCTTCCTGGCCGTGTTTTCCGGCAAAAATTGCCTGAATGGACTCCAAATGTGCAATATTACAGCAAGAACGAGTATCCACGGCTTATTCATGCTTTGAATTATAATGTCCGGGGGACACTAGCTCTGCCAGTTTTTGAACCTTCTGGCCAGTCTTGTGTTGCTGTGATTGAACTCATACTGACATCTCAGAAGGTTAATTATGCTCCTGAGGTTGATAAAGTCTGTAAAGCTCTTGAGGTTGGTGAATTCGTGATCTTTTTGATTTTGCATCAACTGTTAGTAGTTAGTAGTTGTCACCATGTTAGGATTCTTTTTTGAAAAGAAACATCACTTGAAATTATGAAAAGAATAGTAACGAAAAGAGAAATAGTGGTCTTGTCAATAGGAAATTATCCATGGTATGTTGGTTTTTAAGTTGTCGTCATGGTGCTACCTGAATTTTATATTGATAATTATTTTTACTACTTGTCACTTAAGGTACTTTCAGTTTACGTGCAGGCAGTAAACCTGAAAAGTTCTGACATTCTGGACAATCCTAATTTGCAGGTGAGTTACAATTTAATGAGAAATTAAGTGTAATCATTGCCTTTGATGTCTATTTTCACTCTATTTCTATTCTTTGTTGTAAATTCTTCTCCGTTTAAGTTGCATTTTCGTTTTTACTTATCAACCAAAGAGGTCAGTCGAAATTTATCTTCAAGTTATTGTTATTCCATCTCATATTTACAATCTTTTCCTTGTCATAACCAGATATGCAATGAAGGTCGGCAGCTTGCACTTGCTGAAATTTTAGAGATATTAAATGTGGTATGTGAAGCACATAAGTTGCCTTTGGCTCAGACTTGGGTCCCTTGTAGACATCGCAGTGTTCTAGCAGATGGTGGTGGTGTGAAGAAGAGTTGTTCAAGCTTTGATGGAAGCTGTGTAGGGCAAGTCTGCATGTCGACAACTGATGTAGCGTTTTATGTTGTGGATGCTCATATGTGGGGTTTTAGAGATGCTTGTGCCGAGCATCACTTGCAGAAAGGGCAAGGGGTGGCTGGAAGAGCGTTTGCATCCCATAGTTCATGTTTCTCTCGTGATATTACTCAGTTTAGTAAAACTGAATACCCTTTGGTACATTATTCTCTAATGTTTGGGTTAATGAGCTGTTATGCTATTTGCTTACGCAGTAGTCACACTGGTAGTGATGATTATATTTTAGAGTTCTTTCTTCCACCTAGCATCACAGATGATGGTGAACAACAGGATTTGTTGTCTTCCATCATGACCTCTATGAAGGAACATTTTAGGAGTCTGAGGGTTGCTACTGAACATGATGTGGAAGACGAGAAAAGATTTATTGAAATCGTTGAACCTGTAATAGGAGAGAAAGGTGTTCTGAATTCTGAAGTCTTTTGTGGAATATCTCCCCGAGGCCCTGATAGCTTACCAAATGGTTTGTCCAAGAGGAAGCTCATGGCTCCGTATGATGGTCTAAGTAATGGGGAGAATTGCACTGGTGTTGATGGTAGCAATGCTAGTGTGTCTGTCCCCGGAAACAAAGGAACAAAGAAACCAACAGAGAGAAGGCGCGGAAAAACTGAGAAGTCTATTAGTTTAGAAGTTCTGCAACAATACTTTGCTGGGAGTCTCAAAGATGCTGCGAAGAGCCTTGGAGGTAAGCTTGTAAATTTGTTCTATCTTATGGTTAGACCTTGCATGGAATGATTATAAGTAATATTTTCTTAACAAGACTCATGATTATTGTAGTTTGCCCAACAACGATGAAACGCATATGTAGGCAGCATGGAATATCGAGGTGGCCATCACGCAAAATTAACAAAGTTAATCGCTCTCTCTCTAAGCTGAAGCGTGTGATTGAATCTGTTGAAGGTGGTGAAGGAACATTTAACCTGACATCTCTTTCAACAAGTACTCCTCTTTCTGTTGCAGTTGGTTCAATTTCTTGGCCTGTCAGCTTAGAGGGACCTAAAGAACAACAATCAGAATTCCAAGGGTCGAAAGAGAATCAATCACCAACACAAATGACACTGCAAAGTACTTTCCGTGGTGAGTCAGGGAACCGAGGAGTATTGTTATCTCACCAAGAAATTAATCATGAACAAAATGGATCCCATTCAAAGTTCCGTAAGGGCCCAAATGGGTCGAAATCAAGAAGTGGTTCGGCAGATGGCAGCACAGGAAACCCTGCTTCTCATGGTTCAAGCCAAAGTAGTCCTGCAAATGAAATCCCTCCACTGAACGATTTTCTAGTCCATTCCAACCAAGAGCAAGGTCTAAATATCGGCAATTCCCTGAATGTTGTTTTCCCTCAGAATGGGGAGCTAAATCTAACTGCTGCCTTTTCGATACCGGATGCGCTAGTTGCAACACAACAACAATTACCACAACCATTGGGAGGAATGTTAGTCGAAGATGCAGGAAGCTCAAAAGATTTGAGTAACCTCTGTAGTTTAGCTGTTGAGGTGGAGAGTGGTTTAGATGATCAAGTTCCTGATTCTTCTTGGATGAACCCTCCAGTTCTTGATCAAACCACATATCAAGAAATGGCTCCTACGCGCACGATGCCCCATATAACAGCTACCCAGGACGTGCGAACAATAACTATTAAGGCTACTTATAGAGATGATATTATTAGATTTCGTCTCTTGTTAACGTCTAGTTTGATCGAATTAAAGGAGGAAGTAGCGAAGAGATTGAAATTGGAGGTGGGCACATTTGAGATCAAGTATTTGGATGATGATCAAGAGTGGGTTGTATTAGCTTGTGATGCTGACTTGCAAGAATGTTTAGAAATCTCAAGATCATCAGGAAAGCACATGATAAGATTGCTTGTTCATGACATGATTGCCAACCTAGGAAGTTCATGTGAGAGCTCTGGCGAATGAAAGAGGAAGCAAACTGTAAAGTAGCAAGGTATAGTTTGTAGTGCTTTTGTAATATCATTCTTGTTAGTATTAGATACTTGGCAGGTAAATTGTAGATTTTTGGTTTTGAGAGCCCGCGTCATGTTGTAAAATATCCACTCTGGGTTTTAGATGGATTTGTGACTTGTCTCTCTATATGCTAAATTTGCTTATTAGTTGAAACTACTATTTTGCTTTAACTGTATATCCTGTCTTAAACATTTTCATGTCCTCATAGAAAAAGTGTCTAGTTCATAGCAGGTAAACTCCAGTAATTTATGCAGCTGACTTGGTGGAATTGATATAATGTTTCCTCTTCTGATTAGTCCCTGATCAAGAATGAGTCCAAGTCATAACTTGTTTAGAACTGTGTCATTGCCAAATAAGCTTTCCAGGATAAAATTTGATGTTTACAGAATCTTCCCTTCTAGTTTGCTTCAAGAAATGTAAAATGTTTCAGTTTCGAATTTTCTTTCTTTTTTGTTTATTGTTATATAGGCAAGAACACTCGTTAGTACAATTGTCTTAGAAACCTGAAACATTACTGCTAGCACCGAACAGTTAATGTAGGTGGATGGGATGCTTACTTGGAATCTTTAATTATTATGTCTCCTACATTAAAGGTCACCCAAAGGGAAATGTAACCAACAATCCTTTTGAGTGGCGTTTTTAGGGGCCACTCAAAAGAATTTAGGGGCCAACAATAAAACAAAAAAGGTCATCCAAAGGGAAAATGTAGCCAGCCCTTATCTCACGTAATTCGTAATGGCGAAATTACCCTTATATATTCGGAGGATATGATAACATTGTTACCCTCCGAATGCAATCGGAAGCCAAAATCGTTCCCATACTTCCGATTGTAGTCGGTGCAGTATTAGAATGATTTGTGTTTCATTTTTTCCATTTCTTTTTAATTTTTCCGATTGTAACCGGAAGCCAAATGCGTGCATATGTGTGCATGCAGTATTGGTGAAGGAGACAGGTTGGGTACGCGTACTGGCGGAAGTTTTCCACCGAAAATTTCTGCTGAGTTTGTAGTTTGCAAACTTGTAAACCAGTCATCTTAGGTACGCATACCCATACGTGTACCCACGGAAGTTTTCGAACCGAAAATTTCGGTTGAGTTTGTAAACTCAAATCCGGTAGCTAAGGTACGCATGCCCGTACGCGTACTCAAGCTGGTGATATCTCAAATCGGTAGTTCATGAACTTAAAACAATAATTTATAAGGAATGCAATCTTTACAAACCGTGGCTATATTGTTCATGAATTGATTCAAGTGGATCAAACCGATTTTGTTTCAATTGTGTCTATGAATAAAGACCTAAGCAATTGAACAACTCTATCAACTAGTTCTTATGAGTCATTTGAACTAGTTATGAGAAAGATGAATACGGTTAATAAGAAAGTGCTCATATGGATAACCATTGGTTAACTATTTGTGAACCAACTAAGTGTACACGTTTAGGTACGGCTACTCAAACCTAAATGAATACGTTTCATTTGTGTGTGTGACAAGCTAAGTTTCGATCTAACGGCTGAAATATATTAGCTTGGTTGAATCAGGTTTTTCATATAACGGTGAATATTGAATGTTTTCTTACCAATGTAACTTAGATTCTAAACCCTGATTTGAAAACTATATAAAGGAGACATATAACATCTGGAAAAACTAATCCTTACACCTCATGTGTGATACTAGTTGGTTTGCTAGAGTCGATTCTCCTTTAACCTTAGGTTTCTTCTCGAGACCCTGTAGGTTAACGACTGAAAGACTTCATTGGGATTGTAAAGCCAGACGAAACTACTTTTCTTGTAGTTGAGCGATATGATCTTGCCATTTTCTATCGTACGAGTTCAATCGAATAATTGGCTTGAGATTATATCTCCGATAGAGCAAGATAAAAAATCACAAACATCTTCGTCTCATCGTTTGTGATTCCACAATATCTAGTTTCGCTACCATACGATTTAGATTATTGTGGTGATTGATAATACTAGTCTGTTCTTCGGGAATATAAGTTCTGGTTATCAGTTAGTTCTTGTTCACCTTGATTTATTAAAAGAAGGAACAAAAACTCTTGGGTATTTCTGTGGGGGATATATTTATTCAATTCTATAGACTTTTCTGTGTGAGATAGATTTGTCTATCAAGTCTTCGACTTTGGGTCGTAGCAACTCTTAGTTGTGGGTGAGATCAGCTAAGGGAATCAAGTGCATAGTATCCTGCTGAGATCAGAGACGTAAGGAGCGCAATTGTACCTTGAATCAGTGTGAGATTGATTAGGGTTCAACTACATTCCAAACCGAAGTTAGTTTGTAGTAGGCTAGTGTCTGTAGTGGATTAATACAGTGTGGTGTTAAATCTGGACTAGGTCCCGTGGTTTTTATGAATTTGCGGTTTCCTCGTTAACAAAATTTCTGGTGTTTGTGTTATTTCTATTCCGCATTATATTTTGTTATATAATTGAAATATCACAAGTTGTGCGTTGTATCGATCAATTGTTAAATCCAACCTTTGGTTGTTGATTGGAAATTTATTGATCCTTGGATATTGGTCTTTGGTACCATCCAAGTTATTATCCTTGTATTTGATAAAGACTCGCAGATTTCTATTTTGTTGAGTAAAGATCAAATCAAGTGAGAGAGATATTAACTCCTCGATATAATTTTATCTAGATTGAGTCTGACTGTCTAGTTGATTCTCTAGAAAGTATATTGGAGTTAGTCCATACAGATTGCTAATCAAAATATTGGGTGAGGTTGCACCCCCGCATTTTAAATAGTCCTGACATGGAATCCCATTTACTTCATCTTCAACAAGTACTTTCTGTGTTGAGACAACATCATTTACATGCCAAGCTGTCCAAATGTTGTTTTGCACAAACTGAATTGGAATATTTAGGCCACATCATCACATCTCAAGGTGTTGTTGCTGACCCTGCAAAGATAAGCTTGATGACTTCTTGGACAACTCCAACCACTATCAAGGCATTAAGAGGGTTCACTGGCTAATACAAAATTTTTTCCCAAGGATATGGCAATATTAGTAAACCATTGACTGAGCTCCTAAAGAAAAATGCTTTTCAATGGTCTCCAGCTGCTGAAGAGGCCTTCAACAAACTTAAGATGGAAATGACAACAACTCCTGTTCTGGCACTTCCGTACTTCTCAAAGAAATTCATATTGGAGACAGATGCTTCTGATAATGGAATTGGGTCAGTGTTGATGCAAGAGGGCAGACCCATAGCCTTTCATAGTAATCCATTGGGTACCAAGGCTATGGGCTTATCAACTTATGAGAAGGAGCTTATGGCATTGGGGTCAGCAGTCACTAAATGGAGGTATTACCTGCAAGGGCATTGTTTTACCATCAAGACTGATCATGAGAGTCTAATTATTTTTTTAAAACAAAGAATCACTACAGGATTGCAGCAGAAATTGCTGATGAAGTTATTAGGATTTACTTATGATATCCAATACAAAAAAGGGATTGAAAACAAAGTTGTTGATGCCTTATCAAGAAGAACACCTTCAGAAGTCACACTCCAGGCCATCACACTTTCCAAACCTCTCTGGATGAAGGAAGTCATTAGTGGCTTTGTCAATGATCCAAAGGCATAACAATTGATTTCTCAGTTGTTGCTCTCTCCCTCTGGCATGCCTACACCTACACTGAGGAGGTACTCAGATATAAATCAAGATTATACATAGGTACTGGAAACAATGTTAAATCTTCTATTTTATCTTCCTTACACTCATCAGCCATTGGGGGCCATTCTGGTATCCAAGCAACCTATAACAGAGCAAAACTACATCTTTTTTGGGCAAAACTGCAACAAGATATTATATCCATGGTCATAGCTTGTGATGTATGTCAAAGAAACAAGCATGAGCACACTCTTCCTGCTGGTATTTTACAACCATTTCCCATTCCTGATCAAGCTTGGCATCATATCTCAATGGATTTCATTGAAGGTCTTCCTCAGAGTGAAAACAAGGATGTTATTCTAGTGGTGGTGGATAGACTCATAAAATATATCCATTTCATTGGCCTCAAACATCCTTACACTGCAGTCTCAGTGGCTAAAACATTCCTCTATAACATCTTCAGACTGCATGGCCTGCCTGCTTCCGTCATCTCTGACAGAGACAAGATATTCACCAAACATTTCTGGCAAGACCTTTTTCACCATTTAGGTACTACTCTCATACTAAGTACTGCCTATCACCCCCATAAAAATGGCCAAACAGATAGGGTTAATGCCTGTATGGAGAACTACCTCAAATGTATGACAGGTTTTCAACCCAAGAAATGGTTCCAATGGATAGCACTTGCAGAATGGTGGTACAATACTAACTACCATACCAGTATCAAGATGTCTCTTTTTAAGGCTCTCTACGGTTATGATGCTCCTCACTTGGCTTTTCCAACCACTATAACTACTTCTGTAGATGCAGTTGAAGATTATCTTCAACAAAGAACTACCATGCTAGACATTATCAAGGACTCCTTATCAGTTGCTCAAGCCAGAATGAAGTTTTTTGCTGACCAAAAGAGAACTGAGTAGTATTTTCAGGTGGGTGATTCAGTCTACCTCAAGTTACAACCTTACAGGCAAGCCTCTATATCTCTCAGAAAAAAATTTAAACTCTCAGCTAAGTATTATGGTCCTTTCCCTATTATTTCTAAAGTTGGCCCATTAGCCTACAAGCTGCAGCTACCTCCAGAGGCTAGAGTATACCCTGTCTTTCATGTGTCTCAGCTCAAACAAAAGATTGGGTCCACTCATGTGCCCTCCCCAATTCCAATATTGGTGGATCATGAAGGCAAAATTATTGTCACTCCTATTTCAACTCTGGCTTATAGATCAGCTACCAAAGGTGAGCACACTATTCCACAGGTCCTTATTCACTGGTCCAATGCAACAGCAGAGGAAGCAATTTGGGAAGATTCACCCAACATTACAGCTCATTTTCCTGCTTTTGTCCTTGAGGACAAGGACAATCTGGAGGAGTAGGAAATGTCATGTGGTTACTTAGCAGAATGGTTGTACTTATCTGATACTTGGGTGCCTTCAACCATATTTATCTTTTATTATTTGTAACCGCTAAGATTCACACACGTGTCATGTAAGGATTGATTACTGCTTTGTGAATAATGCCCTATTAATGGTGTAGGAAGGGCGGCTGTAAGGATAAGAAATTATTGATTAGTTATGAACTTATTTTCAGGCTGATTTTTTAATCAGAGTTATCATTTTCCGATTCATCTGTTTTTCAATTTGTTCACATTAGAACATATACAAGACACGATCGAAGCAAAATCGGTTTTGATTCACTCGAATCGATTCATGAGCATTATAACCACGGTTTTCAAATTGCATTCCTTATTATATAAATGTTTTAGTTCATGAACAAACCACTTTTCGAAAGTAACACACTTAAGTATGCGTACGGGTATGCTTATGTAAGTAACCAGATTTGAGTATGTTTTGGTTTTCAAACTCCACAAAAAACGTGAACTGTCCGCCAGTATGTGTACGGGTACGCATACTTAGGTAACCGTATTGAGTTGGTTTTGATTTCCAAACTCAGCAGAAATTCACGGTCGTTAACTTCCGCCAGTATGCGTACAAGTACGCATACTTACCCAGTCTCCATCAACCATTTAGTACACACACAACTATGCATACATTTGGTTCCCGGTTTTGGACTTATACACTAATGTGGGAACACACTATGCTTATATCCAAAGATGGTTACATGTTCTAAACTCTTTATTTCAATCATTGAAACATTCTTAGAGGATGTTATATAGAGGTTATTCACACTCTATTTTTTATCAAAGCGATTTTCAAGATATTGAAATAATCAACATGACTTTCTTCACTTGTAAAGATGAACTTGGACAAGGCGAAAGCTTACCAACACATATTTCGAGAAATAGATAAGCGAGATAAACTCGGCTCGAAATAGCAAATGTGTATAATCGAAGTCTATATAGCAATATGACTTTTATCTCAATATAGGAGATAGAGTAGATAGACTTTTGAGTGATAGATAAGTTCAAATATCCACATACCTTTTAGTCGATGAAGTTCAACCAGTTCCTTGAGTAGTTCTTCGTCTTTGCATGATGAACATCGTGGAGTCTAGAGCTCAACTACGCTTTCTATCCTAGTCCGAGACTTAGCTATAGGTAGAGTAGAAATCAAGACTTATAGTTTTGGAAACTAAACTTGACAAACAAGCTTGAGATAGCAACGCTTGCGAGTTCAACCGAGCAGTCTCTAACAGAAAAAACAAATAATGAAGTTTGCATGGCTCTTAGGATAGTTTGCTAGAAATGTAAACTTAGGTATTTATAGACCAAGGATGTTTGGATACCAAGGAGTCTCCAAAACCGAAAATATACTTAAGATATGCAATGAATGCCCAATTTCGGTTTTCCTAATTCCAATAAATGCAATCCAATATTTTTCGAAATCTCTCATAGAAAATCTCCAATTAGTAAATGCACATTACTAATTTTTATTCTCTAGAGCTATGCATTAATTGCTGGTACTTAAATATAAAACCAAAAACCTTAATTAAAAGATTCTCAATTTATTTGGGTTACAGGATCACCTTAAGTACCAAGGAATATCTTTGAACAATAAAGAGTTAATGCTCGTGTTCAAAGTATGTTGACATCTTTACACAACAAACCCTAATTCCGAAACTACACAAGTTCATGAAAAAAATATGTAATTCATGGAAAATCGGATTTGCATCTTGGAATCGGTTCTACCACACTTCCAAACAAGTTTAGAATTGGTTCTACTAAAATTCCGAGACTACTATGTGATCGGTCATACCAAGTCACAATGGTTAGTTGTGATCGATCCTACCAAGTCATATACATGGGTTCAGATCGGTTATACCAATCACACGGATCGGTTCTACCTATAATGGTACCTACTTATGACCGGTCATACCAATTACAAGGATCAGTCACACAACCTCTTATGATTGGTTACACCAATTACAAGGATCGGTCATACCATCTCATGGTGATTACTTAGGATCGGTTACATGCACCAATTACCAGGACCCGTCATACCAAATCATAAGTCCAGGTAGTGTGATCGGTTATACCAAGATACATGACCTGAGTTAAGATTGGTTCTACTAACTCACACATATTGGTCATCTAAAGAATATGCAATGAATAGACGGACCAATATACCTATTGATTTCCTTTTCGATTCATGAAACAAGTTCACGAACTTACTTCCTTTAAGCAAATGTAAAACATCATTTCCTAGGATGAAATCTTCACCATACACCCATACACATAATCATAAAACTATATACAAGATTATGTCGATGTCATATCTACGAAGTTCCAAAGATAAGGGTTATACTTCGTAGTCTAATTCCTTAGAGTATTATATACAATATGTAAAATATATATATCTTCGCATGTTATGTTTTCAATATAGCAACACTTGAAAGATACATTAGGAATTGAAACAAGTTCAAGTCAATATTACTAACCTCAAGTGGAAGGATGATGTCGTCGTTGTAGTCGTTACTTCTTCTCATTCTTCAAGTCTTCGGAGTAATACTTGTATGTCTCAACATTCCTAGACTTTTTAGTATAACCTAAATGAGGTTGACTCTAGTATATAATCAAGCGACTCTAGATGAGTTTTGATACTAAAATATGACAACCAAACTTGACATACCAACGCTTGGTGATTTCAACCGAGCTATGCTCTAACAAAAACTATTTGACAGCGCACAAATTTATAAACCCAAGTTAAATTTGGGCAAGCATGGGCAAGCCTAACCCGAGCAACCCACCCAACCCGAAAAAGTATATATAATTATATAAAGCTATATTTGTAATCGAAGAGGATCGGTCGACAAAACTATTTGACAAACGGTTTCAACAAAACTTATCAACCGTGAGATCTTATATATCCGAAGGTTCACACTTTTGATGACGTGGTGGAAAATTTAGTTTTAGAGAGTGTTTGGTTTAAAATAAGTGAATATTATTTGAGTTAAATGTATTTTTTTTGGTAAATCCAAAATTAATTAATTAAATAGCATATCTTATGGCTCTTTCTCTTTGCGATATACTTGTAATTGGTATTTTTAATTGTATTAGGGGTTTCATCATTTTGTATTTTGATGTTTTTGTTATTCTTGTAAGCGATCATGTAATCAGTATTTTGATTTGAATGAATTGAAATATGATGATTGACCAAAAAAAAGAAGAAAAAAGAATAGCATATTTACAATCAAGTTCATAAGAAAATAAGCCAATGCCCAAAAAATTACAAACTACCTAAATCTGAAATAGGATACATTTGGATCCTCAACATTATTTAGAAAAAATGGTCCACCATCATAGCTTACTCCTTCACCGTTTTGCAATAGACACCCACAATTTAGCCATAATATCAGCGGAAAAATTAGCTTCTCGATATTTGTGTTCAAAATATATACAGAAGAACATTGAGCACGCACTGCAGTCCACCTGTGTATAATAATCCAAGGAAGCGCATTTATAGAATTGTTATACGCCTGAATAGTTCCCTTTGAATCTGACCTGATAAGGAGATTTGATCCTTATCCCCAAGCCAACACACATCGCTCCTACAACAACAGGTTCAAAATCTCTTGCAACAACACCTGCTCCAGCCACTCCGGGATTTCCACGAGACGCTCCGTCACAACACAAAAGAAGAAAATTTTGTTGAGGTGCTTTCCATATACATTCCACCGGATCAATAACCTTTACTCGCCTGTGTGCCACTCTGGAAAAAGATAGGACACGTAATCATGCACAGTATTATACATGTAACTACCCAAACGCCTCGAACATTCATGTATCCGAGTAAAAATTCTCTTCTGATTTATGTTCTCATACACGAAGCTGTTGCGGGTCATCCATAATTCAGAGCGAACCACCAGGTTTAGCTAGTAACCACATGTCCTTAAACATCCGACAGTACCCCTTGGCCTATTTATAAGCAACCGTCAGTGTCTGATAAGAAGGAAGTCCAAACACCTCTGAAATCCAGTTCCAAGCTTTTCTTGCAAAATCACACTCCCAAATAATGTGACTCCCGGACAACATTTCAATGACAACACTTGTTAACAACAACTATCTTGAATCTACTTTGAACTTTGTCCAAAGTAGCACACGCCTCTCTAACAATTTTCCAGTTTCTGGCTGCCAAAGAAGGGTGTACAGACCTTCTCCACAACAGATTAGTACCCTCCAAAGTTGGATAGCGTTTACGAATCAAAGATCTTGCCGAACTGACAGTGAACTTTTCAGATAGGTTTGGTTTCCATACCCGTAGTATGCATCACCAAGAGGAGTTGGCAGCCCATCTAAATCTATACCTGCAGCCAAAAATTTTTCTCAACAAGCATTCGTAAGTATACAGTTACCATCACTCACCAGAATTTTCCGGTTTAAGTTCTGGTTCCCAAGCATATCAGCAATGCTTGCATCCCCAAGCCATACATCAAAATAAAGAGATGTTGATCTGCCGTCCCCTATCAAGACTTTTGTATTGTTGGAAAACGATTAATAAAAAATAATTTTTTAAAGTTTTAATAAAAATTATAATATATTGTTTTCTTTTGTGAATGAAACTTATTAGTCCCACATTGTGGAGTTTCCAATTTTTAGTAGTTTTAAGAAACTATATAAACCTTTTAGTCCTATATCGGGGAGTTTTTCTTCTTAATTTGTATTTGTTAATTATATAAACAAATTAACTACTTTTGTAAAATCGATGGGAAAGGGGTTGCTCTATATTTAGAGGGACCCCTAAGGGAAAAAACATTTTATATTGTTTTCTCAAGTGTTCGAGATTTTCCTTTATGGTTTTTTCGGAGTTGCCAAGCTCAACTTGAGCATCTACTACATATGCTAGTAGTAGGTGTAGTAGGGTATTTTATCCTGGAGATATCCGTCCTGTGAGGGCTATAACATCACTCTTGAGTGTAGCTGGGCGCTAATGTCTTAAGGGCAAAGTGTTGAACACGTGACTCACTCTGTTTTTCCAAAGTTTTGCCTTGTTACTGTTGTGGAGATATGGGGAGCTCGTCCGTTTCATCAAATCGATCACTTCCACTATAAAGGAGTTAAGTATCAATAACTTTTGCTTATTTGATTTTTCCTTGTTTTTGATTATTTCACCCAACAATCTTAAGACATTAAAATTTGTAATAATCGAAAATGGTTTGGTTTGGTTGGTTTGTGAATCATGGATGTTAATTGTGGAGTGAAAAACAAAAACGAATTTTTGGTCAGCTGTAGAGTTTCGAGTATAACTCTTAACCTAGAAGGAATTTCGATGAACCCTTTTGAAAAAACGTAGTAGACATCCTGATAGTTACCAACGTAAAATTTCAGAATTTTTGGAGTTGTAAAAGTATTTTTTTGATATTTTACAAAACAGAGAAACGTTCCTGAAAAATTCTGACGGGCAGAATTTTGTTGTTAACTAAAGTAGTTTTTATGGGGTAACCATGAGTTTTTTGATATGGTGGTTCAAACGAATTTTATAAATATAGATATTATCTTCAAAACTCATATTTTATCTGAACTAAGGTCTGTGAGATGTGGTGTATTAGGTGATTGGGAAACTACCGTGTCCGTGGTCAGAGTATAAACGAAGTTTGTGACATGAAATTGAAAAGGAACATGGCTACCAGGCGCATGTGGATGAACACAAGTCTTCCAAAGATGACAAAGGCGAGAACATGAAACACAACTCTAAGCGTAGTCTTCATAAGAAAGGTATGTTTCGTAAAACTGAATCCGACATTACTTTAATTAAGGGTGATTGTTATGTTTGTAAAATTCCTGGTCATACGGCAGTAACGTATAGACAACATAAAACCTTAATAAGTAGAAATTTAATGCTAGTTTAGTTGAAACAAATTAGAACGAGTTCATTGACATGATGTCGAAAGTTATTTTAATAACCAATGTGAGAGACTGGTGGGTGGACTCTGGAGCCACTAAGTATGTTTGTTGAAACAGAGACCTGTTCACCTCTTATCAGAGGATAAGGGATGTCGAGAAACTCTATATGAGTAACTCATCTGCGACAGAGGTTGCATAAAAGGGAAAGGTCGAGCATAAGCTCATATATGTAATATTCTCACACTGAATGAAGTTTTCATGTTCCGAGCATATGAAAGAATCTTGTATCTTGTTCTCTTGAAGATGGTAAAAGATTGAAGATCTTAATTAAATGTGGAAAACTTGTTATAACTAAGGGCATTGATTTTTTAGGCAACATTTATAGGACTTAGAGTCTATATAAGTTTAAAGGAAAATCTGATGAAGTGAACATAGTTGATTCTTATGCTTTATTTTGTGTGTCTTTGAATGTTTTGCATGGTAGACTTGGAATCGTAAAATTATAAGTCAATGCATAAACTGCCTAGCATATGCTATGTACCCAAATTTATTTTGGATCTTGAACACAAAAGTGAAATGAATATGCTATAAAATATTTTAGCACAAATGTTCAGAGTAATTCTAAGCCCTTAGAATTAATTCAGTTAGGCCTAGTTGACATGAGTTCAACCCAAAACCACTATGGTAAAATATGGTTTATAATTTTAATGGATGATTGTACGAGGTACTATCTTGTATACTTTCTTAGGGATAAGGATGATGCCTTAGAAGCCTTAAGATGTATAAACTTGAAGTTCAAAACCAATTAGAATCCTTGAACATAAAAACTGTATCCTTAAGAAGATGATAATTTCCATGTTGATTAGTTCAGGATTACCTGCGGGCTTGTGGGGGGAGGAAGTCCTCTTAACTAGTATATCTTGAATATAGTACTCTTAAGGATCAGATGAAACTCCATATGATTTATGGAAAGGTAGATGACCTTCTTATGAATGCGTCAAAGTGTGGGGGTGTTTGACTAAGATTGTCATTCCTCTTCCTAAAAGAACTAGATAGAAACCAAAAATGTTGATTGTGTCTTCATATAGGGTATGCTGAGTATACTTCTACATATAGATTTTTGGTTGTGTGTTCTGATTTTTCATACTTTGCTGTGATTTTTCTGACTTTGTTGTGAATACTATTACATAATCTAGGGATGCTGAGTTCCTTGAACATGTTTATTCTTAAACCTGTACCTCATTAGAGATGTGTTGTTGATCCTCTAGATTTATTTTCAAATAGTCAGAACTTATCTTAAAGGAAGATGAAGTTAAGGTTGAGCCTAAGAGAAGTAAAACAATTAGACTTGAGACTTCTTATGAAGCCGACTTCATAACATGCCTAGATTAGTCTAAGCCCTGGACTTGTAAAGAAGCCTTGATATCTACTGAAACCCCATTCTGGTAAGAAGCTTCATTTAGTGAAATGGACTCAGTCCGTCGGAACCTGAGTTGGGAGGTTTCTAGTTTACCTCCAGAGACTAAGACCATGAGATGTAAATGAGTCTTTAAGAGGAAACATTAGGTATATCGAACTGTGGAAAAATATTAGGCTAAGTTGGTAGCTAAAGGATATAAAGTAAAAGAAGGTGTATATTTCCTTGATTCTTATTCACATGTGACGAGATTTACTTCCGTTGAGATGCTAATTGTTATTGTTGTCATAAACAAATTAGAGATACCTCAGATAGATGTTAAGACAGCTTTTCTAAAATTGTGAATTAGATAAAGAAATTTACATAGACCAACCTGAGGACTCTGTAGTGAAAGGTTATGATGACAAAGTTTGTAAGTTGAACAAAATTTTGTATAGTTTATAAAATAAGCACGTAAACAGTGACATGGAAAATTTGATCATGTGATAATGTGTAGTGGATTTAAGTTAATGAATCTGATAAGTATATTTACAAGTAACTTGTTAAGGATGCCTGTGTGATTGTATGCTTGTATGTTGATGATATGCTTATACTTGATACAAACATAGATGTGATTAATTCCATTAAAAACATGCGCTGAATGAGAACGTTGACTTGAAAAACTTAGGCCATGTTGATGTAATCTTAGGGATGAGAATTAGAAAATAATCTAACAGATGTAGTCTTAGTCATTCTCATTATGTTGAATTTGTGCTTAAGAGATACAATCAGTGTGATTGTAAGCCTGCTTGTACTCCGTACGTTTATTCTTGTAGACTCAAGAAAAAAAAGGGTAATGGAGTATCTTAACTTGAATACTCAAGAGTTATATGATGTCTGATGAATTTAATGAACTGTAAGAGTCCAGAAATTTCCTATATTATGAGTAAGTTAAGTAGATATAATTGTAGTCCAGAGCAATAGCATTCAGATGCACTGAGTAGAGTATTATGGTACCTAAAATACTCTATTACCTTTTATTTGATTTATGAAAGGTATCTTAATGTCCTTGAGGGACTTTGTGATGTAAACTGGATAGTTGATTCAGAGGAGTCTAAGTCTACGAGTGAATATGTTTCACTCTAGTATGAGGGTTTGTTTTTGGAAGATTTACAAACAAACATATATTTCTCAATTCATTATGGAATCTGAGAGTATTGAGTTAGATAAAGCACGAGAGGGGGCCGAGTGCCTAAGATGCTTTTTAGAAGACATTCCTCTCTGGCATAGGCCTGTGCCAGCTATATCTATACATTGTGTTAGCCAAGTTATAATAGCTAAAGCTGAAAATAACTAATCTCAATCGGCGTTATTTCCATTGATTGGATAAAGTCCAAGGAGAATATCGCGCAACCTTTGATGAAAGGTTTATCCCTATAGATAGTTATAAATGCATCGAGGGGAAGGGGCTTAAGCTCATAAATTAAACTTGCCATGAAGGATACTCAACCTTGATGACTGGAGATCCCAAGATCAAGGTTTCGAATGAGACAACTAATTTGTGGTGGGTAAAGGTAAACACTATCTGAGAATTTTATTCTCTGTCCCTTCCCTATGGTGTAGACGTGATAGTGTGACTGCATGTGAAGGATGACTTTTAAGAAGTCTTAATGAGTTATATAGTTTCAATTTAAGATTAAAGTGGGGTGTAGCAGTAACACTATTTATGGAAACTCACCTATCTGAATGAGGAAGTGGGCCGCTTCCTATGAGAATATGAGCTTTGATTATCTAGAGCATTCTGAGAAACAGGAAATGTCCAGGGCCAAATTGGACAAAACGACACGAGCCTGGAAGCAACCTTGGAGATATCACCCGTGGTTGTTATCGCTAATTATATCAAATGCTAGCAGGTCAAGACATAGTTCACTGTCTCTAACAAGTAATTCCGGTAATATCTCGCTAAGCAAAGGTTCAAGACCTCATGGACACCTCTGCCTAAAATGGTATTTCCTGCGCTTTTTATGTGATTTTGGTTTTGATGGTTTTGGTATTACTGGAACTTAGGACCTAAAGGTCACTAAGGTTTCACTAGTTCATGCTTTTTCACTTTGGTGAAAGATACCTATAGTCTCACCATGTGAGAACTAAAGATGAAATCTCTCAATACTATTATGATTTGTACAATCCATAGTATGACCCTGGGGTCAACACACTTTTGTGTGAGGGATAGGACGTAGAAATGACTAGTATGATTTCAATACTTGCACGATCAGTCTGTTTGGATCGTGAGATTGGGATGTTGATTTACCAAGATCTATCTGTGTTTTCATGTTTTATTGAGTTTTCATTCATGTGAGGGATTGTTGGAAAACGATTAATAAAAAATAATCTTTTAAAGTTTTAATAAAAATTATAATTTATCGTTTTCTTTTGTGAATGAAACTTATTAGTCCCACATTGTGTAGTTTCCAATTTGTAGTAGTTTTAAGAAACTATATAAGCCTTTTAGTCCCACATCGGGAAGTTTTTCTTCTTAAGTTGTATTTGTCAATTATATAAACAAATTCACTACTTTTGTAAAGTCGATGGGAAAGGGGTTGCTCTATATTTAGAGGGACCCCTAAGGAAAAAAAACATTTTGTATTGTTTTCTCAAGTGTTTGAGATTTTCCTTTATGGTTTTTTCGAAGTTGCCAAGCTCAAGTTGAGCATATACTACATATGATAGTAGTAGATGTAGTGGGGTGTTTTATCCTGGAGATATACGTCCTGTGAGGGCTATAGCATCACTCTTGAGTGTAGCCGGGCGCTAATGTCTTAAGGGCAACATGTTGAACACGTGACTCACTTTGTTTTTCAAAGTTTTGCCTTGTTGCTGTTGCGGAGATTTGGGGAGCTCGTCCGTTTCATCAAATCAATCACTTCCATTATAAAGGAGCTAAGTATCAATAACTTTTGCTTATTTGATTTTTCCTTGTTTTTGATTATTGCACCCAACATGTATTTCCTCAACCAACTTGTAGACCCATCGGATACCAGCGAAAATTGAAGATTTGATTTTGATGTACTCGGCCATACTACCATTACTCTATTGGAATGTTTGCACTCAAAGATTTTGGTGTTAGAAAGAAATTTGTACATGTATTTTATAATCATGATTAGTGCTTTATCGTTCACAAAATAATGATAATCATATATTCGATGGATGGTTTAACTATGTAACTATTCTGAGCCTAAAGCTCTAAATTCGGGCTATTTTTTTTAATAACAATCATCTTGTTCATAACGATAAAAAACACAAAGTAAAACTTTTAACATAAATCATAGTATTAATTTTCCTCTTGACCATTCAAGCTCTGTAATTTATTTCTACTATATTTTTGGATTACAAAACAAATAAACTTTGTAGCTTCTCATCCATCATGTTTGATTTCCTTGGTTTTTCAACACTCCTCGCATTCTTCGTCACTCCAAGTACTCCAGTGATTCTGAACGTGTTCAACTCAACATCATTGTTGTTGAAAATCCGTAGCCATAACAATAGGAAAAGATATGAAAAACATATGTTCTCAATCATTGTTATACAGTGTCATAGTATTATTACACAGCATCAAAGTCCAATTGTATCACAACTTTGACAATAATGTTATGGTGATATGTATAACTCCTCCTTTGTCAATACTTCCATCTCATAACGAGAACCGCTCCCCCTTACATAATGATCTGTAAACCATATGTATGTAGCGTGAACTACCAAATAATTCTCCAACTTTTTGTCAATATAAATTGGTAAAAGTACGAAAATTGCAGGATCATAATGAAATTCTCAAAGAGATAATTCATGACTAGAAGAGAACATATCAAATTTTCTTCGATGATTTCACATAGTCGAAACTTAGTGTATTTATCAAGGAGTTTATAAAGATACAAGATAACTCTTACAATATTCCACAGCCGCACTCCCCAGAAAGATTTGGCAATTAAGCACAAGTTCAATTAAAAACTCTCCCCCATAAAATGTCATTCCCGAAAGAACAACAAGAGCGACCTTACTTTTACAAGAAAAGAAGGATTTATTTGGACATTAACAAATTACATGAGACATGAATTTATATCCAGAAAACTCGAATAAATTAATCACAAGAAGACCTTATATGTTAATTTAGTCGGAAATCCTCAACATAAGAAGACTTACGGATCCATACAATACTTTCACATAAAAGTGGATTAGGGAAAGATCAATAATGCGGAATATTCAAAAGTTTATTCTATATTTTATAAATATTTGGATAAAGACATAATAGACTTAACTTCTGACATATATGAGATAATCATAGTTCACGGACGTAAACACACATATCCCATAAAATATTTTTGCAATATATAAAACCAATAAAGATTAATACTACAAAATCATCTTCCAAATAACTTAAAATTTAAATAAATAAATCTAAAACATTGCAAGATGAAAAACGTCGGAAATAAATATGTGTAATCACAATATTTCCTATTCCAAACCCTAGTTATCCTTCTCAAACACAAGAATACATTCTCATAAGAAGTTTCCTAGAAAAAATAAAATCATGCTTCTTTGATAACTTCATACCTCTCCATAACTCCATCATAAAAGGTATTATCGATATCATTGATCCTTTTTACCGTAGAAACTCCATGTTCATGAGTTAGAACATTCACCTTTCGATCAACAATACGAGCAAGTTGTCTGGCCTTGATGCAATCAGAGATGAGCTTCTTCTGGTTTCGTATCAGTACCCTTTGATTTTTAAGGATTTTGGTCTGACCATCAATGAGATGATTTATTTGCAGTTGTAGGTTTGCAAATTCGACCTTAGAATCATTCTGAAAATGAATTAAATCCTTGATTGATTTAAAAATCCACGAGTTGTACTCTTTCCTTTCAATCATCTTTTTCAATACAAGTTCTTGAACCGAACTGCAACCTTTGATGTTTTCTTCCATATCTAGATTTACTACTTCCTGAGATCTTGAAGAGTTCTCCATATTTTTTTTAATAGGGATGGAGAAAAAGCAATATATATATAAATATAAGTTTGTGAACAAGGGAAGGAGACCCTTTTTATGGAAACCCTAAACACTCTTAAAGAAGTAGAAGATGACTGGGGCTTTCGTGGACCAGTTATAGAAAGTTAATGGATCAGAAGAGATCCAAAATAAGGAGATATACCTTGTTTTCATTTATCTCATATCTTTTCATAGCTCAATAATTTAGAGGATACGCTTCAAATTAGAGCACATGAAAATCAAGAAGATGCAGTAGTTACTAGGAGTCAAGATATGAATCAACATACACAAAAAAAAAAAAGAAAACAACTTTATTTCAAACACAAGATCATATGATAACATACGACGAACTTGAGCATCCCGCAAATATCATCCTTGCATCTCAAGTTAGATACAAGGATGAAATTACCTAGAACTCGGTAGCAAAGTGAGAAGTCATCCCACTATGACTATTGAGAGATGAGTTGTAAATACCATCTGAGTGTTTGTGCCTGGTATTCATTACCTTTCTTCAGTTATATCTTATTCCAGAAGAATTAGACATAAACCTTTTAGAATATCCAACAAAAGGATTTTTCTGAGGATTAAGTCTAGGACCTCTTGAGATCCGTTCCAGAGGATAAGTATTATGAGAATACCATCTCCTAGACTTAGACCTACCAGACTTATTATCATAGACATTCCTGTAGAGATTTCTAGATATGTGGCCTTGGAAACCTCTTTTATGAGAGTCCTGGTTTTCTGCAGGAGTGAAATCCATTGTAGATGTCATCAAAAAATTTACTCTGTCGACTGTAAAAGGAAGTAGATTTTGGCATAATCAAAAACTTTGGAAGACATCTCTATGTGCGTAAAAGCGAGATAAACTTCTATCCACAGAAATCAGATTGCTACAAACACATACTTACGAGGTCTTTAACGTGTTTGCCGGCTCTGATACCAATTGAAAAAGCGGGGGTATAACTACCATACCCAATAATTCGTTCGGAAATCTGTATGGACTAACTCCAATATAATTCCGAAAGCACCAGCTTATAAAGCGATCTCAATCAAGAAATATACCAAGAAGTTATATCTCAATTTCTCACTACAATATGCAATCGAACAGATAGAAATCTGTGAGCCCGATTGATATGAGAAATAACTTGGACGGTACCAAAAAATAATGTCCAAGTGCCAATCAATTACTATCCAACAATCAAGGTCGGATTTATTAATTGATTGATCTACGCACAACTTGTGATATTACAATTATATAAACAAATATTATACGGAAAAGAAATATCACAGACACCAGAAGTTTTGTTAACGAGGAAACCGCAAATGCAGAAAAACCCAGGGACCTATTCCAGATTTGAACACCACACTATATTAAACCGCTACAAACACTAGCCTACTACAAGTTAACTTCGGATTGGAATATAGTGGATACTCGCAAGCGTTGCTATCTCGAGTAATGTTGAAGAATACTATGGTGATATGTATTGCTCCCCCTTAGTCAATACTTGTATAACAATGATAAATACATATGCAAGGTAATCCTTAACATATATAAGCATTGTAAGCTATTGCATTGCTACGAAAGTATATCTTGATTCTCCATTTTTGGTGTTGTTATAGCACTGCTCGGTCGAACTCGCAAGCGTTGCTATATCAAGATTGTTTGTAAAGTTTAGTTGCCAAAACTATAAGTCTTGATTTCTAGTCTACTTATAGCTAAGTCTCGGATTAGAATACAAAGTGTAATTGAGCTTTAGACTTCACGTCGTTCATATAATGAAGACGAAGAACTAATCAAGTGAACTTGTGGAACTTAATCAACAAAAGGTTTATGGATACCTGAACTCATCTATCACTCAAAAGTATATCTACTCTATCTCCAATTTGAGACAAAAAGTCGTATTGCTATATAGACTTCTATAGATAGGGAAAAACGATTTGCTGGTTTTTCAGGGAATTGAAGAGACGAGTGTATTGTCGAGACTCCTCAAATGAGCAATCTGTTCAACTTCACACAGATGCACTGCAAATAGAGTGCTTAGATTCGAGAGATCAATCTGTAGGACTCCATCCTAAACTAAGTCAATGCCCGTTCCAGAGTCAATTCGGTTGCAAAGGGAGAGATGGGTTGATCTGTAGGAGGGAAGCTAAGAATTGTGTGGGATCAATGATGATCAAGGATTGTGGATGTGTTGAAGGTTTCTGCAAGTTTTCTGTGAACTGATGAGTTCGAATAAGTTCTGGTATATTGATGAATTCTAGAGAGTGATGACTCGGAAAATTCTGTGTTAGACGAATGTTGATTGTCTTCAATCATGGATTCAGAGACTTATTTATATTGTTAAAATAGCAAACATCCTGATCCCCAGTAAGTGTGACGGTTTCTTGAGTGAAAGAGTGGGAAAGTGGGAAGTCGTGGTGAAACCAGTTCCAGGTCGTGCGGAGACTTGGTTAACCGTACACACACTACTTTGCTAACTCCTTTAACCGTTTGCACGACTTACTCACATTTCTCGTCATGGATGTATCCACGTTCCGTAGGCCGCCAGACCAAAACCCTAAGTGATATCCCCCCATGTGACGTGATTGATGTCTCATAAATTGTGGAGTCTGCATGACTGACGTGTACTGATTAGAAAATGAGTCTAAGTTTTGTTGAATTGAGCATGAGTGACGAATTCTCAGTGGTTCATGGATCGAATGTACGTGTTCTTATGTTGATATTGCTCGTCTGAGCAAATATTATTAAATTCGAGCAAGTATTGCTCAATTCGACGAATTACTGAATATTGATAATTGGGTCAATATTTGAGCAATTGAGCAAGTATTGCTCAATTTGACGAGTTATTTATTGGTGCCGTGACACAATAGAATATTAATTAAAATATTGGTAGACTACCAAATATTACATAATTAATCCAGATGTTGATTGCTGGATCAACATATATTTTATTAGTGCTTGAACTGGCTCAGAATGATGATTTCGTGGAGCGTTTGTTCGAAACCCTAATTTTTGATCAATTGTTCGCCAATTGATGAATTGTTGAAAGTAAGTCATGAGCGAGGGAGGAGCCGTCCGTATGGAATGATAGAGTCCATATGGCGCCCAAGTGCTCGAGTGAGCGTGCACCAGGTCGGCCAGTTGGTGAAAGAATGATGATTAAATGCATGTTTCATCATTTATTGAAATAGTGCTCGATTGAGCATTAGGTGGTAAAATATAATTATGGAAGAGTGAGGGACCGACCAAGATGGCATGAGACCGGCCCTTGGTGATCGTGGGACCAACTGATGGTCGTTTGAGCAAACTCCAAGTTGGTTGAAAAGAGTTTGGACCCAATATGAGCAATTGAGCAAATTAGGTCGAAATTGTGAAAACGTGTGGGACCGGCTCTTTGCAAGACCTAGGGACAGCCTTGATCGGTCAAAGAGGCATGCCCGTGTCACCATGATGTCTATGTCTCAGTCCTGAGAGTTTCGGTATTTTCTAATGTGCGTTTGAGCAACATTGTGGGTTTTCAGAAGAACTTTATCTTGACTGAAATTCTTGATTTTTTGCTGGAACGAGCATGTGTGTCATTTGATCAATATTTCGTAAACATTAAAATAATGGTATTTTAATATTTTTAGTGAGTAGCCTAGTCAGTCGTGTGACCATGTTGACTTTTGGCTTTTTCATGGTTTGAGCAATATTTGAGAAAATATGAAGAAATCATGATTTTTGCTCAAACGGAGGAGTTTTCACGAGATGAGGGAAATAATATTTATGAAAGAATAGGGATTGCAAGTTGCGGGACCGATTAGGGCATGGCCGTCCGGCCAAGTTGCCCGGTCCATGACACCTTTCCCTATTTTATAATATTGTCTTCATGAAATCGTGAAACTATGGAGAAACCATGAGTTTTGTTGAAACGGATGAGTCTCATGATATGAGGGACATAATAATTATGAAAGAATAGGGATTGAAAGGTGTGGGACCGGCCACGGCTAGGGCATGGCCGGACGGCCAAGTTTCCCGGTCCCACGACACCTTTTCCTATTTTATAATTTTTTTTATCATGAAACCATGAAAATATGGGAAAACTGTGAGTTTTTCTCAAACAAGGAAAGTTGTTAGAATGAAGGAGTTTTCATGAGTTTATGAAAATAATAAAATAAGGAAAAAAATAATGGAAGAGGCATGGGACCGGCCACGGCTAGGGCCCGGCCCATGGGCGCCTCTTTATTATTTTAATATTATTATTTTCTTTCTCCTTTTTTGTGTAGGGTTCCTCGTTTGTCCATATTTTCGAATGCTCGTTCGTGCATTCGGGTTCTCGGTCGTGCATCATTGTCGAGTACACTTGCACCATTTTCTTGGGGATTACTCAGTGATGGTCCAGATGCCCGGTTGTTGAGTATTTATTACTGATTTATGAAATTCAGTGGAGAATGATTCATAAAACTGAACAATAAAGTGAGTAGTCATTTATTATCAATCCATAGAATCAGCTGTGGATTTGACCATGGATTCAGAATAATAAAACGATAATTTTATTACCATCTCATGGAATCGTAGATTTGACCATGAAATCGGAGTAATAAGATAGGTGGTGATATTACCATTTCATGATATCAGTCGTGGATTCGACCATGAAATCGGGGTAATATCTATTACCATTTCATGAGATCAGCCGTGGATTCGATCATGAAATCGGAGTAATACATTTATCTATTACCATTCCATAGAACCAGTCGTGAGTTTGACCATGGAATAGGAGCAATAAGATAAGATAAATTATCTTCTAGGAATTCAGTGGTGAATATGACGTAGAATTTAATCTCTTGCGCATAGTTAATGAATCAGCGAGTGTTGCCAATGTCCCGAAGACATTTTTCCCTCTCAACATTTCATGTATGGAGGACCGCCTGAGTCTATACACGGTAACTCTACATAGTCAGGGAACAGTGAGTGTCACCGGCCTCCTAAAGGCGTTATTACATTCAATCTTACGGAAAACCGCCCAATCGTTCTTCTTTGTAGAGGCGAATTCCTCTATGTAGTCAGGGAACAGTGAGTGTCACCAACATCCTGAAGGCGTTAAGCTCTCAATCTTACGCCGAACCACCCAATTACGTTATTCTACATAGAGGCTATGATGAAATTCCCGATGTCAAACGCTCCGGAGAGGCCATTCGAGCGACATATGCATCATACTTCGTAAAACACGAATCGTCACATGGATTCCTAAAGCCATGTCAAAAACATGCAGTATCATGATTTTATGGTTTTGACCTTTGTTTAAAATCCACCATCAACATTAAGTCCCCTGCTTAGTGAAGGACAATCATGTTCCGCAGTAAGCACTCGATGGTGATTTTCAGTCGACGAGAGATCAGTTATTGAACTCAGTCTACAAAGGCATTCTCAGAATCTCCAATTTACTCCAATGACGCCATATACGAGCAAATGTTCGGGTGGAGACCCTGGTAATGTGATAGACCATCATCCCATGAGCACGGAGAGATGAGGCACTGCTGATTTGAGCGAACGAAGGTCTAGTTTTGGTCGGTTTAGGATTTACGGGTCCGGGCCCAAAAAAGGAAATCCTTATCTTATTAAGTTTTTGGAAATAAATTCATATAAAAGGGAAGAAACCCTAAAAAATTTATTATATGTTTTAGGAGAATTATGGATGAAACAGGGAAAGATAAGAGGAAAAAAAAGAACAATATTATTAAGAGAATAATATAGAATCGTTACATAGTTTCCCTTATATACAACCCTAGGAATCTAGTTGGACCGCACATCCATGGACCATAGGCCCTGTAACACTCCCCCTTGTGTGGTTCAATAACAAAACTTTATACATAATGCTTTACATATAGTTCTTCAAATGTCGTTCTCCTTGATGACTTGTGCCGGAGTCCATTGCCTCATTGAAACTTTGATAAGGAAAAACCCAGTGGGATAAAACCTTGGTAAAACTCTTCACATGTAGTACATCACATGTTTTCACGTACTTTACATGTATTTCATCACATGCAATACGATTTTCAAAGATCGGCGAGTCTAAGTTAATTGCCTCGTTAAAACCTCGTCAAGAAAACCTAGAGGGACAAAACTTGAACTAAAGAAAAAGAATACAATATTAAGAAAACTTAGAACATATATGGACTCAAATATGTTGCCTCATTAAAACCTTAACAAGGAAAACCCAACGGGATAAAACCTTGACGAATGGAAAAGAGTACAACGTGATAGATGCAAGTAAAGGTGGTCTGTTGCAGATGATCACTTTGCTCCGTTGAAGTTAACTAGTTTCTTCACAACTCTTAAGGCAGAAAATCCTCGTGGGAAATACAATAGCCTTAGCTGGGAAATTATATTCCCGGTGTTTTAGTCATTTACTTTTCGAAACTGAATATCGGTAATGACTTAGAAAATAGTCTACCATATCTCCCTCTGATTACTTTCATTGGAGAAGAGATTATTGTTCCTTCATGATCAACAACCTTTGGATTGCAGTTCCTTTAGCATTCATTTTTATGTCTTTGCTGGGATAAAACAAATTCATGTCAAAGGTTACTTTTAAGTACATGATTACATTCATTGTACCATTCCAATGAGGTTGCGTTGGCACTGAGATATATCTAGCTAACAAGTTCCATGAGGATGTAAAATTTAATCGAGTATAGTACTATACTAAGTACAACAATGCGTATATGGTACTTAGATATGGGAATTTCATCCCCAACACATCTTCGTCATCTTCCTTTATACGAGATGGTCACTTACTTACATTTGAACCTCGACCAATCATGGGAGTGCTATCAGGATGCATGTCTTTATTAAATTTCCTGAAAACTTTAGACATATGCAAACTGGTGGAATAATATACCACAAGCTCAGTATTCGATCGAGCTTTCCCTAGATTTTCATCTCAAATTCGATTTTTAAATAGCTTTTAAGGTCTCTTATTACATCAAGAGTACACATCATGTCTGTAACATCAACATAAATAGCTACAATTCCAAATCGGGAACTTTCTTATGAACACGCAAGGAAAAATAACTTACTTGTCTATCCCCTCCAAATCAAATAGCCACTTAGACGGGTATACCACATTCGCCTGATTGCTTGAATCTATAAGTGAGCGTTCTACCTAACTATAAACGCACTATGTGGTTTAGAGTCATTTGATTTGGAAAACAAAAATCTATCAAGTACTTTTATAAATATCTTCTATCTCTTGATTCTTTCAGAGATACGTAACAACCACATACATATGTTGCATTTCAAGTCCTTTTGAAATTACCAATCTAACTAAGTATCGGAACTCTATAACATTCATTACAAGAGAACAATTCCATGGCTTTGTGAGAAACCTCCCGCCACAAGGCGAGTCTTTGTACTTTAAGACTACTTTCTTCTCATTATGCTTTATGACAAATTAATTATGTATGTTCAATAGGCTTTACACTTGTTTGGTTAGCACTAGCACACCAAATACCCGTATATTTGCCAAAGAACTAAGTTCTACCTGGATTGTGTAGGCCAAATATGCTATTTATTTGAAATTAATCAAAATAAAGCATAGTTCGATCTCATTGTGCTTTACTTCTGGAGAAACTATTTATGGATTATATCATCACTGTGCACGCATGATCCTTCCATTAACTCATGTGCATTCTCATAATCCGTCGGGATTTCATTGTTCTCTAGAATCATTTAAAACTTCGGAGCGTCCTCCAGTTTGATTCATGGACATATTCAGAGACAATCTTATGAGATAATTTCTGATGATATAAGTAAGTTGTGCTTTCCTCACCTACTTCCTTTCTAGGTGAGGATTGATCGAACCAAGTGGTCTCTCCAACTTCCTTTATGGATCCATGGCCTCAACCACACTTCCACTAAGTGTAATTGCAACACCTTAGTCTATGGTGTATATCCCTTATTGAGGATTTGTAACCTTGCAGGTAGGTTTGCATCTGGTATGTGTGATCTCATCACTTTAGCGACATCAATGTACATTCTGAAAATCGAATATTCTTTATCACTTCGCATTTACATTTGTGGAGTAAAAGAATCAATATGAGACACAGTGGGAACACACCATGACAATTCTTGTCATTCCCTTAGAAAATATTTTTTCTTATCTCCCTCTAACGACCGGAAGACTGTCTCGTTAAAGTGATAACCCGCAAATCTAGCGGTAAGAGATCTCCTGCCAAAAGTTTTAAAATGCGGATAATTGTTGGGAACTCATTTCCAACATAACTACTTAACTTTTTTGAAGACCCATCATAGTACGATGTGGAGTCGTAATGGCACATATATAATGCAACCAAAAATGCGTAAAAACACGAATGTCCGACTTAAATCCAGTTACCAACTGGTACGCAGAAAAGGTTGACTAATATTGGGTTCTAAAAACAAATTAAGTAAGATGCGTGTAATATTGCATATCCCCAAAGAAATAAAAGATAGGTTGGTACGCATAACCTATTCCTTAGACATCATCTGTAACCTTTGATGGTAGCTTATGCGAGACCATTGGGTATAAGATGTTCTATATTGATCCTATTAAACATGCAATATTCATCAAATCCTTTTGATGTAAATTCTCTAGCATTAACAAGGGTGGTTAGCTTTTGCATTTTGCATTATGTAATATGTGCTAGGAATTTTCAAACGAAAATTTCTTGGGAACTATAACTAGTCCAAAATGTCAAAACATTCACCAAATCCGTCAGTCACTTTAATGGTCCGCATTCTGCATGAATATTTTTCTAAATTTCACCTTGTTTTCTTTGTAATATGAAATTTTTACCATTTACATCTTAGGATGGTCTCGATCCTGTTTTACTGAAGACTTTGTAAAAATGAGTGATATGCTTTCTTACCTAAAAGCATAATGGGAAGAGGGGTTGTGCATCTAGTACTTTAGAGAACACTTATTGAGAGATATACCGTTACTTCGCATTCTGTCAATATTTTTCCCATTTTCGTTCACTCAAATAAAGTGATATTTGTATGAGTTATTTCAAACCAATCATCATGTCACAACCAAAGTTTCTTTATGGTTATGCCCAAAGCCTGTATGAGTCAGTTTCCAACATTTCATTGTCGGAGTCAATGTGGATTCAATAATCCAAATATTATAGTGAATTACGTTGCACTAGATTGACCCATTAATTTCTATAAAATTTATTTTCTTCCAAATATATTAGAGAATATAAAATATGCAATCAATTACATTCTCACCATTTTGATGTTCCACATGATATCCATTTGCACGGGTTACTTGGGAATTTAACAAGGTGTGATTATCTCCTAGTACATCTAGATATTTTGCGACGTCTTTGTTCTATCTTGAAATTTTTTTTTGAGAAGTGTTGTGATAGATAAGATAGTCAATTGGCCAGGAAAATTTCTTGTTGCCATTAAAGTTGATGTGAAAATTGGTTGTTACTACGATACACGTACACATTACATTATATGTACCAACACATATGACCAGGTGCATTTCCAACTCTTTTATTTATGATGGGAGCTAGAATTACATTTTAGATGATCCCATGTTCGATTGATACCTATACTTTTGCGTCATTAATGCTGGGGAAAAAAATAAAAATATTTTTGTCTCATGATATATATGTCCCTTTTCACATGCTTTATATGAGTCGGTATGTCTAACTCTCATTACTTTGGGGTACTTTCCATTTTCAATTTTGCTACACTTAGCTTAATTTGAGAAATTTATTTGTCTCAATAGTCCAAGAGAATATCACTACACATGTAAACCACTTATTTTAGGTCGAGTAGAAAAGGTACTTCTCTTGTTGTCATAATTCAACATATACAGTTTCGTTAATATCATTGATGAAGTAGAGAAATGGAAATTTTCTGACTCGTATCACCTTTTGTGAGTTCTTCCACAAATTGAAATATATGTGATTTTATTTGCAATGTATCTTTTATAAAAATATCAACTATTAGTAGTCGAGCCAGTGGATTGCATCCCACGGAACATTTCAAACTTGGGGAGAAAATATCAAATATGCAATAATGGTGTTCAAGTACTTCTAAACCCCAAATACATACATTTGAATCAAGTTGGTACAACCAATTGTACAAAAAAAAAATCATTCAACTATAGCCGATATCATATTTAAAAGAACAAAATAACATTAAGATCAATCATTCTTAATGATCGAGATCAACACTCATAATTTAAGTTGACCGTTTATGGACTTATCTTAATGGAAAAAAATCATAACTAAGCATGTTCTAAAAACAGGTAAATAAGCCCAAAAAATATTCAATGTTAAAGCCAACGTTAACATTAGTTATATACCTCATACTTTGGTTCCCGCTGCACATAGGCAGAACCAGGACCTCCTTTATCGTGCACCGCCCAGAACTGGAACATGACAGACTGATGGAGGAACGAAGGGACAGGATGGCCGAACCAGGTTGATCTGGGTTGGCCGAACCGGGTTGGTCAGGTGGGATGAACCAGGTTGGTTTGGGTGGAACAAATCGGGTTGGTATGGGTTGGCCGAACCGGTTCGGTCTGGGTGGGCCAAACCGGGTTGTAGGAGGATTTTCCAACGGAACAGATTTACTTTCCGTTCGTCTTCCCATACAATTTTCGTTCACATAGAGTTTACGTCACCTATTGAACATAAGCAACATGCGGAAAAATATTATATATTACAAAATCTAATATTAATTAATTAATATATAATATTATAATAAAATCTAATCACATATAGATCAAATCAGATTCACACATAGATCAATGAATATGCCAAAATCAAAACCCAAAATCATATCCAGGGAAAGATTACAAAAAATAAATAATCATATGGGACAAAATAGATCCACTTATCTGATTCGATTCCAGCGAATTCAATATTAGTTTGACGTTAATTACATAATTGCGTTGATGTAAATCGTCCATGAAAAAAAATCTGTCAATCCAATTTAGCTCCGCGGTATAGCATCATGCATGATAACGTGTTTTAGGAGAATTATGGATGAAACATGGAAAGATAAGAGGAAGGAGAAGAACAATATTATTAGGAGAATAATATAGAATCATTACATAGTTTCCCTTATATACAACCCTATGAATCTAGTTGGACCGCACATCCATGGGCCGTAGGCCCTGTAACATTATATATATTTTTGCTGTATGTTTGATGAGTTGTTGAAAATTCGAAGGACCCATAGTTGCATGCATGCGTAGGTTTTATGAAAGTTTGTTGCTTTGGAAATATGTATGCACGTTCGTTCGATAGTTTAAGAAACGAGCAAAAATCCCTAGTATGAAAGAGATATATATATATTGTGAATAGATGAGGTTTAATTGCAGTAGATAAAATAAAATTTATGAAGTTTTCATGAAAAAAATTTTTATTTTTCAAAGCATAGGGTTCCAAATATTTTAGGAATGCTCGTACGCTCGCTAGTTTAAAGAAATAAACAATAACCCATGGTATTAAAGAGATTTTTGGAACATACCACCTTATAATAAAATTTTTGTTTGTGAACCTTTGAAATTTTATTTGGAATATGTGGACTTTCTCAAAAATAGAAAAGATGCTCGTCTCATAGAAAAATGCTCGTTTGAGCAAAAATAAAGTTTTTTTTTTTTGTGAACCGCACGTGAGTTTCTTTTTTTTAAAAAAATTGATAAAAAATCAAAAAACAATTTTGAGCAATTGTTAGAGATAAACAATTATATGCTATGATTTTATGAATTTGTGACATAAAATCATGGGCCGTTCACACGAAGAAGTTATGTAAACTATTCATAGTTTTGTGAAAAGTCAGTGTTGACTCTAGAATGATAAGTTTTGGTCGTCTTCGCAGGTTTGAAGGAGTGAGCAAGTTTTCGAAGTTTCATGTCATCACTAAAGTCTAGTGAAATCGTAAAATAGGTAAGAGTTTAGGATTACCATTTTTGTGATTGCGAGCATCTTAATTATGCTTTGATTCCGTTGTGTTAACAAAATCTAAATGTGGATGTCGCAGCAATTCTGCAAGAATGCCCGATTCTCCAAATAATGATGCCTTCAGAGATGACGCAAGTATGGATGAGGTCTCCGTTGATGAAGAACGGGAGGAGGAAGCACCTACCAAAAACATTCCAAATATTGAGGCTTCTTTCTTCGTGATTCAGCATATTCGTCGTGAAAAACGTCTCCAATCCTCAGCATTTCATCTTCTGATAAATCCCAGGGGTGTTACTTAGAAGAAATTGGTGACTCCTCTAGCAATTATTCGTTTTTGTCTTCAGCGGAGATAATTTTCTGCCTCGATCACAGAATTTAAGCTTTCTCGTCGACCCTTAGAAAAGTTCTCTGGATGGGAAAGACATATACTGAGTTTTCCCCACGTTCGAGGTATGCTGGACCGTGCACAGGTGAAAAGAGCTATTCAGGCATCTGGAGACCTGTTTATTTATCATGATACGCGAGGTATAGTGGCTCTGATGGCTCGCTGGTACATTCCAACTCACACTTTCATATGTAGATGGGGAGAGTTCACCATCACCTTAGAGAATGTTGTTCAACGCTATAAAGTCCCCAGTCGTTTAATTGGTGAGATGTCGAAACTTCCTTCCCCGTGATTTCTTCTTATCCGTGAAACCAGGATCATGAAACAAATGTTTGTTACTTCGTTACAGAATTTTGCTCCGTCGAGTATTGACGGTCTTCGATTTACTGCTGCTGGGCAAGCGTCTCACGAATCCAGTGATGAAGAAATCGATGTAATTATTTCTTCACATAATCGATCATGATATTTCTTGAGTAAGAGTAATAATAATCATGGATGTATCCAGGAGTAAATTGTTATAGAGAATCAACACGGTCATACCATCCATTCGCCATCAAGTGGTAGTGAGCAAGAGAGTTCCCAGGTATCAGGATCGGAAAAAAGTAATAATGCTTCTGACGTTGATGTCGACCAAACTAATCTTCTGAGCACTTTAGAAACTCCTCGAGTAAGCATCCACTCTTCTTTCTTTTCATAGAAGTATAATATTGCTGATTTGTTGATGAATAGACGAGAATCCCAATGAATAAATGAAATTTTTTTTCCGAAATACGTCATCAGAAAATCCAGAACTCAGATTTTAGCAAAAACGTCATAAAGTCTTCATAAGATGTCGGATTTTCGCGATCCACCCATGAATCATCATCGCCAGGAAATTTCCAAGCTTTAGGAATAAGATTTTTGGGTTTTGAGAACTTTTAAAGTGAACTTTCAGGAGACCTTCAGAAATTTCTCAACTGGAATGTGGTTGGATGTTTCGGCCACAGCTTCTTGATCGTTTATCCAAATGCTATGAAATTTTGATATATTGTAGAGGACATTCATACGAAGAGAATGGTATATAAATCAATCTTAGATTCGTCACTAGTTTCTCCCAGCTCATCGTATTATACAGGGAAGTGAAAAACTCTTCAGATGAGCTCCGCCGTAAAACGTGTTTTCATAATTTCCACTTTATTTGATTATGCCGTGAATGCATAATAATGAACCTTAATGATATTAGATTACTTGCACCTTAGGTTTACGATTGCTTTTAGTTCCCTTGCTTGGATTTCTCTAATCCCATGTAATCTTCATAATAGGTGTCAATTATTGAAGTTGGGAATGATAGAGCCAATGACGGCGATTCGAGCAATACGGTGAATCCAAATGACGATGCTATCATATATGCACCTCAAAGTCATGAGGATGTTTCTACTGAAGTTGTCGAGGAGGAGATGATTCCAATTTCCACCACTTTAGAGGTAGAAGAAACCGTGCCAGTCGCGGAAGAAACCATGATCGACCAAATTGACTCTGCTGCTTCAATGGAAATAGAAGAGGCTGCTCCAGTCGTAGCAGAGCTCGCTCTATAGATAGGAGAAACCGCTCCAGCAGCGGTAGGATTTGTTGAAAATCGTATAGTGTTATACAAGTATCCTACTGCAAGGGTCGTTCTTGTTCCTCCATTTGGTGAGTCATTCCCACACCATGAATTTATGGGTGGATCAGCATTCCCATTGCATATGCGTCCATGTATATACAGAAATATGGGAGAGGTATGGTCACATTGTCGTCGCCACAAATACAGAAAAGAGTTATTTCTCCACTAATCAGGTAGGAGCTATTTTGTGAGTTATAGATGACATGCGAACCAGGGCCAGAAATACCGTAACTCCAGGTGTACTCTTTGATTGGGAGCACAATCTGGATCATGCTGAGAATCTGGGCTTCAACGTGGGATGGCTTCGTGAAAGAACGGAAGCTATCAAATCAGCAATCAAGGAGAATGTACCTCTGACAAGCGATGATGTGACGAAGCAGGATATGGAGGTTGCTAGATTGACGAAAGAGCTGGAGTCGTCCAAAGAATCTTTGCAAGTCTTGAAAGTTGCAGAGGAGAAGAAATCTTACTTTGATGGCTTCCTTTAGTTCCCTTTCCATGACCTCTTGAACTTTGAACTTCTGAGAGATGTGAGGTTTTATTTTGGTTTTGGTTTTTGAACGGTTTTGGATAGGTGAATGATTGAGGATATATTTTTGGACTTGATAGGGATTTTTTCTTTAAGTAAAAGAACTTTGATAAATTGCTGAATTCAAATATTGAATGCAAGTATTGCAAACGTTTTAGACGTTCATGTATCCCATACAATGAAAGAAAATCCTAAATGCCAAATCCAGATGTATTGGACGTTCATGTCTTGAACTCCAATACCTAAAATGTCCATGTCTTAGGCTTCAAAATATTGAATCCATTTCTCACGAATCACTGGTACATGGATTTATCATCCATGTCGATCAACTTGTAGTACCTACCGACCACAGATTTAGTGATCATGAAAGGCCCTTCCCAGTTAGGCTTCCTCCTTGAACGCTCTTTGAGTTTAACTTCTTTGAGAACTAAATCTCTTTCATGAATTTTTGGGTTGGGTTGCTCGTGCCTTGAATATCTTCTGCTGGTTAGGGATTCCTCGTACATTAGGATCCCAGGTCTGAGAAGCTCTCTGCGGCACGTGTGGACACTCATGTAAGGGAGAGTACCCAGAATATTGGTTGTCAAACTCGGTCATTATTCTAGCAATGATCGTGTTTGTGAGATGCTGGATCCATAGAGGCTCTGCATCTAACCACTTGGTGTAATATTTTTGAGGAGAAGCCATCCATTCACAGCGTTTGGTGATAGCCAAGTTATGAGCATAGTTGAGTCCCCGGACCAGGGTAGCATGTTTGAAAGTTGATAATACAGGCACATGAGGAGGAATAATACTTGCCTGAGTGCGGAACCTCTTGAAGAAATCGTGTGCGCTCTCCTCAGGTTTTTGTGTGAGCTCGATCAAGGCTTCGCCTTTCTCCAGATGTTCGAACAATGGATCGTCCTCCTCTTCTTATGAATCAGAGATTTCCTCAACAGAGAAATGTGCAATTGAAGGTGTCGGAGTTACCTTTCCATCATGAATCCATGTTCTTCCAAGAATCATGTCATACCCTGGATATTCTCTGATTATGTGAAATTTGGTTTCCGTCCAAGTTGAGTAAGCTTTTATCTTGAGAACAATGTAATCGTATGCATCCTTGGAGATCCCTTCATGGTCTCTGACTGAAACCGGAGCATGAGTGGCTTCTTGTCGAGTGATGCCTGCACCTTTCAGAGTTTTCAAAGGGATGATGTTGACAGCGGTGCCAATATCGACCAACGCTCGCTTGAATCATTTCCCTTGAGATGCACAGTGGTGAGAAGTCCCCAGTTGTACATCTCTTTGTCAGTGACTGGAGATTCAGAGAGCATTTCTGGAATGGATAGTCGTTTCCCATACACTACATGGTTCAAATCCTTGAACATGTATTCACTTTGAGCCTTTGATAGATATAGCAATTCGCAGGCATGTTCGATCAATGATTGAACAGCTTCTTTGACTAGTTGTTCAAAGAGTGTAAAGGTTCTGATTGGTAGAGGATTCTTGTGTACCCCTTCAGTCCCTAGTTCTCCTGAATCGGACTTTTCCTTGAATATGCTCTTCAAGATTCTGCAATCACTCATCGGATAGCTGACATACCTATGAAATTAGCAGTAGCACGGATTCTCCATTTGCTCCTTTGTTGGCTCTTTCTTGACAGGAGGTAGTTTGATCGCACCGTCTTGGACCAAGACTTCCAATAGATCGATCACCTCTTCGATAGGAAAAGGAAAGTCCGGTTCTTCCTGGTCGTCCTGTTGCTGTCGCCGACATGGTGCTTGCGTAACCCGATTGTCCTTCTTTGGTGCCTTTGTAGGATGAGATGTTGGAGAAGAGTTCTTATGTTGTGGCACTTTAGCTTTTCTCTTGTTCCCTTCATCAACGTTCATAAAGGGTTGAGCGTTATATTGTTTGTTAATAATGCGTCTGGTACTGCGAGTGTTTCGTGGATCCTCGACTTTCACGACTTTTGTTCTTTCCAGTAGGGTTGGAACAATAGTTGTTGATCTCTTGGCCGCCTCATGAAGTTCAGAGAAAGTTTTGAATTGGAGATTTTCCAACAAAGCTCTGTAGACCGGGATCATCCCTTTGATGCCCAAGTCCACCAGTTGTTGTTAAGTGACGTTTGGGTCATTGACAATCCAAAGCCTGGATTCTGAACCTTTTGACATATTCATTCGGATGTTCAGTGCTTTTCTGGGCCATTCTTCCCAAGTCAGAAAAGTGATCTGCTCAGAGACGAAGAAGTATTTTCTTTAGAAGGAATTAACCATTCCCCCCAGCCGGCGATGCTTCGAGGTGAAATGTTGTTCTACCAGGTGTATGCTCGGCCTGTCAGGAATTTTGAGAATTCCTCCAGACGTACAATATGGTTGTGCTCGTGCTCACCTAGTGCCTCCAAGAACCGAGACACATGTTCTCGAGCGTTCCTTGTCCCATTGTATAGTGTGAATGTTGGAGATGTATAGCCTTTTGGGAGAGGGATTCTCCGTACAGCTGCATGATATGGAGGATGGTGGCGATAAATCGATGGTGTATTTCCTTTTCTATGGTTCTCCAAGAGACGTTCGATATCTTCACAAGTGATGAAACCAGATGGTGGTGGATCATCTGCAGCCTTGCGGACATCATTATTATCTACCACGTGAATGGGCGAAACTTCGGGATCAACATATGGAGATGCTTCTGGAGCTTTTCCTTTGTCCTGGGCTTTCTTTGACATCTTGTCTGTAAGAGTTTTTGAGATGAGTGCATAACTCTTTCTGAGTGTCATCCATATCCATTTAATTCTTGTCGAGAGTTTCTTGAATCTTCATGAGATCGACTATGGTAGGTGGGTTTGCGTTGATTTCCTCAGGAGACCTTCCAAAGAGAGGATTGCTTCCAATGTTGGTTTGAGGAGGAGTGTTGTCAAGACCACCGGTATTGGAGACGGGAGTGGTTACTGGAGCACCACTATTGTTGCTAGTGCTAGCATTGTTTGTGTTAGGATTAGTGACTGAACCTAACCTAAGATCAACCATTTTGTGAGAATCAAGATTGCAACCGAGAGATTAACCTCCCACTGTGGTCGCCAATCTGTAGATGGGAAAAAACGATTTGCTGGTTTTTCAGCAAATTGAAGAGACGAGCGTGTTGTCGAGACTTCTCAACCGAGCAAACTGTTCAACCTCACACAGATGCACTGCAAAGGGAGTGCTTAGATTCGAGAGATAAATCTGTAGGACTCCGGCCTGAACCAAGTCAATGGCCGTTCTAGAGTCAATTCGGTCGCAAAGGGAGAGATGGGTTGATCTGTAGGAGGGAACCTAAGAATTGTATGGGATCAATGATGATCAAGATTGTGGATGTATTGAAGGTTTCTACAATTTTTTTGTGAACTGATGAGTTCGAATAAGTTCTGGTAGATTGATGAATTCTCGAGAGTGATGACTCGGAAAATTCGATTTTAGACGAATGTTGATTTATTCAATCATGGATTCAGAGACTTATTTATATTGTTAGAATAGAAAACATCCTGATCCCCAGTAAGTGTTACGGTTTCTTGAGTGAAAGAGTGGGAAAGTGGGAAGTCGTGGTGAAACCAGTTTCAGGTCGTGCGGAAACTTGGTTAGCCGTCCACACACTACTACTCTAACTCCTTCAACCGTTTGCACGACTTACTCACATTTCTCGTCGTGGATGTATCCACGTGCCGCAGGATGCCAGACCAAAACCCTAAGTGATATCCCCCATGTGACGTGATTGATGTCTCATGAATTGTGGAGTCTGCATGACAGACGTGTACTGATTAGACAATGAGTCTAAGTTTTGTTGAACCGAGCATGAGTGACGAATGCTCAGTGATTCATGGATCGAACGTACGTGTTCTTATGTTGATATTGTTCGTCTGAGTAAATATTATTAAATTCGAGCAAGTATTGCTCAATTCGACGAATTACTGAATATTGATAATTGGGTTAATATTTGAGCAACTGAGTAAGTATTGCTCAATTCGACGAGTTATTTATTGGTGTCGTGAACCAATAGAATATTAATTAAAATATTGGTAGACTACCAAATATTACATAATTAATCCAGATGTTGATTGCTGGATCAACATAAATTTTATTAGTGCTTGAACTGGCTTAGAATGATGATTTCGTAAAGCGTTTGTTCGAAACCCTAATTTTTGTTGAAAGTAAGTCATGAGCGAGGGAGGGGCCTACCATATGGAATGAGAGAGTCCATATGGATCCCAGTGCTCGAGTGAGCGTGCACCAGGTCGGCCAGTTGGTGAAAGAATGATGATTAAATGCCCGTTTCATCATTTATTGAAATAGTGCTCGATTGAGCATTAGGTGGTAAAACCTAATTATGAAAGAGTGAGGGACTGACCAAGAGCACATGAGACCGGCCCTTGGTAGTCGTGGGACCATCTGATGGTCGTTTGAGCAAACTCCAAGTTGGTTGAAAAGAATTTGGAACCAATATGAGCAATTGAGCAAATTAGGTCAAAATTGTGAAAACGTGTGGGACCGGATCTTTGCAATCCTTAGGTATGTCCTTGGTCAGTCAAGGAGGCATGCCCGTGTGACCATGATGTTTGTGTCTCATTCCTGAGAGTTTCGGTATTTTCTGATGTGCGTTTGAGCAACATTGTGGGTTTTCAGAAGAGCTTTATCTTGACTGAAATTCTTGATTTTTTGCTCGAACGAGCATGTGTGCTCATTTGATCAATATTTAATAAACATTAAAAAATGGTATTTTAAAAAAATTCGTGAGTGGCCTAGTCGGTCATGTGACCATGTTGACTTTTGGCTTTTTCATGGTTTGAGCAATATTTGAGAAAATATGAAGAAATCATGATTTTTGCTCAAACGGAGGAGTTTTCACGAGATGAGGGAAATAATATTTATGAAAGAATAGGGATTGCAAGTTGTGGGACCGTCCACGGTTAGGGCATGGCCGGCCGTCCAAGTTTCCCGGTCGCACGACACCTTTCCCTATTTTATAATATTATCTTCATGAAATCGTGAAACTATGGAGAAACCATGAGTTTTGTTGAAACGGAGGAGTCTCATGAGATGAGGGAAATAATAATTATGAAAAAATAGGGATTGAAAGGTGTGGGACCAGCCACGGCTAGGGCATGTCCGGACGGCCAAGTTTCCCGGTCCCACGACACCTTTTCCTATTTTATAATATTATTTCTCATGAAACATGAAAATATGGGAAAACTGTGAGTTTTTCTCAAACAAGGAAAGTTGCTAGGATGAAGGAGTTTTCATGAGTTCATGAAAATAATAAAATAAGGAAAAAAATAATGGAAGAGGCATGGGACAGGCCACGGCTAGGGCCCGGCCCATGAGCGCCTCTTTATTATTTTAATATTATTATTTTCTCTCTTCTGTTTTGTGTAGGGTTCCTCGTTTGTCCATATTTTCGAATGCTCGTTCGTGCATTCGGGTACTCGGTCTTGCATCATTGCCGAGTACACTTGCACCATTTTCTTGGGGCTTACTCAGTGATGGTCCAGATGCCCGGTTGTTGAGTATTTATTACTGATTTATGAAATTCAGTGGAGAATGATTCATAAAACTGAGCAATAAAGTGAGTAGTCATTTATTATCAATTGTTAGAGCATTTCTCGGTCGAAATCGCATGCGTTGCTATCCCAAGCATGTTTGTCAATGTTAGTGATCAAAACTATAAGTCTTGATTTCTAGTCAATTATAGCTAAGTCTCAGACTAGGATAGAAAGTGTAGTTGAGCTCAAGGACTTCATGGCGATTCATCATACAAGTAAAAGAACTACTCAAGAAACCGGTGGAACTTCTCGACAAAAAGGTATGTGAAGACTTGAACTTATTTGTCACTCAAAATTCTATCTACTCTATCTCCTACTCTTTGAGACAAGAAGTCGTATGCTATAAATATAGACTTGGATTATACACATTTAGTATTTCGATCCGAGTATACCTCGCCTATCTATATCTCGAAATATGTGTTGGTAAGCTTTTCGCTTCGATCAAGTTTATCTTTACCACGTGACAAAAGTCATGATATGTTTCAATCATCTTGAAAATTGCTTTAACGAGAAATAGTGTAACAACTATATAACGTCCTCTAAGAATGTTTCAATGATTGAAATGAGAGTTTAGATTACATAACCAATGGTGGACATAAACATTGTCGTGGAAACACATTTATGTATAAGTCCGATTCATTGAACCAAAGTTTGCGAACTTTGTTGATCAAGAGAAACCGGAAGAATGACGTGATCCAAGTCCGCGAACCCCGTCCGCGAACTGCGGAAATTCTACTCCCGAGAAATTCTGCTGGAGTTGACAAACTAGACCAGTCCGCGAACCCAGTCCGCGAAATTCTGCTGGAGTTGACAAACTAGAAATTCTGTCCGGTTGCTTAAGTCCGCGAACCTAGTCTGCGAACTTGAGAATGTTATATATCTGAATATGATTTCTGAACTTAAATTTATAAAGACTAAGGAATGCAGTATGCAAACCGTGGCTATAAAGTTCATGACCGAGTAAAAAAAAAAGGCTATAAAGTTCATGAACCGATTCGAGTGAATCAAATCATCTTTGCTTCAATTGTGTCTTGTGTAGTACATAAGATTTCCATGCAATTGAACAACTCTCTAACTAGTTCATTTGAGTCATTTGAACTAGTTATGGTGAAGAAGAACATGGTTGATATGAAATGCTCGTATGGCTAACCATTTGGTTGACTATTGTTGAACCAACAAGTGCACACGTTTGGGTACGGTTAACAAACCTAGAAACGTGCATTGTCAAGTGTGTATAACAAGCTAAGTTTTCTACCTAACGGTTGAGAAATATTAGCTTGAATCTAAATCAGGTTTTCATCTAACGGTGGATATTGTTTGTTTTGTGACCAAGGCGAAACCCTGATTTGAAAGACTATACAAGGGGACATATAGCAACTCTGCAAAACTAATCCCCACACCTTACGTGTGATACTAGTTTGCGTGTTAGAGTCGTTTCTCCTTTAACCTCTGGTTTTCTTTTCTCAAAACAGGTTAACGACTTAAAGACTTCATTGGGATTGTGAAGCCAGACCGATACTACTTTTATCATAGTTGTGTGATCTGATCTTGCATCTTTTATCGTACGAGTACAATCAGATTGATTGGCTTGAAATTGATATCTCCGATAGGCAAGAGAGAAAAAGTAATCACAAACACTTCGTCTCATTGTTTGTGATTCCACAACATCTTGTTTCACTACCATACGATTAAGATTGTTGTGAGGTGTTTGATAACTCTAGGCTGTTCTTCGGGAATATAAGACCGGATTATCAATTGGTTCCTATTCACCTTGATTATTATCAAAAGACGGAACAAAACCTTTAGGGTTTATATGTGGGAGACAAATTGATCCTTTGATAGACTTGTCTGTGTGAGACAGATTTGTTTATTGTTAAAGCCTGCGATTTTGGATCGTAACAACTCTTAGTTGTGGGTGAGATCAGCTAAGGGAATCAAGTGCGCAGTACCCTGTTGGGATCAGAGGCGTAGGAGCATAAATGTACCTTGGAACTATGGGAGATTGATTGGGGTTCAACTACAGTCCAGTCCGAAGTTAGCTTGGAGTAGGCTAGTGTCTGTAGCGGCTTAATACAGTGTGTGTGAAATCTGGACTAGTCCCGGGGCTTTTCTGCATTTGCGGTTTCCTCATTAACAAAATTTCCGGTGTCTGTGTTATTTCAATTTCCGCATTATATTGTTTTATCTTTATAATTGAAATAATATAGGTTGTGCATTAGATCATCAATTAGAGTAATCCAACCTTTGCTTGTTGATTGTCATTGATTGATCCTTGGATATTGTTCTTTGGTACCATCCAAGTTATTCCTTGCATTTGATTAGAACTCGCAGTTCCTGCTTGAGTAAATCAAATCAAGAGAGAGATATGAACTCGTTCGTATAATTTTAATTGATTGAGTCTTGTTGATTCTCTTAAAAGTAAATTCGAGTTTGTCCATACAGATTGCTAAGCGAAATATTGGGTGGTGTTGTTAGACCCCCGCTTTTTCAATTGGTATCAGAGCTGGCAAACACGTTCAAGACCTTATAAGTCTGTGTTTGTAGCGATCTGACTCAATGGACATAGGTGCTATCTCTATTAACGTACCACCAGTCTTCGATGGCTCTAATTACTTATGGTGGAAAATTTTTATGAGAGCTTTTCCTCAAGCACGTGATTTTCAATCATGGGTATATGTTGTTAATGGCTATGATGCTCCCGTTATGGCATATGGAGATGTAAACGTTCCCAAGAATATTGGTGAATACAGTCCTGCCGAGATACTTGCTGCAAAGCAAAATTCGAAGGTTTGATTGCAATCATACATGCCATTAACCCAAATCTTCAGCATCATGTGTCAAATTGCACTAGGTCTAAAGATGCTTGGGATATCTTAGAAATCGTATTTGAAGGTAACTCCAGTGAAAAGGAAGATAGACTTCAAAATCTTAATTCCGATTGGGAGAACCTTCGTATGGCAGATGAAGATACATTTGATGAGTTTAAACACAAAGTGTCTGAAATTGTTAATGCATCTTTTGCATTGGGTAAGACTATTCCTGAAAAGGACATTGTGATGAAAATTCTCAGATCGCTGCCATCTAGATACGAGTCAAAGAAGCATGCCATCGTTGAGGGAAATAACCTTGATAATATTTCCAGAAATACCTTGGTTGGAAAGCTAAAGATCTTTTATCATGAGCAAACATCCACAATCAGAAAGGATGTTGCCTTTAAAGCATAGAAGAACGCTAAGTTACTTGATAAAGGTAAAAGTGTTTATGTCTCTGAGGATGATTTTTCGGATGAAGATCTTGACAAATCAGTCTCCTTGATCACAAGACAGTTTAGGGATCTTCTATTGAAGAGAAGTAAACGGTTTTCAAGAGACAAACCTAGGTCATCAGATAAACCTCACAATCGCGTTCCTCCTAAAAAACGGGATGCTGACGAGGCTGATGAAGAGGATATGCCACAGTGCTTTAAGTGTAAAGGTTTTGGTCATTTTGCAAACGAGTTCCCATATCGTAGAAAATACACTGGGAACAAAGGTCTTGCTGTAACACTTGATGAGATGTCTGAGATCTATGATTCTGATGAAGACAGGAAATCAAGTGTCGGTCTTCTATGTGAAAACATTGATTTTGATAATTGTAGCAATACATATATCAACCTTGATGGTTTCGGTAAAGAAGAAAATCCAATCAAGCTGGAAGAATCAATTGACCCATCCTTTGGAAACTCTGGTTGTAATGTTTCAGGATCTACTATGTGTCTAGCTTCATTCACACCACAGATGCCTGAATATTATCCAAGTTTGACGTGCTCGTTTTGTTCTTAGAAGGGTCATGAACTATCAAGATGTTCCAAGTACAAAAATCAAGTGATGCACACCAACAAACTTCAACGAAGAGCAAATCGATTGGCAAGGAAGCTTAAACTTTCTCAGAAGACTGCTGAGGTATGTAGGATTTTATCTTCGTCTAAGAAGTTGGTTTCCAAAGACAAAATAAGACCATTAGAGAAGAAGGTATGGTCAAATCGCTTTGATAGACAGAAGTCTGAGGATTCCTATCTGAAGGAAAATGGTGGACAAATTGTTGATCACCACAACACAAATTGATTGTGTTGTTTGGTAAATCTTGTCTCATGTGCCTGATCAAAAGAGATCAGATTGTGTACCTCTCAGGCTTTAAGAAAAGTTTTTCTTTAGGTTTGTTTTTCCGGTCTATCAAATAAAGTAAAAGGTTATTATCGACAATTCTACTCTTTACAGGGTTTAGAGTTGGGCGTCCACGAACCTGTTAAAAGGTTGCGAACCCTACATTCATTTTTCATCTCTGATATCCTTTATATTTTAAGGCTGCTTGACGAGATTGTGAATTCCACTCACAAAAACCAATTGTTTATAATTGTTCTCTAAGCATCATGTCTTTGGATGGAAAAGATGTCAATATGATTGTTAAGCCATCAATCAAGGAAAAAGAAAAATCTCCAGTAACTCCTTCCTTGAAAAGAAAGAGGAGGAATACAAAAAAGCCAAGGGCTATCCCTTCTAACTATCAGAATTTTTCCGATGTTCTTGATGAGTTGAAGGATGTAAGAAAGGATATTATTGAAATAAAGGCTTGCGTTTTAAGATCTTTGTAAATTCAGAAGGCCCTGGTTCGACATCATCAGCCAAGACGGTTCGTTGGTATTGACTCCTTCCTCCACGAACCTTATATTCCAATGGCTGTTGACGACAAGTAGTTCGGGAATGATAAGGAATTTCTCAAAGACATTGTTGCCTAGTATGTCTTTCTTTTTGGTTAGTTGGAAGAATAACTAGTGCTTGAATAGCAATGATTGTGACTACACATTGTTGTGGAAACACATTTATGTATAAGTCCTATTCCTTGAACCAAAGTTTGCGAACTTTGTTGATAAAGAGAAACCGGAAGAATGGCGTGAGCCAAGTCCGCGAACTGCCGAACTTCTCACCCCAAGAAATTCTGCTCGAGTTGACAAACTAGACCAGTCCGCGAACCGGTGGAAGGTCTCTTGCCGAGATTTTCTTTTGGAGTTTGTAAACTCTGCCTGGTTGCTTAAGTCCGCGAATCTAGTCTACGAACTTGAGAAGGTTATATATCTGAAGATGATTTCTGAAATTAAACTTATAAATACTAAGGAATGCAGTATGCGAAACGTGGCTATAAAGTTCATGAACCGATTCGAGTGAATCAAATCATCTTTGCTTCAATTTTATCTTGTGTAGTACATAAGATTTCCTTTCAATTGAACAACTCTCTAACTAGTTCATTTGAGTCATTTAAACTAGTTATGGTGAAGAAGAACATGGTTGATATGAAATGCTCATATGGCTAACCATTTGGTTGACTATTGTTGAACCAACAAGTGCACACGTTTGGGTACAATTAACAAACTTAGAAACGTGCATTTTAAAGTGTGTATAACAAGCTAAGTTTTCGATCTAACGGTTGAGAAATATTAGCTTGAATCTAAATCAGGTTTTCATCTAACGGTGGATATTGTTTGCTTTGTGACCAAGGAGAAACCCTGATTTGAAAGACTATATAAGGGGACATCTAGCAACTCTGCAAAACTAATCCCCACACCTTACATGTGATACTAGTTTGCGTGCTAGAGTCGTTTCTCCTTTAACCTCTAGTTTTATTTTCTCAAACCGGGTTAACGACTTAAAGACTTCATTGGGATTGTGAAGCCAGCCCGATACTACTTTTATCGTAGTTGTGTGATCTGATCTTGCATCTTCTATCGTACGAGTACAATCAGATTGATTGGCTTAAGATTGATATCTCCAATAGGCAAGATATAAAAAGTAATCATAAACACTTCGTCTCATTGTTTGTGATTCCACAACATCTTGTTTCGCTACCATACGATTAAGATTGTTGTGAGGTGATTGATAACTCTAGGCTGTTCTTCGGGAACATAAGACCGGATTATCAATTGGTTCCTATTCACCTTGATTATTATTAAAAGACGGAACAAAACCTTTAGGGTTTATCTGTGGGAGACAGATTGATACTTTGATAGACTTGTCTGTGTGAGACAGATTTGTTTATTATTAAAGCCTGCGATTTTGGATCGTAGCAACTCTTAGTTGTGGGTGAGATCAGCTAAGGGAATCAAATGGGCAGTATCCTGTTAGGATCAGAGTCATAGGAGCATAACTATACCTTGGACCAGTGGGAGAGTGATTGGGGTTCAACTACAGTCCAGTCCGAAGTTAGCTTAGAGTAGGCTAGTGTCTGTAGCTGCTTAATACAGTGTGTGTTCAATATGGACTAGGTCCCGAGGTTTTTCTGCATTTGCGGTTTCCTCGTTAACAAAATTTCCGGTGTCTGTGTTATTTCAATTTCCGCATTATATTTTTTTATCTTTATAATTGAAATAATACAGGTTGTGCATTAGATCATCAATTAGAGTAATCCAACCTTTCGTTGTTGATTGTCATTGATTGATCCTTGGATATTGGTCTTTGGTACCATCCAAGTTATTCCTTGCATTTGATTAGAACTTGCAGTTTCTGCTTGAGTAAATCAAATCAAGAGAGAGATATGAACTCGTCGATATACTTTTAATTGATTGAGTCTTGTTGATTCTCTTAAAAGTATATTCGAGTTTGTCCATACAGATTTCTAAGCGAAATATTGGGTGGTATTGTTATACTCCCGCTTTTTCATCAATCCATAGAATCAGCTGTGGATTTGACCATGGATTCAGAATAATAAAACGATAATTTTATTACCATATCATGGTATCGTAGATTTGACCATGAAATCGTAGTAATAAGATAGGTGGTGATATTACCATTTCATGAAATCAGTCGTGGATTCGACCATGAAATCAGAGTAATATCTATTACCATTTCATGAGATCATCCGTGGATTCGATCATGAAATCGGAGTAATACATTTATCTATTACCATTCCATAGAACCAGTCGTGAGTTTAACCATGGAATAGGAGCAATAAGATAATATAGATTATCTTCTAGGAATTCAATGGTGAATACGACGTAGATTTTAATCTCTTGCGCATAGTCAGTAAATTAGCGAGTATTGCCAATGTCCCGAAGACGTTTTTCCCTCTCAACATTTCATGTATGGAGGACCACCTAAGTCTATACACGGACACTCTACATAGTCAAGGAACAGTGAGTGTCACCAGCCTCTTGAAGGCGTTATTGCTCTCAATCTTACGGAGAACCGCCCAATCGTTCTTCTATGTAGAGGCGAATTCCTCTATGTAGTCAGGGAACATTGAGTGTTACCAAAATTCTGAAGGCGTTAAGCTCTTAATCTTACGGAGAACCGCCCAATTACGTTATTCTATAGAGAGTCTATGATTAAATGCTTGATGTCGAACGCTCCGGAGAGGCCTTTCGAGCGACATATGCATCTTACTTCGTAAAACACGAATCGTCACATGGATTCCTGAAGCCGTGTCAGAAACATGCAGTATCATGATTTTAAGGTTTTGACCATTGTTGAAAATCCAACATCAACAATTTCATTTATACACATTTGATATTTCGAGCCGAGTTTATCTCGCTTATCTATTTCTCGAAATGTGTTGGTAAGCTTCGCTTTAACCATGTTCATCTTTTATTCTTGACGAAAGTCAAAAGATGATCATGTGAAAATCGCTTTGTAACATCTTACATGATTTGTGTGAGACAGTCATTTGATTTATACTTGGAATATTTCGTATTGATCATTCGATCACTTGAAAATTGCTTTGAAGCTAATAGTTTGTGTGAGATAGCTATTGTCGTATTCCAAGAATGTTTCAATGATTGAAATGAGGGTTTATAACACACAAACATGATTGGATATAAACATAGTGTGTGTATTCACATTTGTGTAAAGTCCAAAATCCGTGAACACTGGTATGCGTACCCGTACGCGTACTTGCTGGTTATGGAAGTCCGGGAACCAAATGTTCCGTGAATATCTACTGGAGTTTGAAAGTGTACCAAGTATGTGTACCCGTTCGGGTACTGGCGTAACCAAACTCAGTCCGGCTCCTTAGGTATGCGTACCCGTTTGCATACTTAAGTAGGTTATGTTATAAAATCGGTTTGTTCATGAGCTAATACATTTATATAATAAGGAATGCAATCTTTTGCAAACCATGGCTATAATGTTCATGAAATGATTCAAGTGAATCAAAATTGATTTTGCTTCAATAGTTCCTTGTATACTTCTATGAGAATATAAACAATTGAACAACTCTCTAACTAGTTTCATTTGATTCATTTGAACTAGTTATGATAAAGATGAATAAGGTCGATATGAAAGTGCTCATATGGCTAACCATTGTTGAACAAACTAAGTGTACACGTTTAGGTACAGTTACCTTTATCTAAATGATGGTACATTTCATTTGTGTATAACAAGCTAAGATCGATCTAACTGTTGAAAGATATTAGCTTGAATCTAATAAGGTTTTCATCTAACGATGAATATTGAATGCTTTGTTAGCAAGGTAACATTGATTGCAAACCCTGATTTGAAGACTATATAAAGGAGAACTCTAGCAACTGGGAAACCTAATCCCCACACCTCTTGTGTGATACTAGTTGCGACTAGAGTCGATGTTCCTTTAACTTTAGGGTTTTCATGAAATCCTGTAGGTTAACTACTTAAAGACTTTATTGGGTTTGTGAAGCCATACCCAACTATTTTCTTTGTAGTTGTGTGTTCTGATCTTGCTATTTTCTATCGTGATTGAGTACTACCTTCTTTAAGATTTTCTCGAGAGTTATTCTCCTATAGGCAAGATTGAAAAGTAGTCACCAACATCTTCGTATCATCGTTTGTGATTCCACAATATCTTATTTCGTCAATCGATTAAGATTATTGTGAGGTAATTGATAATACTAGGCCTTTCTTCTGGAATTTAAGTCTGGTTTATCAATTGGTTCCTGTTCACCTTGATTTATCAAAAGACGAAACAAAACTCATAGGTTTATCTATGGGAGACAGATTTATATCTATTCAATAGACTTTTCTCTGTGATACAAATTTGTTTATCAAGTCTTCGACTTTGGGTCGTAACAACTCTTAGTTGTGGGTGAGATCAGCTAAGGGAATCAAGTGCGTAGAGTCCTGCTGGGATTTAGAGACGTAAGGAGCGCAACTGTACCTTGATCAGTGTGAGATTGATTAGGGATCAAGTACATTCCAGTCCGAAGTTAACTTGGAGTAGGCTAGTGTCTATAGCATCTTAATACAATGTGGTGTTTAAATCTGGACTAGGTCCCGGGATTTTTCTGCATTTGCGGTTTCCTCGTTAACAAAACTTCTGGTGTCTGTGTTATTTCTTTTCCGCATTATATTTTGTTATATAATTGAAATATCACAGGTTGTGCGTTGAATCGATCAATTGGTAAATCCAACCTTTGGTTGTTGATTGAAAATTGATTGATCCTTGAACATTAGTCTTTGGTACCGTTCAAGTTATTTCTCTTATATTCAACCGGGCTCGCAAATTTATATTTGTTTGATTGCGGATTGAATTGAGAAATTGAGATACAACTCTTGGATATACTTTTCTTGAGATTGATTCTGACTGTCTAGTTGATTCTCTTGAAAGTATATTGGAGTTTGTCCATACAGATTTCTAAGAGAAATATTGGGTGTGATTGTTAGACCCCCGACTTTTCAGTTGGTATCAGAGCAGGCAAACAAATTTAAGACCTCATAAGTTTGTGTTTGTAGTGATCTGACTATATGGACAGTAGTGCTATATCAATAAATGCACCACCAGGTCCAGGAATTTCAGAATTCTCTTCCATGACTTATTTAGTAATATCTGTAGAAGAAATTCTATCTAAACCTCCACCATGCAGGTTTAAAATCCCTAGAAGTGTTTTCAGGACTTGAGAAAAGGCTTGAGACCTTGTCTCTTGATGTTGAGTTATATCTCCAAAAAGAGCAAGAATCTTTTAATATGCTGAATCAAGTTATGATGAATAATATTCATGTTGAAGTTGACATTGATTTACTAATCAGTGAGAGAATGCTCCTCCTATGTGTAATTCAATTAGATGTAACAAACTAAATGAATTACAAGAGGAATTCATATCTCAGTTATCTGAGTACATCACCTCAAAGCATGAATCGATTCATTGCTCAATTCCTGATACTTCCTATCAACATAGTAGTATTGTCTTCTTTTATGAAGAAGCTAGGACGTCTCTTTTTATCAAAAGAGTTTCCCCTCGAAGTATTAAAAAATATATGCAGAAACTGTCTTTTATAAGTTGGAAAACAAGAAATCAGAAACACAAATCTTTTTGGGTTCTCTTGAAGTTCTTTGATAGACTTATAAAAACAGCTCCTTGGGTGTTTCTCAACACTTCAAGATGTAAGAGTTGCTGGAAAGAAACTCTCTCTTGGTGTCATGCCGTGCTAGGTAAATTTTTTTATATTGTGTCATTTTGACCTTACAAAAATTATTCAAGGAAACATTTGTTGAGTTGATACTCCAAATACTTTGTTCCGTTGCATAACCAAACAAGTCCTAACTCGCACACGTACGGTTCACTCACCTTGGACCCGGTTCCATACGTGTTCGAATCCTGTTCCAGAATGTTTCTGAACCAGCACAGGTCCACAGTTTGACACAATAAAAGAGGGATAATCTCTTCGTATTCTTCCCCCTCTCCTTCATCTCTTATGTTCTTGTAAGAAGAAGAAAAACCAACTGTTCACGTACCCACTTTCTCCTCTATCTCATTTCATTACCATTTTGCGTTTGGTTTTCACCATTGAATTCAGGAGAAGCTCGTGTACGTTGGGTCAGGAATTATTTTCGTTTTGGTCATCGTTTTGGAATTCCACCATTAACAACAGTTCGTGTACCAAGTAAATTTCTTTACTTTTCTTTGTGAATTAGTACTCCAATATGAGTTCTAGGAAGAGACTTAGTCGTGGTGAAAGTTCGGGTACTCAAAATTATGAAGACACATTTTATGATCCAAGCATGAGAATTAGGTTCGTCAACTCTAAGGCTCGTGATTACTATGTGGAGTATAATACCAAGACACCTATTATGGAAAGGATTTACAATCCCTCTGAATTTAGGGTAGATGGTCTTTCTAGGTTCTTTGAAAATCATGAATGGGGAATTATTCACCGTCCCATGGGAACAACTTATTTAGAAATGACAGCCCAGTTTTACGCAAACCTACATGAGCCTGATATTGTAAACTGCACCTTCAAAACCATTGTTGAAGGAAGAGTTCTTCTTGTGAATCGACAAGTCATTGCTGAACTGCTGGACTTGTCTCGCGATGGTGATTTTCTATTACCACCCCCTGAGCATTTGAGACCATCTCTGAATGTGCTCTCAAACTTCCTTCTTGCAAAGAATGTCACCTGGTATGAAGGAAAGATTGATGTTCATGATGCTGCATTGTTCCTCAAAAGTTGCTGGAAAATTATTGGTGTCCAACTTGATGCCCATCACAGTTGACAGACAATTATGGACCAGACCTATTGCATAACTGGTTTATTATGTTGTTTAAGGGAGGAAGATTGATTTCTTTGGTCTTATTATTCGTCAAATGATAAGTGTGAGACAGATTTCGAAGAAGACTCTTGGGTTTCCTTGTCTCATCTCAAGGATTTGCAGTCAATTTGGTATTGTTGTTATTGGAACCAATCTTGGAGGACCAAAGTTCTTGACCATGAATAACATTGGAAAAATGGCCAGAACTCCTGCAGCGCCTAACTCTGAACTCTTCCGCCTCCAACAAGAAGTTGAGGTTTCGAGAGAACAGGTGGATTATGCTGAGATAGCTCATCCTGAACTGGGCGAGAAGTTTTATGAAATTTCTAGGGATTATTATGAGATGAGTGATTGATCTTTGTTCAAGCAACATTGTTACTTGCTTTGTCCGTGGAACTTCTTATGTTGATCTTATTAAAATTGTTATTTTAATGGTTGTAATAACTTTTATGGTTTTTTAGCCTTGAATGATTTTATCTTTCAATTAAATTGCTAATGTGTAAAATCCATAAGAAGTACAGATGAATATGTCAAAAGTCAAGTCTTTCATATGTCATTATGCAAATATTGATAAAAGGTTGGATGAACTTTTGACAAACAAAAGTTAAGCCTATTATGTCATTATGCAAATGTTGATAGAGATAGGATGAACTTTTGTGTACAAAGATTAAGTCTATTATATGCCTCTATACAAATAGTGATGAAAAATAGAATGAATCTTCGAATATTCCGCTGTATTGGTTTTCATGATCCACATCTTTGTGTAAATACTGTACGGCTCCGTAAGTATTCTTATGTTGGGCATTTCCGATTAAATTAATCATGGATTCTCTTGTGGTTAATTTAATTGAGTATTTTGGACACAAAATTCATGTTTCATGAGATTTTTTAATGTCCAAAGAAATCCTTCTTTTCTTGTGAAATTAAGGTCGCTCTTGTTGTTCCTTTGGGAATGACATTTTATGGGGGAGATTTATTATTTGAACTTGTGCTTAATTGCCATATCTTTGTGGGGAATGCGGATGTGTAACATTATAGGGGTTATCTTGTATATTTATAAATTCCTTGATGAATGCGTTTAGCTTTGGGTATATGATTGCATCTAAACAAAGTTGATATGTGGTACTCTTTTGGTCATGAAATATCTCTATGGAAATTTCATTAGGATCCCACTAGTTTTCGTACCTTTGCCAATTTATATTGACAAAAAGGGGGAGGATTATTGTGTAGTTCACACTACAAATATATATGGTTTGCGGATCATTATGTATGGGGGAGTGATTTTCATGTGAGATGAAGTACTGACTAAGAGGGAGTGATACATATCACCATAGTATTGTTGTCAAAGTTGTGATACAATTGAACTTTGATGTTGTGTAATAATACTATGACACTGTATAACAATGATTGGGAGCTATTGTTTTCTCATTGTTATAGTTATGGATCCTCTACAACTATGATGCTGAGTTGAACACCTTTAGAATCATGGAGTACTTGGAAGTGATGAAGATTTCGAGTAATGTTGAATAACCAAGTAGATCAAGCATTTGGATGAGAAGCTACAGAGTTATTTATTTTGTAATCCATATGTACGATAGTTTTGTCAATAAAATTGACAAAGGGGGAGATTGTTAGAGCACTGCTCGGTCGAACTCGCAAGCGTTGCTATCTCAAGATTGTTTTCAATTTTAGTTGCCAAAACTATAAGTCTTAATTTCTAGTCTACTTATAGCTAAGTCTCGGATTAGGATAGAAAGTGTAGTTGAGATTTAGACTCACGACGTTCATCAAATGAAGACGAAGAACTACTCAAGGGAACTTGTGGAACTTCATCAAAAAAAGGTATGTGGAGACTTAAACTCATCTACCACTCAAAAGTCCATCTACTATATCTTCTATTTTAGACAAAAAGTCATATTGTTATATAGACTTCAACTATACACATTTGGTATTTCGAGCCGAGTTTATCTCGCTTATCTATTTCTCGAAATGTGTGTTGGTAAGCCTTCGCTTTAACCAAGTTAATCTTTTATTCTTGACGAAAGTCAAAAAATGATCATGTAAAAATCGCTTTGTAACATCTTACATGATTTGTGTGAGATAGTCATTTGATGTAGACTCGGAATGTTTCGTATTGATCATTCGATCATTTGAAAATTGATTTGAAGCTAATAGTTTGTGTGAGACATCTATTGTTGTCTTACAAGAATGTTTCAATGATTGAAATGAGGGTTTAGAACACATAACCATGATGGGATATAAACATAGTGTGTGTATTCATATTTCTGTAAAGTCCAAAATCCGTGAACCTTGGTATGCGTACCCGTATGCGTACTGGCTGGTTATGGAAGTCCGGGAACCAAGTATGTGCACCCGTATGCATACTGGCGGAAGTTCATGTTCCGTGAATATCTGCTGGAGTTTGAAAATGTACCAAGTATGCGTACCCGTTCGCGTACTAGTGTAACCAAACTCAATCTGGCTACTTAAGTATGCGTACCATTTGCATACTTAAGTAGGTTATGTTCTAAAATCGGTTTGTTCATGAACTAATACATTTATATAATAAGGAATGCAATATTTTGCAAACCGTGGCTATAATGTTCATGAAATGATTCGAGTGAATTAAAATCGGCTTTGCTTTAATTGTGTCTTGTATACTTCTATGAGAATATAAAAAATTGAACAACTCTTTAACTAGTTTCATTTGAGTCATTTGAACTAGTTATGATAAATATGAATAAGGTTGATATGAAAGTACTCATATGGCTAACCATTAGTTAAATAATGTTGAACAAACTAAGTGTACACGTTTAGGTACTGTTACTTTTATTTAAATGATGGTACATTTCATTTGTGTATAACAAGCTAAGTTCGATCTAACGGTTGAAATATATTAGCTTGAATCTAATCAATTTTTAATCTAACGGTGAATATTGAATTCTTTGTTGCCAAGGTAAAATTGATTGTAAACATTGATTTGAAGACTATATAAAGGAGAACTCTATCAACTGGGAAACCTAATCCCTACACCTCTTGTGTGATACTGGTTGAGACTAGAGTCAATTCTCCTTTAACCTTAGGTTTTTAACGCAACCCAGCAGGTTAACGACATAAAGACTTCATTGGGATTGTGAAGCCATACCTAAATATTGTCTTTGTAGTTGCGTATTCTGATCTTGTTGTTTTCTATCGTGATTGAGTACTATGTTCTTTAATATTTGCTCGAGATTTATTATCCTATAGGCAAGATTAAAAAGTAGTCACCAACATCATCTCATCGTTTTTGATTCCACAATATATTATTTCGTTAATCGATTAAGTTATTGTAAGGTGATTGATAATACTAGGCCGTTCTTCGGGAATATAAGTCCGGTTTATCAATTGGTTCCTGTTCACCTTGATTTATCAAAAGACATAAAAAACTCATAGGTTTTTTGTGGGAGACAGATTTATATCTATTCAATAGACTTTTCTGTGTGATACTAATTTGTTTATCAAGTCTTCGAATTTGGGTCGTAACAACTCTTAGTTGTGGGTGAGATCAGATAAGGGAATCAAGTGCGTAGAGTCCTGCTGGGATTCAGAGATGTAAGGAGCGCAACTGTACCTTGAACAATGTGAGATTGATTAGGGATAAACTACATTCCAGTCCGAAGTTAACTTGGAGTAGGCTAGTGTATGTAGCGGCTTAATACAATGTGGTCTTCAAATCTGGACTAGGTCCCGGGGTTTTTCTGCATTTGGGGTTTCCTCGTTAACAAAACTTCTAGTGTATGTGTTATTTCTTTTCCGCATTATTATTTTGTTATATAATTGAAATATCACAGGTTGTGCGTGAATCGATCAATTGGTAAATCCAACCTTTGGTTGTTGATTGAAATTGATTGATCCTTGAACATTGGTCTTTGGTACCGTTCAAGTTATTTCTCTTATATTCAACCAGGCTCGCAAAGAATGAGACAAAGATCTTTGTGATTACTTTTTATATCATACCCATCGGAGATAAATCTAGAGCAAATCTTAGAGAAGATAAAACTCAATACGATAGGACAAGTAAGATCAGATCACGCAACTACAAAGAAAATAGTTGGGTCTGGCTTCACGAATCCCAAGTGAAATCTTCAAGTCGTTAACCTATAATGATTTTGGAAAAACCCAGGTGAAAGGAGGATCGACTCTAGTCGCAACTAGAACACAGGAAAGTGCCTGGATTAGGTTTTACAGTTGCTAGAGTTCTCCCTTATATAGTCTTTCAAATCAGGGTTTTCTTTCAATCAAAGATAAGATATCTTAGTAACAAAGCATTCAATATTCACCGTTAGATGAAAACTTGATTTAAGATTCAAGCTAAGTATGCTTAAAACCAAAGCAATATTTCTCCACCGTTAAATGGCCTTAGCTTGTTACACACAAATGAAATATACTTTCAATTATATATGGGTATCCGTACCTAAACGTGTATATTGAGTTGGCTCAATAATAGTTAACTGAAGTTAGCCATATGAACACTTTTGTCTTAACCACATTCATCTAACACTTCTTGATCAACTATGATGATCAATCAATCATGAAAGATAATCAAATGAATCTAATTGTGTTTCAAATAGAGTTGTTCAATTGTTTACTATTTCACAGAAATATATATGAACCAATTGAATCAAAATTGGATTAATTCATGAGAATCAATTCATCAACATTAAGCCACGGTTTGCAAAGATTGCATTCCTTAATTCATAAATGTATTTGTTCATGAGTATGAAAACATACTTAACCGATTTTAGAACTTTAATCACTAAGTTTGCAAACAAGTACTCAAACTATAGCTTCCGGACTTTGGTCTTGTCAAGAAGTTTGCAAACGGGTATGCATACTACTGTCTCAGACCTTAACTTAGGTAGAACCGTTCGCATAATGGTATGAAAACTTGGTTCCTGGACTTTAACAGTTAAAACCGTTCGCATACTAGGTATGCAAACAAGGTTCCTGGACCGGAATCATACAACAAAAATTTGTATACTGGTATGCATATTGTGTTGTATCCAAACAAAGGTTAAGTGTTCTAAACTCCCATTTCAATGATTGAAACATCCTTAGAAGACGAAAATAGCTGTCTCACACAAACTATTAGCTTATAAGTAATTTTCAAGTGATCAAATGATAAATACGAAACTTTCCGAGTCGACATCAAATGATTGTCTCACACAAATCATGTAAGATGTTTCAAGATAATTTCTACATGACCATCTTTTGACTTATTATTAAGTTTCCAACAAATAAATTATTTCCAACTAAACATGTCAAGAATATGATGAACCTAGTTAAATCAAAAAGCTTCCAACACATATTTCGAGAAATAGATAACCAAGTTAAACTCAACTCGAAATATCAAATGTGTATAATATAAAAGTCGATATGGCTATACGACTTAGTATCATTAAGAGATAAAAGAGAATATACTTATGAGTGATAGATAAGTTTTAGTCTCCACATACCTTTTGTTGATAAAGTTCCTCCAAGCTCTCCTGAATAGATCTTCGTCTTCAATCGATGAACGCCGTGAATTTTAAAGCTCACCTACACATTCTATCCTAATCCGAGACATAGTTATAAGTAGACCATAAATCAAGACTTGTACTTTCGATCATCTAAACTTGACAAACAAGCTTGAGATAACAACGCTTGCGAGTTCGATCGAGCAATGCTCTAATGATTCATATAAAAAACAAAATACGTAGGTCGTTAACCTTAAGATGAGTTGCTCAATTGGTATAGAATATATGATTTATGATTCTCAATATTCATTTCTACAAGCATTAAGGAACTTTGCTTGGAGTAACCTAAAAATCAAGATGGAAAACAATAAGGAGAAAATAATTAGAATCACAAATGCAAGAGAGTATGAGTAAAAAAGAATAAGAAAAACGATCAGACTCAAAAAAAAAAATTTAAATGGGTTCTAGTTTTTCAAAGTTTAACTAAAAAACAGGTAAAAATAAATAATATAGATAACCATGGAAAATAATGTTCGGTGAAGTGAACTTCATGAAAATAACATGATCTATTGAAGAATTGAAAAAAATCCCATCGCCTCCCAATTGTGCTTGTCGAAAGTCCCGTGGAACATCTAAAATAAATCATACCATGTTCGATGAAATAACCATAATTTACTTTTTAAGACGTTTGTTCTGATTATAAGAAAAGTAAATAAAACATGACATGGGAGCAAGCAAGAAAGTGATAGTAACTTAAGACTATGCAACCAACTCGATTTGGAGAAACAGAAAAAGATTAATCAAATACCTTCTATTATGGTTGAAGGACATGAGTGCATTTTATTTTTCACCGGCCACCGTTGTTCATCAATAGTTACCGCCACCACCCTTGCTACCGAAACAACTTCTGCCACCACTGTCCATAATGCCATAACGTTTTCTCCATCTCCACTGCTCACCAACTCCACCACAACTACCACTCCACTTATATAATTGCTAGAAAAACCTAAGCATAAGTTAATAAAAATATATTTATATAATTATTAATAGAGTAATTTATTTATTATGATTTTTAATATGACATTTATCATGACATAATAAAGTAGTGATTGTAATAAAAAAATAATGAGACATTAGTGATATAATAAATAAATTTTGGCCATTAGATGAATTCCTAATCCCAATCACAACCATCACTTGTGAGAAACAAATTGTTGATGGGGAAAAACGATTTGCTGGTTTTTTTAGAGAATGGAGAGACGACCGTGTGGACGGAGGCTCCTCAACCGAGCAAACTTCCTATCTTCAAACAGATACACTACACGGAGTGCTTTGAATTCTACAGATCAATCTGTAGGACTCCGGACTAAACAAAGACAATGGATGTTCCAGAGTCAATTCGGTCACAAAGAGGGAAAATGGTTGATCTGTAGGAGGGAAGCTGAGAAGTGTGCGAGATCAATGATGCTCAAGGATTGTGAATGTTAGAGCAATGCTCGGTCGAACCCGCAAGCGTTGCTATCTCAAGCTTGTTTATCAAGTTTAGTTGCCAAAATTATAAGTTTTGATTTCTAGTATATTTATAGCTAAGTCGGACTAGGATAGAAAGTGTAGTTGAGCTCTAGACTCCATGGCGTTCATCATGCAAGGACGAAGAACTACTTAAGGAACTGGTGGAACTTCATCGACTAAAAGGTATGTGGCGACTTGAACTTATCTATCACTCAAAAGTCTATCTACTCTATCTCCTATCTTGAGACAAAATTCGTATTCCTGTATAGACTTCGATTATACACATTTACTATTTCGATCTGAGTTTATCTCGCTTATCTATTTCACGAAATATGTGTTGGTAAGATTTCGCTTTGGCCAAGTTCATCTTTACAAATGACGAAAGTCATGGTTATTATTTCAATATCTTGAAAATCGCTTTGATGAAAAATAGTGTGTGAATAAATGTCTTCTGATGGAAAAAATGTTAATATGATTGTTAAGCCATCAATCATGATGGAAAAAGAAAAATCTCTGATACCTCCAACTTTGAAAAGAAAATGAATGAATGTCAGGAAGCCAAAATCCGTTCCTTCAAAATTCTAAGAAGTTTTTTGATGTTCTTGAAGAGTTGAAGGAGACAAGAAATGAGATTCAACAAATAAAGTCTTTTTTTATGAGAACTCTTGAAAATCAGAAGGCCCTGGTTCGACATCTTCAGCCTAGAAGGTTTGTTGGAATTGACTCCTTTCTTCACGAACCATATGTTCCCATGGCTGTTGACGACAAGGAGTTCGGGGACGATAAAGAATTTTTCAGAGGTCTCAATGTCTAAGAAAACTTCTTATGAGAATTTTATTCTTATGTTTTTAAGAAGAATAACTAGAGTTTGGAATAGCCATTATTGTGATTACACATAGCTATGTCCAACGATTTTCATCTTCAATATTTTTAGATTAATTTATTTAAATTCTAAAGTTTGTTTCGAAGATGATTTTTGCAGTATTAATCTTTATGATTTCTTATATTGCAACTTGTTATGGGATATGTATGTTTGCGTCCGTGAACTATGATTATCCCATACGTGTTCAAAAGTTAAGTCTTTCATATGTCGATATGCAAGTATTGATAAAAATTTGAATGGACTTTTGACAAACAAAAGTTAAGCCTTTTATGTCATTATGCAAATATTGATGGAAGAAAGGATGAAGTTTTGTTTACAAATATTAAGTCTATTATATGTCATTGTGCAAATAGTGATGAAAGATAGAATGAATCTTTGTTATTCCGCAGTATTGATCTTCCCTGATCCATATTTTTTATGTATATATTGTGCGGCTCCGTAAGTTCTCTTATGTTGAGCATTTTCGATTAAATTAATCATGGGTTCTCTTGTAGTCAATTTAATTGAGTATTTTTGATACAAATTCATATTCTTATGTGATTTGTTAATGTCCAAAGAAAATCTTCTTTTCTTGTGAAAGTAAGGTCGCCCATGTTGTTCTTTCGGGAATGACATTTTATGGGGGAGAGTTCTTAATTGAACTTGTGCTTAATTGCCAAATCTTCGGATGTGGAATATTATATGTGTTATCTTGTATTTGTATAAACTCCTCGATGAATGCATTTAGTTTCGGCTATATGATTGCATCTAAAAAGTTGATATGTGCTTTTTTTGGTTATGAAGTGTCTCTATGGAAATTTCATTATGATTTAGGATCCCACTAGTTTTCGTACCTTTACCAATTTTATTGACAAAAAGGGGGAGAATTAATGTGTAGTTCACACTACAAATACATATGATTTTCGGATCATTATATAAGGGGGGGTGGTTTTCATGTGAGATGAAGTATTGACTAAGGGGGAGTGATACATATCACCATAGTATTGTTGTCAAAGTTGTGATACAATTGAACTTTGATGTTATGTAATAATATTATGACACTGTGTAACAATGATTGAGAGCTTTTGTTTTCTCATTTTTATGGCTACGGATCTTGAACAACGATGATGCTGAGTTGAATATCTTTGGAATCATTGGAGTACTTGGAAGTGACGAATATTTCGAGTAATGTTGAAGAACCAAGGAGATCATGCATGTGGAAGAGAAGATGCAAAGTTTATTTATTTTGTATTTCATATGTATTGAAAGTTTTGTCATTAAAATTGAAAAAGGAGGAGATTGTTAGAGAACTGCTCGGTCGAACTCGCAAGCGTTGCTATATCAAGCTTGTTTGTCAAGTTTAGTTTCCAAAACTATAAGTCTTGATTTCTAGTCTACTTATAGCTAAGTCTCGGAATAGGATAGAAAATGTAGTTGAGCTCTAGACTCCACGACGTTCATCATGCAAAGATGAAGAATTACGCAAGGAAATGATGGAACTTCATCAACTAAAAGGTATGTGGAGACTTGAACTTATCTATCACTCAAAAGTCTATCTAATCTATCTCCTATATATCTTGAGACAAAAGTCGTATTGCTATATAGACTTCGATTATACACATTTACTATTTCGAGCTGAGTTTATCTCGCTTATCTATTTTTCGAAATATTTGTTGGTAAGCTTTCGCTTTAGCCAAGTTCATCTTTACAAACGACGAAAGTCATGGTGATTATTTCAATATCTTGAAAATCGCTTTGATGAAAAATAGTGTGTGAATAACCTTTATTTAACATCCTCTAAGAATGTTTCAATGATTGAAATAAGAGTTTAGAATATATAATTTGAGTGGATACAAACATTGTATGTGAACTCATACTTGTGTAAGTCCAAAATCCTTGAACTAAAGTATGCGTACTTTACTGTTCAGGATGTACGGAATCTAAGTCCACGTACCCGTACTGCCGGAAGTTTACATCCCGTGAATTTCTACTGGATTTTGTGAACTGAAAACAAACTCAGTCTGGGTACTTAAGTATGCATACCAGTATGCATACTTGAGTGGGTTATTTTCTAAAACAGTTTATTCGTGAAGTAAGGCATATATAAACTAAGGAATACATATTTGCAAATCGTGGTTATAATGTTCATGAATCTATTCGAGTGAATCAAAATCGTTTTTGCTTCGATTATGTCTTATATACTTTTATGAGATCTAAGAAATTGAATAACTCTCTAACTAGTTCATTTGAGTCATTTGAACTAGTTATGGTGAAGATGAATAAGGTTGATATGAAAGTGCTCATATGGCTAACCATTGGTTAACTACTGTTGAACCAACTAGGTGTACACGTTTAGGTACTGTTACACAAACCTAAATGAACGTGCATTTCATTTGTGTATAAAAAGATAAGTTCGATCTAACGGTTGAACGATATTAGCTTGAATCTAACGGTGAATATTGAATGCTTTGTTACCAAGGTAGCATTGATTGCAAACCCTGATTTGAAGAATATATAAAGGAGAACTCTAGCAACTAGGAAACCTAATCCCCACACCTCATGTGTGATACTAGTTGTATAAGCTAGAGTCGATTCTCCTTTAACCTTAGGTTTCTACCGAGACCCTGTAGGTTAACTACTTGACGACTTCATTGGGATTGTGAAGCCAGACCCAACTATTTTCTCTGTGGTTGCGTGATCTGATCTTGCTGTTTCTATCGTGATTGAGTGCAATCGTAAGATTGTCTTGAGATTAATTTCTCCGATAGGCAAGATAGAAAAGTAGTCACAAACATCTTCGTCTCATCATTTGTTATTCCACAATATCTTGTTTCTCTAGTGGATTAAGATTATTGTGAGGTGATTGATATTTCTAGGCTATTCTTCGGGAATATAAGTCTGATATATCAATTGGTTCATGTTCACCTTAATTTATCAAAGGACGGAACAAAACTCATAGGTATTTCTGTGGGAGAAAGATTTATCAATTTCTATAGACTTTTCTGTGCGAGACATATTTGTTTATTAAAGTCTTCGACTTTGGGTCGTAGCAACTCTTAGTTATGGGTGAGATCAGCTAAGGGAATCAAGTGCGTAATGTCCTGCTGGGATCAGAGACGTAATGAGCGCAACTGTACCTTGGACCATTGTGGGATTGATTGGGGTTCAACTACAGTCCAGACCGAAGTTAATTTGTAGTAGGCTAGTGTCTATAGCGACTTAATACAGTGTGTGTTCAATCTGGACTAGGTCTCGGATTTTTTTTGCATTTACGATTTCCTCATTAGCAAAACTTTTGGTGTCTTTGTTATTTCTTTTCTGCATTATATTTTTTATATAATTAAAATATCACAGGTTGTGCATTGAATCTATCAATTGGTAAATCCAAACTTTGGTTATTGATTGAAATTGATTGATCCTTGAACATTGGTTTTTGGTACCGTTCAAGTTAATTTCTCTTGTATTCAATTAGACTCGCGGATTTCTATTTGCTTAAGTAAGTATTGAACCGAGAAATTGAGGTATAACTCCTTGATATACTTTTTTTAAGATTGAGTCTGAATCTCTAGTTGATTTTCTTGAAAGTAAACTGGAGTTAGTCCATACATATTGCTAAGCGAAATATTGGGTGAGGTTGTTGTACCCCCACTTTTTTAATGAATGTGTTTAAGGTTTATGCAAGTTTTCTGTGGACTGTTGAGTTCGAATATGTTCTGGTCAATTGATTGAAATCTTGAGAGCGATTGCTCGGATCAGAATTCTTCTGTCTGACGAACGTTGTCTGCCTTGTTCAATTATGGATTCGGGGACTTATTTATGTAAACACATTGATCTCCAATAAGTGTGATGGTTGTTCGAGTGAAATAGTGGGAAAATGGGAAATCGTGGTTGCACCAGTTCCTCGTACGTGAGAGGGTTGGTTGATTGTCCACCCACTACTTTTCTAACTCCCTCAACTGCTTGCATGACTTACTAACATTTCTCATCGTGGATGGATACACGTGCAGTAGGCCGCCAGACTAAAACCATAGTTAATATGCTCCCATGTGACATGATTGATGTCTCATGATTTGTGGAGTCTGCAAGGCAGACGAGTATTTAATTAGTCAATTGTTGGCTGATTAGACGATGAGTCTAAGTATTGTTCAGTCGAGCATGGTTACCGAATGCTCTATGATTCATGGATCGAGTGTCTTCTAGGACGTATATGTTGATAATTAGATCAATATGATGAATATTGATACTCTGAGCAAATATTGCTCTTATGATGAATTGTTGAATATTGATAGTTGGATCAATATTCGAGCATCTGAGCAAGTATTGCTCATTCGATAAATTACTGAATATTGGTAGTTGAATCAATATTCGAGCATCTGAGCAAGTATTTCTCATTCGATAAATTACTGAATATTGATAGTTGAATCAATATTCGAGCATCTGAGCAAGTATTGCTCATTCGATAAAGTACTGAATATTGATAGTTGAATCAATATTCGAGCATCTGAGCAAACATTGCTCATTTGATGAATTATTGGTAACGTGACCAAATAAAATATTAGTTAAGATATTGGTAGCTGGACCAAATATTATATATATTTAACTTAGATGTTGATTGTTGGATCAAATTAAATTATTAGTGTTTGAACTCGCTCAGAATTATGATTTACATAGCATTTGTTTGAAACCCTAATTTTGATCAATTGTTGATCAATTGATGATTTACTGAAAATGAGTCACTAAGTGAAAGAGGGACCAATTACATGGGATGATGGTCGACCATGTAGTTCCCAAATGCTTGAGTGAGCATGCACCAAAGTCCTTTGTTGACTAGTTTGTGAAAGGATGATCAAATACTGGTTTATTCATTTATTAAAATAGTGCTCGTGTGAGTGTTAGGTGGTAAAACCTAGTTATGGAGAGATGAGGGACCGACCAAGGAGTCATGGTACCGGATGACGGTTGATTGAGCGAGTCCCAAGTTGGTTGAGAGCGTTTGGACCCAATATGAACAGTTGAGAGATAATTAGGTCGAAATTATGAAAGAGTGTGGGACCGGCTCCTTGCAAGCCTAAGGACCGACCTTGGTCGGTAGGTGGCATGCCCGTGTCACCATACTACCCGTGTCTCAGTCCTGAGAGTTTGGTATTTTCTGGTGCGCGTTTGAGCAATATTTTGGATTTTCAGAAGAGTTTGATCTTGACTGAAACTCTCAATTTTGCTTGAATGAGCAAGTAGAACTTTGCTCGTGCGACCGATATTTTGAGAATATTAAAATAATAATATTCTAATTTCAGACGTGAGAAGCCTAGTCGGGCATGTGACCATTTGACTTTTTTGCTTTTTTATGGTTTGAGCAATATTTGAGAAAATTTTGAAAAACTAGGGTTTTCGTTCAAACGATGGAGTTCCAAGAGATGAAGGAAATAACAATATGAGAAAATAAGGGATTGTAACGTCTGGGACCGGCCACGGCTAGGGATGGCCGGCCGGCTAGGTGGCCCGGTCCCGTGACACGTTTCCTTATTTTTGTTTGATGAAAGTATGGAGAAACTAAGAGTTTCGCTCAAACGAGGGATTTTGCTCAAATAAAGGAGTGTTCATAAGATGAGGGAAATAATAAATTAAAATAAAACAAAATAACGGAAGAAGGGGACCGGCCACGGCGGCATGACCGGCCGATGGTCCCGGTCCCACGCCTCTTGTTTATTTTATTTAATATTAATTTTTTTCATAAGTTCCTCGTTCGTCCATATTTTTGAATGCTCGTTCGGGCGTTCGGGTGCTCGTTCGTGCATTATTGTCAAGTACACTTGCACCATTTTCTCGGGGATTACTCGGTGATGGCCCATACGCCCGATTGGTGAATATTTATTACTAATTCATGAAATTCAGCTGAGAATGATTCATGAAACATAGTAATAAAATGAGTTGAGTATCTATTACTAATCCATGGAATCCAGCTGGGGATTCAGGGAACAGAGTAATGAGATAAAATGGTTATCTATTACTAATCCATGGAATCCAGCTGAGTATCATCCATGGAACGGAGTAATGGGATAATAGATTATTTTCTAGGAATTTAGTTGATGAATGACATGCTAGAATTACTCTATTTGCAGAATCGAGATATGAGATATTTGAAGCATCATATTCGTTCTGAGGGGTGTATAGTCAGGGAACAATGAGCAGCGTGACGTCCTGAAGGCATTAAGATCTGTAACAAACATTATGTCTAGGAACCGCCCAATAATTAAGAGATTCTATACACGGTCTCTCTACGTAGTCAGGGAACAACGAACAACGTGACGTCCTGAAGGCGTTAAGCTCTCTAACAAACATTATGTCTATGAGCCACCTAATCATTTTGATAATACGTAGAGGTGATGATGAAATGTGAGAAGCATCGAACGCTCATCTGGGAGGCCTTCCGAGAAACATATTCATCATAGCTCTGAGAGGAATGTCCGCTCAGTCAGAGATCGTGAAACGGTTAACGAATCATAAAATATGAATCGTCACATAGATTCCTGAAGCCGGGTCAGAAACATGCAGTATCATGATTTTACGATTTTATCCCTTGCCGAAAATCCACCATCAACGTTAAGTCCCCTGCTTAGTGAGGGACAGTCATGTTCCGCAGTAAGTACTAGATGGTGATTTTCCAGTAGATGAGATAAGTAGTTGAACTTAGTCGTACAAAGGCATTTTCAGAATCCCTGATTTGCTGCAATGGTGTCATGTACGAGCAAATGCCTGGATAAGAACTTTGGTAGTATGATAGAGTGTCATCCCGTGAGCACGGAGAGATGAAGCACTGCTGATTTGGACGATCAGACGTCCAGTTTTGGTCGGTTTAGCGTTTACGGGCCCGGGCCCAAAAATAAATCCTTGTTTTAGGAACTGATGTTCGCTCGTTCGTTCGTTAGTTTCAGGAACAAACAATAATCCCTAGCATAAGAGAGATTTTTTATTATTTTTTTATAGACCTGCGTCTAATGATAAAATTTTTGTCTATGAGCTTTCACGAAAACCAAAATTTTATTTTTTAAATATGTGAGATTTCACAAAATGGAATAAACTGTCATTCCAAAGGTGGATGCTCGTACGAGAGAAAAAAGTTTTTTTTTCTTTTCAAATTTTCGTGAGTTTCACGTTAAAAATATAAATATTTATTTTTGTAAAATTAACGTTTTGATTTTGAACAACTGTTGAAAGCAGACAATTATACATGGTGAAATAATGTCTATGTGAGTTTTCACAATTGTAGAATGGACGTCTGTCCAATTTTTGAAAAATCAGTGGATGTTCACGCAGTAAAAATTTTCTTGGGTTGTGCACGGTTCTATGAAAACTAATTTATGATTTTTGAATAATGGACCTTGCTCATTTTTGCAGGTTTGAAGAAACGAGTAAGTTCTTGAAACTTTTGTGCTAAGTTCACTACTGTTAGTGAAACTGTAAGCAGGTAAGAGGTGGATTTTTACCATTTTTGTTGCGTATTTTTTATTGGTATATCCATGAATCCATGTCTTTCGCCTCAGATAATGGTGACTTCCAGTTCCAACCACCCTTCTGGCTCTTCCGGGGAACACTCCAGAAATATCAAGTCAAATCTGCAGATGTTCATGCCAAGGTGAATCAACCTTTCAGAGATGCTGGAAAGCTGATACATAGTATGTATCTTGATCATCTGAGAGTGGTTCGTGCTAAGATATATGCATTCTTGGTCTTATCATATGCGGAGGGAAAGTAGAGACGTGATGAAATATCGCAGAAGAAAAGAGCTAAAGATGAAAAGCCCATATCTCATCAGCAGAAGAACCGCCGACTTCAGCAAGTGAGACTATCGGCTGAAGACGAAGTTCGGCTTTGCGTTGATGGTGTAGCTTCTGATTCATATGTGGATGAATAAAGAAATTCGTCATAATTCGTCATCAGAAAATTCAGAAGTTAGGTCTTTATTGGAAATGATGTAGAATCTTCGTCCGATATCGGATTTTTGTGATCTACCCATGTTTCTTCATCCTCAGAAAATTTCCAAGATTTTTCATAGAATATTTTCGGCTTTCGAGCACGTTTAAGGGCCGAAATTGACGAAACAGTAAACTTCGAGGAGGTTTTCAGAAAATTTTCAGCTGTCATGTAATCCAAAGTTTTGGACATATCTTTTTTCTCGTTTATCCAATTGATGTGAATTTTGGATATGCTGTAGAGGACATCCATACAAAGAGAATGACATATGACTCAACCTTAGATTCCTTACCAATTGCTCCCAGATCGTCTCTTTGTACAGGGCAGTGTAAAATCACTTCGACAGGCTTGTTGTAAATCGTCTCTTTTGTGTCTTTAGACCATTTGATTGTGTCTGGAACGCTTGATGAAGGACTTCAATGCCATTGATTAATTTGCAACCTAAAGCCCTTGGTTGACACATGAGCCTGGTGCTTGCAGTACCATTTTTTGTTTCTGTCAGTCGTATAAACATCACTTCTGAAACCCTGGTCACGGGACCATAACTGAGGTTGCTCTCAAGAGGGGATAATGTAATGACCATGGCGTCTCGGTTTTAGCATTCGTTTTATGATTAAGGATTAGCATAAGAAAGCTTGGTGCCATTCACGAGTCTTGGACTATGAAACTGATCGTCAATCCCCAATATTTTGTTAAATCTCCTTTTCATTTTTCCTTCTTCTGGCAAGACATAGATAGAGGACCCAGGTAGAAAAACATGATGTAAAGACCTAAGTGGTCGAAGTTGGAGGTACCTTGATGAAGGATTTAGTGGAAAGACCTGGTGGACCTCGATCGACTGTGCAGGTAATGAATCCCGTCTAAGAATTGCTGCTTGCATGTCGTATTCTCCAGAAGCTGTAGGAACCTCATACGACGTCGGAATCCGGTGTTTGACCCCAACCTTTGAAGCTAAGAGACTGAGTTATCATATAAAAAAAGAATCACTCAATTAAGAGTTGTATAGGTCAGCCAACGAAGCGTGCACATTTGTAATTTGTAAACCCATACAAAGTTTTTAGATTTCCTGAACCTGAGTGTGGAGGCCATATCTTTCAGCTCGGATGTCCGATTGATGCGCTCTTTTGGTATGTTGTATCAGAGACGTAGACGAATATCTTTTATCAAGGAAGCATTGTCTCATTCCTTACCCTTTGGTACGTTTCTGTAAAACCATGGGATGAAGTATGTTGTATTTCATTTGTAGAGAAGATGAGATCATCTATTAGAAGACTTTTGCTTGTGCCCGTCCGTCGTTCAATCTTTGGGAATACTTTTTTGTGAACATGTTTTCATGTCTACACATATTGATATGAATAATTAGTGCTTGGAGAGGTCAACTTCATCGAGTAACACTTCAGCGAATGGTTAGTTGATGAAGCCCTGTCATGAGGATGTTGCTCCTGAGACCGTTGTTGATGCTGAGTTCACGGTTGAATTTTCTCCATACATTCTTGTTGATGCTGATACCATGGACAGAGTTCTTCCATATATCCTTGTTGATGCCGATACTATGGTCGGAGTTACTCCAGAGACCGAAAAGGCTAGAACCATGATTATCGATATAATCTTTGCTCCTCCATCCAGTGAGCCTTTACATTCACGAACTAGTTGGTGAGTTGAGCATCCCTAAGATGAAGGTGTACTGGTTGTTCAACCCGAATTCTGTTGAACATTATGACTTTACTTTGAACTGGTTTCGTCAGTGAATCGACGTTGTTGTGGCAGATAGCAGCAGCGGTCTTTTTCAGGATGTGATTGGTGAAGAGAGGAAGTTCCTCAGCCGTGCAGGGGATTGTGATCTAGAGAGGTACCGTTGATTAAGATTCATGGAATCACATCATGTTGCAAATAACTTTTTATGTGGACAACATCTATTGAAATAGATTTGAATAGACCTCCCCAATAAGATCAACGGAAATGTGGTTTAGCAACTCAGATTCACAAGGGAAATGTAGCTGTTGCGAATTTTCAGTTGCAAATTGTTGCTGATAAACATTCGCAAAAACCATTCACTGTTGCGAATTTCGCAACTGCTGGTACTCAGTTGCTATTCACAACTTCTTTTTTTCATGCATGCCACTTACGCGTGTAGCTGCAAACACCTGCAAACACTTTTCTTATTGTTTCAGGCATGTCAATTTCACGTGTGCATCACAGGTTTATCTTTAGAATTTTTCTCTTGGATTCATTACAACCACAAACACACTCGTCCTCTCTCTCACTCTCACTCTCTTTTCCTGTTTCATCTTCTTCTCCATCTCTAACCTAAGAAATCCCAGCCATGGAAATGGAGAAATCAGTAACCCCAAATGTTATTTCAACCACACTAGCAAACCCTTCTATTGATTCCTATTCTGATTCTGAAATCCCTCCTCTCATTATTCAAGTTGTAGATCTCAAACCTGCTGGAACCAGATTTACGTAAGTGTTTTTCTTCTCGTTTCAATTTTTTTTTTGATTGAAACCATTTTTGTGTCATTTTTGATCTCTAGGGGTTTTTTCAAATCTTAACTAGGTCTTATATAAAATTATTGTTTTGAGATATGGGTTTTTCTCATTCCAATCTTGTGTTTCTGTGGATCTGAATAAATAATCCCCTCATGAATAATTATTATTGCTAAAGCTATTCGATTCAGGGTTTCTAGTTCTTTAGGGTTTGAGAATCTTGAGATTTCCATTGATTCATTCGATCTAATAATCAGTAAATCAGATCTAGCATATCATATTATGGTTATTTGGTGTTAATAGTCTTCAATCAGAGAAGATTTTGATCCTATGACTTGTTCAATCCTTGAGTTAGATTGATTTAGATCCTAGGACTTTTTTAAGTTGTGGGTTTGCCTTTATTTGTGTTGTTATCTTGAAATTTACCTCCTTTACATTGATTATTTTAAGATTCAAAGATAGTGATGGAAAAATGAAACTCAGGGCGATTCTTCCACCCATTAGAGGCAGCGAACTCATTGGTGCTGGTATGATACTTAATGAATGGGCTGCATTTTGTGATTCATCGGAAGTGTGTTTAAATTGAGAGAGTGTCAACCTAGATCTATTCATGATGAGATGAGATGAGGAAATCTTTGATTGACAGCTTTGTTTGACCCAACTCATATAGGTTAGTTGAATTTGTAGATGATTTATTGAAAAATGTTCGTCTCGGTATTGGAGAAGACATCTTACAAGGTATATGCTTCCCAACCTTCTCTGCGAAACTTGGTGTTCTTTGTTTGGTTACATTTATGATCAGTCGATAATGTATGATTTCTCTGTGGACTTAACGATATTCTGGCAGATCAAATGGGTCTTGGCAAGACTATTCAAACAATTGGATTTCTTGCTCATCTGCAAGGAAAAAGAATGCATGGACCTTATTTAGTACTAGCTCCTCTTTCTACCTTATTGAACTGGCTAATGAGATATCTAGGTAAACTCGAAGCTGTTTTTCTTTCTTCTTCTTTCAATTGATTTGTGAAGACAGTTATCTTACTCTAATTCGCTTTATAAGTTTACTCCTTCAATAAATGTTGTATATCATGAAGATACATAAGTTAGGGATGAGATAAGGTGAAAAAAAATTCCTAAAAAGATTGGGTCTGAATTTCCCATTGTAATCACTTCATACGAGTGTAGATGGGGAAAAATGGTTTGCTGGTTTTTTAGGAAATGAGGGAATTACCGTGGGATGGAGATTCCTCGAACCGACCAAACTGCTCAACCTCACACAGATGCACTTCCAAGGGAGTGCTTAGGTTCGAGAGATCAATCTGTAGGACTCCGGCCTAAACTAATACAATGGCCATTCCAGAGTCAATTCGGTTGCAAAGAGGGAGATGGGTTGATCTGTAGGAGGAAAGCTGAGAATTGTGTGGGATCAGTGATGATCAAGGATTGTGGATGTGTTGAAGGTTTCTGCAATAATGGTGAACTGTTGAGTTCGAATAAGTTCCGATAGATTGACGAATTCTTGAGAGTAGTTACTCGAGAAATTCTGTGTTGACAATTGTTGATGTTGGTGATCATTCATCGTCCTCAATCATGGATTCAGAGACTTATTTATATTGCCATAGTAGTGAACACATTGATCCCTGTAAGTGTGACGGTTTCTTGAGTGAAAGAGTGGGAAAGTGGGAGATCGTGGTGAAACCAGTTCCAGGTCGTGCGGAGACTTGGTTAACCGTCCACCCACTACTTGGCTAAATCCTTCAACCGTTTGCACGACTTACTCACATTTCTCATCATGGATGAATCCACGTGACGTAGGCGCCAGACCAAAACCCTAATTGATACCCCCCTATTTGACGTAATTGATGTCTCACGAATCGTGGAGTCTGCATGACATACGTGTATTAATTAGTCAGTTGTTGACTGATTAGACATTGAGTCTAGGTTTTGTTGAATCGAGCATGAGTGATGAATGCTCAGCGATTCATGGATCGAATATGTAGTTCTCTGAAATGATGTCAATATTGTAGATTCAGTGATGAATTACTGACCAGTATTTGAGCGAGAGCAAGTATTGCTCAATTCGGCGAATTACTGAATATTGAGAATTTGACGAGCAACTGAACAAGTATTGCTCAATTCGACAAATTAATGATTAGTGACAATTTGACGTGCAACTGAGCAAGTATTGTTCAATTCGACAAATTACTGATAAATTACTGAATATTGATAGTGGATCAATATTTCAGCAACTGAGCAAGTATTGCTCAATTCAACGAATTACTTATTTATTGGTGACGTGACCCAATAAAATATTAATTAAAATATTGGTAGACTATCGAATATGATATAATTAATCCGCGTGTTGTTTGCTGGATCAACATAAATTTATTTAGTGTTTGAACTTGCTCAGAATAATGATTTTTGGAGCATTTGTTCGAAACCCTAATTTTTGATCAATTGCTCATTAATTGATGAATTGATGAAAATAGGTCATGAGCGAAGGAGGGACCGACCACGTGGGATTATGGACGTCCATGTGATTTCCAATTTCTCGAGTGAGCGTGCATCAAGGTCCTGAGTTGACCGGTTGGTGAATGAATGATGATTAAATGCTGGTTTCATCATTTATTGAAATAGTGCTCGATTGAGCATTAGGTGATAAAACCTAATTATGGAAAAGTGAGGGACCGACCAAGATAGCATGAGACCCGCCCTTGGTGGTCGTGGGACAGCTGGTGGGCGTTCGAGCAAACTCCAAGTTAGTTAGAAAGAGTTTGGACAAAATATGAGCAATTGCGCAAATTAGGTCAAAATTATGAAAACGTGTGGGACCGGCTCGTTGCAAGCCTTAGAGCCGCCCTTGGTCGGTCAAGGGAGCATGCTCGTATCACCATAATGCCCGTGTTTCAGTCCTGAGAGTTTCGGCATTTTTTGATGTGCGTTTGAGCAATATCTTGGATTTTCAGAAGAGTTCGATCTTTGACTGGAATTCTCGATTTTGCTCGAATGAGCAAGTATGCCCGTTCGATCGATATTTCGTGAATATTAAAATAATAATATTTTAATATATTCTTCGTGAGTAGCCTAGTCGGTCATGTGACCATGTTGACTTTTGACTTTTTCATGGTTTGAGCAATATTTGAGAAAATATGGAAAAACCATGATTTTTGCTGAAACAGGGAAGTTTCACAAGATGAGAGAAATAACAATTTATGAAAGATTGGGGATTGCAAGGTGTGGGACCGGCTACGACTAGGGTATGGCCGTCTGGCTAAGTTGCCCGGTCCCGCAACACCTTTCCTTATTTTTATATTATTATTTTTCATGAAACCACGAAAATATGGAGAAACCATAAAAATATGGAGAAACCATGAGTTTTGCTCAAACAAGGAAAGTTATTAGAATGGAGGAGTATTCATGAGTTCATGAAAACAACAAAAATAAGGAAAAATAATGGAGGAAGCATGGGACCGGCCACGGCTAGGGCATGGCCGGTGGGCCAGGCCCATGGGCGCATCTCCATTATTTTAATGTTATTATGTTCTCTCTCCTGTTTTGTGCGAGATTCCTCATTTGTCCATATTTTGGATGCTCGTTCACGCATTTGGGTGCTCGTTCGTGCATCGCGGTTGAGTATACTTGCACCATTTTATGGGACTCACTCAGGAATAGTCCAGATGCCTGATTGTTGAGTATTTATTACTAATTTATGAAATTCAGTGGAGAATAATTCATGAAATTGAGCAATAAAAGTGAGTAGTTTATTATTATCAATCCATAGGATCAGCCGTGGATTCGACCATGAATTCAGAATAATAATAAAATAGGTATTACCATTCCATGGGATCGTGGATTCGACCACAAAATCAGAGTAATGAAAGTAGTTATTACCATCCCATGAGATCAGCTGTGGATTCGATCATGAAATCGGAGTAATGAAATTATCTATTACCATTCCATGAGATCATCCGTGGAGTTGATCATGAAATCGTAGTAACGAGATAAAATAGATTATCTTCTAGGAATTCAGTGGTGAATGTCACGGTAGAAATAATCTATTGCAGAAGGAATATTAGCCAGTTAAAGCGTTATACCCGTTCTGAGCTGCATAGTCAGGAAACAACGAGTGTTGCCGAAGTCCTGAAGACGTTATTGCTCTCAATCTTACGGAGAACCGCCTGGGTCTATACACTCTCTCTACATAGTCAGGGAACAATGAGTGTCACCGATGTCCTAAAGGCATTATGCTCTCAATCTTACGGAGAACCGCCCAATTATGTTATTCTACATAGAGGTCATAATGAAATGCGAGGTATCGAACGCTTAGCTAGTTGATGCCTTTCGAAAACAAATTCATCATGGATCGTAAAATATGAATCATCACATGCCTGAAAACCGTGTCAGAAACGTGGAGTATCATGATTTTACGATTTTGTCTTTTGTTGAAAATCCACAATCTACAACGAGATTGCAAGCAGTGCTTTCAGAAGATGTTTGAGTAAAATAGTTGGAAATATGGTAGATGAGGTTAGTGGACGGCAAATTACTCTAATGCACTGATGATTTTCTTTGAACATAATGCATCTGCCTTGCAAACATGTGTTTTGTGCTCATACAATCTTAAAATATTATGCACTTTCTCAATGACCTACAATGTGGCAAGGGAGCCACAACCTAAAGTGACCCTGAAGGTGCAACCTTTTTGTGGATAATAATAACCGAACTCTAAGTCCAAGACTCGGGCTGATCGTGCCGCCTTGTTTAGCCTCCGCAAATGTACTAAAATAAACCCTCTTCTTAATTACAATATCATTTTTCCTTGCTGCAACATACTGTGATTCTTGTTCAAAGCCTTGTCAGCTTTGGTCTCAATCTGTTCAGCCGAGCTTTTAAATTCCAGGTATGGAACTTTAAATTTGTAGAGATTCTTCTTGTGCTCGCACTTAATACATTCTTTTTGTGCTTTCTTTGAACTTCCCTGTCTCCGCTCTCGATGATAAATCACCTTAACTTTTGTCTTCTGTAATTTTTTTCCTTCCAGGTGGATGCAGTTGCGAAGAAGCTTGGTTATACGATAGCGCTATGAAAATACTGAGTTTTTGTCACGCCAACAGACCATGGAAGTTGATCAAATATCTATGGAAAAAGATAATTTTCCACGGCAGGCTTCTCGTAACAAAAAGTCCAGTGGCTAATATTATTTGCCACCACATCAGCCACGGTTTTGGTCCCGTCTCTATTGGTACAAGGCCATTTGCCACGGATTCTACCGTGACTGATTAAGAACTAGGATGCACACGTTTGTGGTAATTTGCCACGGATATTACCAGCACGTGGCTATTGGTTCAACTACAGCAAAACTTTTTTAAAATAATACTCGATAATATAATAGTCTCGCTAAAATAATAAAATCTTCTAGTCCCAGCTCGGGCCCTAAATGCTAAAATAATAAATTCGATAAAATTATAATATAATACATTTCAAAAGTTCCCCTTAAATATTAATAAGTCCCAAATATTATACAAAATAATATTTCCATTAGAAAATAAAAAATAATTTTCATACACATTAAATTTTCTCAAAATATGATTCAATGTTGGTTTGTTTTTCTCTGAAGTTCAAATCAAGTTGTATTCCATCCTTAATAGTTCGAAGTGCACTCATAAGACTCGGAGTTGCATTCTTGTATAAGAAATTTTGTAGAGTGGTTGATGCTTGGAGTGTATCTTTTATTGTAACCGGTTTCATAGGCGACATCACCTTCTTCCTAATCATCTTGAGATTGTTCTCCCATATTTTCCACGATTTTGTCAACACTAAAAACTTGTGTAGCTTCATTATCTTCATCCGGATAGTCCAACAAGAAATTCACGTCCATTTTATGGCTGTACTTTAACTCACTAATTATGGTATCTAATTCATGAACGCCTTCTTCATCAACAGGCTCATTTATGTTCTCTACCTCTATATTTTCCACCGTTCTAATTTTGCAACAACCAAAGCCATTTTCAATTGTTAATCTTTGAATTTTAAATTAAGAATTATTCTTTAAATTAATATATTATTATATTATAAAATAATAAATTATTATTTTATCGATTAAGTAATATTTCTTTAAAATAATAGGATTTGGGTGGTCCCAAGCCTATTATTTTATAGACGTTTTACTGTATTTATTACCATTATGTTGTTACATATCATAGCATTTAAGTTATAATATTTGGTATTTAATAGTCTCAAATTGACATGGAAATGAGATCTTTCCCGCTGTTTATTGATTCAAAAAAGAATTACATGGTCAAAATTTATTACATTCAAGCAACTGGAAGCAACACAAAGAAAATCTAAACACAACAGAAATTCAAGCAAAAATTCAAAACTAGTACCTAAAAAATAAAATTAAAATGAGTAAAACATATGGATGATGTAACATTCCTTCACTTGCAGATTGGCCTACTCATGAGTTTTCATGTGTTCCCGGAAATATAGCTTCTCATAAGTATAAAGTTACTTGTCTTCCCAGCAATAAGTGACATGATATCTTCATTCAGTTATATAAAATCAGTAGGGAATGACCTGTAAAATGAACATGACTAAGTCATTCCATAGCTTCAGAATAAGCTAAGCTTTTCACAAACTCAAAGTGATACACCACTACGTAAAAAATAAAGGTATCATGTTCATCAAAGTGAAGATGTTTAGAAATATAAGTTGAGAAGCAAAAATAACCTTACTTTGTTGCAGACTGAACAAAAAGCTGGATACACGTCCAAGATTAGCTGTAAATATAAAAATGAAGATTAAAGATAAACATTACATATTCACAGATCATTAAGATCAAAACCATAAGATCTAAAGCGTAATAATCAAATCTTCGATGTCAGACCAATCAGATGCCTTTGGTTTCTCCTCGAAGACTGAGATATGACACTCTCGCGACACAAAACAATAATAAAAAAAAAAGTGAAACATCGGCTCATTACCAAAAGATCGTCGATAATGAGGAAATCAAGGTAAATAGATTAATATCAAGTGATGTACAAAGCATGATCAAATTAGGGAACCATTTGATGGTTCCATCTTATCTTTTACAAAGTACATTACAGTTTTGCACATGTAAACAATACATTCATTCTACGCTCCTCTGTCCATAGAGTCAGATCGCTACAAACACAGACTTGTAAGGTCTTGAACGTGTTTGCCTGCTCTGATACCAATTGAAAAGGCGGGGGTCTAACAACACCACCCAATATTTCTCTTAGAAATCTGTATGGACAAACTCCAATATACTTTTCTAGAGAATCAACTAGACAGTCAGACTCAATCTAGATTAAAGTTTATCGAGGAGTTAATATCTCTCTCTTGATTTGATTTACTCGAGCTAATAGAATCAGCGAGTCTTTAATCAAATACAAGATATAACTTAGATGGTACCAAAGACCAATATCCAAGGATCAATCAATGACAATCAACAACCAAAGGTTGGATTACTCTAATTGATGATCTAACGCATAACCTGTATTATTTCAATTATAAAGATAAAACAATATAATGCGGAAATTTAAATAACGCAGACACCAGAAATTTTGTTAACGAGGAAACCGCAAATGCAGAAAAACCCAGGGACCAAGTCCAGATTGAACACACATTATATTAAGCCGCTACAGACACTATCCTACTCCAAGATAACTTCGGACTGGACTGTAGTTGAAGCCCAATCAATCTCCCACTGATCCAAGGTACAGTTATGCTCCTACGCCTATGATCCCAGGAGGATACTGCGCACTTGATTCCCTTAGCTGAACTCACCCACAACTAAGAGTTGCTACGACCCAAAATCGCAGGCTTTGACATTTAACAAATATGTCTCACAAAGACAAGTCTATCAAAGGATTAATCTGTCTCCCACAGATAAACCCTAAAGGTTTTGCTCCTTCTTTTGATAATAATCAAGGTGAAGAGGAACCAATTGATAATCCGGTCTTATATTCCTGAAGAACATCCTAGAGTTATCAATCACCTCACAATAATCTTAATCGTATGGTAGTGAAACAAGATGTTGCGGAATCACAAACAATGAGACGAATATGTTTGTGATTAATTTTTATATCTTGCCTATCGGAGATATCAATCTCAAGCCAATCAATCTGATTGTACTTGTACGATAGAAGATGCAAGATCAGATCACACAACTATGATAAAAGTAGTATCGGTCTGGCTTCACAATCCCAATGAAGTCTTTAAGTCGTTAACCTGGTTTTAGAAGAAGAAAACCAAAGGTTAAAGGAGAATCGACTCTAGCACGCAAACTAGTATCACACGTAAGGTGTGGGGATTAGTTTTTCACAATACTAGATGTCTCCTTTATATAGTTTTTCAAATCAGGATTTGCGATCAATGTTAGCTTAGTAACAAAGCATTCAATATTCACCGTTAGATGAAAACCTGATTTAGATTCAAGCTAATATTTCTCAACCGTTAGATCGAAAACTTAGCTTGTTACACACACTTGACAATGCACGCTTCTAGGTTTGTTAACCGTACCCAAACGTGTGCACTTGTTGGTTCAACAATAGTTAACCAAAGGTTATCCATATGAGCATTTCATATCAACCATGTTCTTCTTCACCATAACTAGTTCAAATGACTTCAAATGAACTAGTTAGAGAGTTGTTTAATTACAATGAAATGTTATGTACTACACAAGACATAATTGAAGAAAAGATGATTTGATTCACTCGAATCAGTTCATGAACTTTTATAGCCACGGTTTGTAAACTGCATTCCTTAGTCTTTTTAAGTTTAAGTTCAGAAATCATCTTCAGATATATAACCTTCTCAAGTTCGCAGACTAGGTACGCGGACTTAAGTTACCGGGCAGAGTTTACAAACTCTAGCAGAAATTCTCGGGTATGAGAACTTCGCCGGTTCGCGGACTGGGTTCTCGAACTGAGTTCGCGGACTTAGCTTCACGCAAGTAGTTTTTCAACTCCAGAAGAAATTCTCGGGTTTGAGAACTTCGACAGTTCGCGGACTTGGCTCACGCCATTCTTCCGGTTCTCTTGATCAACAAAGTTCGCAAACTTTGGTCAAAGGAATAAGACTTATATATAAATGTGTTTCCACAACAATGCTTATTTCCATCATTGGTTATGTAATCTAAACTCTCATTTCAATCATTGAAACATTCTTAGAGGACGTTATACAGTTGTTACACTATTTCTCGTCAAAGCAATTTTCAAGATGATTGAAACATATCATGACTTTCATCACATGGTAAAGATAAAATTGATCGAAGCGAAAAGCTTACCAACACATATTTCGAGATATAGATAGGCGAGGTGTACTTGGCTCGAAATACCAAATGTGTATAATCCAAGTCTATATATATAACATACGACTTCTTGTCTCAAAGAGTAGGAGATATAGAACATGGACTTTTGAGTGATAGATAAGTTCAAGTCTTCACATACCTTTTTGTCGAGAAGTTCCACCGGTTCCTTGAGTAGTTCTTCTACTTGTATGATGAATCGCCATGAAGTCCTTGATCTCAACTACACTTTCTATCCTAGTTCGAGACTTAGCTATAATAGACTAGAAATCAAGACTTATAGTTTTGATCACTAATATTGACAAACATGCTTGAGATAGCAACGCATGCGAGTTCAACCGAGCAATGCTCTAACAATCTCCCCCTTTGTCAATTTTAGTGACAAAACTATCAATACATATGGAATACAAAAAAGATAAAGAAAATTTAGTAGCTCCTATTCCACATGTCTAATCTTCAACGTTCCTCGAAATCTTCGTCACTTCCAAGTACTCCAATAATCCCAAAGGTTGTAAGTTTAGCATCACCGCTGTTGAAGATCCGTAGCTATAACAATGAGAAAACATAGTTCTCGATCATTGTTATACAGTGTCATAGTATTATTACACAGCGTCAAAGTTCAATTGTATCACAACTTCAACAATAATACTATGGTGATATGTATCACTCCCCCTTAGTCAGTACTCCATCTCACATGGAAACCACTCCCTTACATAATGATCCGAAAACCATATGTATTTGTAGAATGAACTACATATTAATTCTCCCTCTTTTTGTCAATGAAATTGGCAAAGGTACAAGAACGTGATCATAATAAAATTTCCGAAAGAGACATTTCATGACAAAAGAAAAGAATACATAACAACTAATTTAGATGCAATCATAAAGCCGAAGCTAAATGCATTCATCAAGGAGTTTAAAGATACAAGATAACCCCTCTAATATTCCACAACCGCACACCCGTTAAGATATGACCATTAAGCACAAGTTCATAAGAACTCTCCCCCATTTGATGTCATTCCCGAAAGAACAACAAGAGCGACCTTAATTTCAAAAGAAAAGAAGGATTTTATTGGACACCAAAAACCATGAGAATGATTTTCTATATCCAAAAAGCTCAAACAAATTAATCACAAGTAAACCCATGATTAATTTAATCGGAACACGCAATCAAATTAAACATAAGAGGTGATCAATTCAATTGATTGTGCTCAACATAAGAGAACTTATGGAGACACGAAAATACTCAACTAGATTAATTACAAGAGAACCCATAATTATTCTAATTGGAATACACAACCAAACTAATTACAAAAGTAACCAATTTAATTGTCAATTTTTTTGCTCGACCTAAGAAACCTTACTGAGCAATAACTAAATAACCAAAAAAGATGATTAATTTAATTTAATATGCTCGACATTACATATCTCACGGAACACCAACTAAGCTAATAAATCAACTTCGTTGTATAGTGCTCAACATAAGATGCATTACAGAGCCTCATAGTAGTTTGTCAACTCCAGCAGAAATTCTCGGGTTTTGAGAACTTCGACAGTTCGCGGACTGAGTTCGCGGACTTGGATCACGCCCATTCTTCCGGTTCTCTTGATCAAAAAAAGTTCGCAAACTTTGGTTCAAGGAATAGGACTTATACATAAATGTGTTTCCACAACAATGCTTATGACCATCATTGGTTATGTAATCTAAACTCTCATTTCAATCATTGAAACATTCTTAGAGGACGTTATATAGTTGTTACATCATTTCTCGTCAAAGGAATTTTCAAGATGATTGAAACATATCATGACTCACATGGTAAAGATAACCTCTATCGAAGCGAAAAGCTTACCAACACATATTTCGAGATATAGATATGCGAGGTATACTCGGCTCAAAATACCAAGTGTGTATAATCCAAGTCTATATATATAGCATACGACTTCTTGTCTCAAAGAGTAGGAGATAGAGTAGATAGACTTTTGAGTGATAGATAAGTTCAAGTCTTCACATACCTATTTGTCGAGAAGTTCCACCGGTTCCTTGAGTAGTTCTTCTACTTGTATGATGAATCTCCATGAAGTCCTTGAGCTCAATTACACTTTATATCCTAGTCTGAGACTTAGCTATAATATACTAGAAATCAAGACTTATAGTTTTTATCACTAACATTGACAAACATGCTTGAGATAGCAACGCATGCGAGTTCGACCGAGCAATGCTCTAACAATGAATTCAATCTAAAATTGTAACAGTAACAATTTTGATAGCCATAATTAGCAAGATGTAGCGCACACACTTTTGCAGTTAATATGATGACCAGTACTATATGATGGATAACTTAATTATCCAAAGTAATTAGCTACTAACTGGACCAGAAAATTGAAGGCAGAATAACTAACCTCCGGTCCTGCTAGTTCAGTGAGCAACAAAATTTAGGTACTCGTACACCACCCTTCACATGAGCCATGATGTATCTCATGGATCTAGAAAACTTGTCCTTACCATCTCATCTTGTAGCTTGGATGTATTAGGGAACACGAGAATAATCTGTTTACATGATCAAGACCTAGGAACTAGAGTTTGAAATCTAACAACAATACAATTATGTCGATGTTGATGACTTAAATCTCAAATTGTAATAGTAACCATTATGATAGCCATAATTAGCAAGATGTAGCGCGCACACTTTTGCAGTTAATATGATGACCAGGACTACATGATGGATAACTTAATTATCCAAATTTATTAGCTACTAACATAACCAGAAAATTGAAGGCAGAATAACTAACCCCCGGTCCTGCTATTTCAGTGAGCAACACAATTTAGGTACTCGTACACCACCCTTCACATGGGGAGAATCAAGGTACTTTGGTACTACAATTCCACGGGATCCTAAAATTCAGGCATATATTTAAATCTAGTTCAAGTTTGTCACTTATGTATAATGATGATTATTATAACAGCATAAAATCCCTCTTTATCTTTCTATAGTAATAATAAGGAGGATTTATCATACAACTATTTTTATATACCTACATCATAATCATGTAAAAGATTTAGAAAAAACAAACGAATGTAGTCCCAAGAAAGGGGGAAAAAAGAACCCTGATTAACGAATAATGTAAGCTTGCAAAAGTAAGCAATTGATACATGTAAAGTGATACACCATTACTAAAAAATTATAAGTACTAACATGATCAAAATGAAGATGTTTTTAGAAATAAAAGTCGAGAAGCAGAAAAAATCTTACTTTGTTGCAGAATAAAGAGAAAGCTGGATATACGTCGAAGATTAGCTATAAATATGAAAATGAAGATTTGAGATAAGTAAGACCAGATTATTGTATGTGTACATCTGCTTATTAAAAATACGTGATGAAGAGAAAAAAGAACCAACCACTTGAGTATGAAACACCATGTCACTTAAATATGATAGAAAAAGTCAACTAATTAGGGGCTTGTACATACCAAAGTCTCGGGTTTCTCCATGAATTGCAGAAGTTCATTGGTTTTTGGATCAGCCACCACTTTTCCAAACTCACTCACTAAGTCATTGATTCGACCAAAACCTGCAACAGGAGAAGTTGGAAGCATCAACATCATCATAAAGAGTTATGAAATGTTTGAAACTCATTTCCAAACTGAAACAGCTCATGCCTGCATTCATTGCTTGCTTAGTGAAATCGTTCTTATCCCACCAAACTCCTACGAGCATCTGCAAATTCAGATCAACTATAAGACGAGCTTATTAAGTGAATACATAAGTTCCAATGTGATCTCACTAGGAAGATATAATCCTTTTGATAAGAAGAGCTCTAAAATGCTTTACACTGACTATACAACAGTGAACCATATGAACATTAATCATAAAAACAAATTCATTTAAGAATACATTACCTAGAAACATTCTATATATAACCTTAGTAGCTCCAAATCTAGTTACAATGCATGATAACAGTGTGTATGTTCTATCAATAAACACAACAAACAAGATCACCATAAATCATAACACAAATGAAAACTCATACCAATAATTTTCTAGAAAACTCATCCTACCAATCTTTGGGATATTCATCTTTTTCTAATGAAGTTAAGAAAAACCACCACCACCACTTCTGTTGACCTTAATCACTCTTATTTTCTTTTCCCTTTTCTCCTCTCCTCCCTATAATCATCAATTCCAGCAATTACGAAATCCCATATCTATAAAATAGAAAAATTAAATTAATACATATTAGATTTTAAAATTGAATTACAAAATCACAATAAAAAAGGAATTAAATTCCCAGACATAAAACTGGTCTTCGAGAGAAGCAAACAGAGAAGGAGATATCCTTTACCCTGAGATATTTCAGTACCTAGGGTTCATTATCCATGTTTTCGTTGAAGAAGAAGAAGAAAGAAGGAGAAACTCAAAACAATTGGTTTAGTTTTGATTTGATTTTAATGGTAATTAGGGTTAAGTTGGTTGATATGATTTTTGAGAATGATTCTCTTGTAGGGTTGGAACAATGGAGTGGGAAATGAAGTATTGAAGTTTAGGCTTAGGTGAGAGCTACATTTGCTGAGAGGAGAAGGATAAAGAGAAGTGGGTAGGTTTCTTTGGTTTTTCCCATTAAGATGGTGGGCGGAGTTCTCATTCGGCGAAAAAATTGGCGCGATATGGGAAGTTCTTTTCCTAACATAGAAAAAGCCCACCAGTTACCACGGCCTACTATGCCGTGACTAAAATTCTATAAACGCGTTCGCAGCATACAAATAGCAGTCTACTTTGAGCCCGTAGAAAATGAACAATTTACTGCCACGCCCTAAACTAAGTCGTGGCAATCAATAGCCACGACTAATGTGAATCCGTGGCAAGAAGCCTCTGGCTAAAAGTTAGATATTTTTGTAGTGTTTGAAGGGGTATTATTAAGATGTAGGTATGATTCCCCACCCATCCCCACCCCCACCCCCGGTTTCTGACTACATGATGATTGGTCTCATTTGATCCCCTGATTTACAAGATATGTTTGTACTTGTACCTGTTTACTAATTTTGGGGTCTCATGTTTTTATCAGGATGAAAATCTATGAGTAATGAACACATATCCATGGTATTCTGCCTACCACTACTCTCATCCCCTACTTGTTGAGACTTCATTTAGGGTCACCGGCTGAAAAACCAAAGTGCAAACTCCTGAAAGAGTTGAAATACGTACCCCTGGAAAATAAGCTTCTTCTTACTGGAACCCCACTGCAGAACAACTTGGTTGAGCTATGGTCTCTTCTAAACTTTATTTTCCTGATATTTTCAATTCCCATGAAGAATTCAAGTCATGGTAAGCATCAAATTTATATCGTTTTGTTATCTTGATTCCTAGGTTATTTGAAATGATCTCTGGATTCGAGAAGGCATCAGGAAGATCAGCGACACATGTGTATCAATAGGCATGATTTGTCACCCTTCTCACTTACCATATCCCTAACCCTAGTGATAAGTGTTGCATTCCTTGAGCACACTCCTTGATTGTTTTTCATGTAACTAGTGATAAGTGTTGCATTCCCTGAGCTCACTCATTGAATGTAGTTGACGGAAAAAGTGATACTTACAGATGATGTTTGTTGTTTGTTTACGCATGCCTAGGAATTTTTTAACTTTATTGCTTTTCACCGATTTATGAAATTGCTTCGGAGAATAGTTAACGATTCTTGACGATTCTAGTTAATTTTGTGTATAGTTGGATAAATCATTGATGAGTGTGGTATGATTTCTAATTAGGGGGATGTTTTTTTGATGATAGAGAGAGATCGGCTTGATCTTTGTGGTCTTCTTCCTCCTAATGGTATAAGTTCCCAAGAACAAATGGAAAGATTCAGTAAGTTATTTGAATGATTTATTTTCTTTCTCTGTGCATGAATTGTAGATTGTACATCCCTTTTAGTGAAAATGAAGTTGTAGTGGTAGTGATAGTGGTGTTTCTACCCAGGTTGGATTATTTCTTAAGTGATGAAATACTAAACCCACTGGGATGCTAGGAAATTGGAATTTATGGGTAAAATCTCAGTCTCTATAGTTTGCTAGTGATTTTTGATGTGCTGGTACAAACATGGTGCAAATAGTTTAGAAGGTAGTAATAGTACCGTACTTGGAATCCAATTGAATCTTTTTTTTTTTAATAAACAAAGGCCTTCAAAAAGGCTAATGATTCCCATCAATTGTTGTCATTCGTATGCGAGTCTCCATCAAACTGGCCAGCTAAAAATAGATCAATGAGAGACTTCGCATCACTTTCAACTATGATATGGGTTAACTGCTGCTCCAAGGCTTTCTTCAGAACTGCCCAAATAGCTCTGGCTTCAGCTTCTTCAGCAGGCTTGACTTCAAAATCCATGGAAGCATAAAAGGAAGCTTTTATTGAGAAATCCCTCATCACATACCTGCATCATTTTCTCCAGAAATATCATCATAAGCACCACCAGTGTTACACTGGAGGCATCCATTTGTCACATAGGTTAACAGTGGTAATATGAGAAACAGTAAGACAGGGTTTCCTAGTTAGAAGCATTGGTTTAGCTCTAGAGAGGACATCAACATGAGTTTCTTTCAAGTTTTGGAAGATTAAGTTATTTCTACTAGTCCACAGAACATTGAGATTCAAACAGACATTGAGATTCATCAGGGAGTCTAGTATAGGGATCAGTTAACCAAAACAGAAGCCAGTCAATGAAGGACTTATTCTGGAAAAAATGAGTGTTGATGCAAAAATCATAGAGAAACCAGACTCGATTAGCAAAGGGACAGAGGACCAAAGCATGCATAATAGATTCTTGAGGATCATTACACCTAACACAATCAACACTATGCATAGGCATTCTGGTATGTAAAATAGTTCTAGCAGGAATGGCATTTCTAGCTGCCTTCCAAGTAAAGACTTGGATTCTGTAAGGAACCCTGATTTTCCAAATACGCATCCAAAGATTTTTACAAGGGGAAGTTCTAAGACCTCTAAGCTCCATGTAGGAAGATTTTGAAGAAAACTTGCCATTCTTTGAAAGATCCCAAGCCCTTCTATCAGGAGTGTATAACTAGCTTAAGGGAATGGTGATAATCTTCTTAACAAATGCATCATCAAAGTGAGTGTTTAGTCTAGACAAATTCCAAGTTCTGGTGGAATAATCAATAAAATAGAAACTTTAATGTTAGGGTCTGGTGGGGCTAAAGGGTTTCGTTTAGCAGAGCCCAAAGTAGGGATCCATTTGTCACACCAGGGATCAATGAACTGACCATCCCCAACTATCCGGGAGATGAAAGGCTTAATGAGTTCTTTGATAGCATGCAAACACTTCCAAGTCCAAGAGCATTTACCAGTGCACTTGGCATTCAAGAAATCAGTTCTAGGAAAGTATTTAGCTTTAAGAACAGTGGAAAGCATACAGTTTGGATTATCGAGAATTCTCCAAGCATTTCTAGCCAGCATAGCTATATTATTAAGTTCAGGCTTTCTAAAACCCAGACCACCTTCAGCCTTGGGGGAACATAAAATGTCTCACCCTATGCAGGTGCAGTTTTCTATCTTTAGGATATAGAGTTTCTCCCTACTATAATTTACAAAGATGAGAATCTATTTGTTTATAAAGGTGTTTAGGGATAAGGAAAGCTCCCATTTGGAAGAGGGGAACGATTTGACCAATGTGTTTAATCAAAGTAGTTCTAGCAGCTTGGAACAAGATCTTATGTAGCCAGATAGAAATTCTAGCATCCACAGCTTGGAGAATACCCATATGTGTTTGAATTTTTGAAGCTTGAAACACATTAGGAGTGCCAAGATATTTAAAAATGGCCAAGAAATAAATTTTGACAAGTCTGGCATTCTTTTTAGCAGGATAATTCCTAAACATAGGAAAGCTCAATTGGCTGATATTCTACAGATTCAAAACCGTTGGATCGAGTTCTGTTACTCAAAATCGACACGACTCTATTACAATGATACAACCCTTTCATCTTCCCAAGGAGTACAGTAGGGAGACCCCCTTGGTCTCCTGTTATTTGCCTTGGCTTTACACCCCATTGCTGAGAAGATTGCCGCTGAATACTCACTAGCCTTGCAAGCCTGGTACTTGGACTATCGCAGGAGATACACTGGAGGTCGCCAAGACCCTCAAAATCATTCAACAAGATGGCCCACAGAGAGGTCTACATATGAACAACACCAAGACTGAGATTTTTCGGCCCTCCTACGATCCTAGAAGAGACACGCCAGGAAACTTTCCTACTGCCATTGGAAAACCTGCTATTGGAGTAAAGCTTTTACGCGGACCAGTCAGCTTGGATATGCAGTACTGCAGAGACATAGTTCAACAAAGGAATGAATCTATTTGTTTACCACTCTAATCAATCTACTAAAAGATATGTTGAGTTGTTGACAAAGGCTCTTCCGTTTAAACTAATAAACTTCTTTGTCTGGTTAGATCAACCCAAAACTTGATTTCCCAAATAACCAATTTCCGGATTCACAATCAATCAATATAAAACTCAAAGAGTAACTATAAAGTGATGCCGATATTACACAACTAGAAAATCATGTTTATCAAAGATAAACACGATTCTAGTTGGATCCCATCCGATCAAGGTTTGTGCACAAGATTCACAAAACACGAAAACTAATAAGAAAATCTTCTTTGTCTTCAAATATTTTATTGCCTTCAATAACCTGTACAACACAACTTGAATCCTCTAGTGATCAATTACACACATAACGGAGTCTGTTAACAATGGATTATCAAAAGATGTCTTTAGATCCACAAATGGTTCTAAAGATCCCGTCGATACTTTGATTTAGTTTGAGTGACCCTTATATCATAACAGAAGGTTCCCAAGAATAAAAAAACTAGGTGCAATCAATAGCACATGTCTGCGATGACATCCTTCACCATGTCATGCCTAAATTTCTGGACAACTTCACCTGCACAATGAACTGCATGGTCTCCAAAAACATCCATGGTTCTTTTGCAACAAGAACATGCACTGTCGTCCCTGAACAATGGTATACCAAGCCAATACATAAACACTGACCGGAATTGTCGAGGCCCAATGGCTTGATTGAGTCCTTGAATAGGAATGGCCTTGAGGAAATCCATGGCATGTGTTGTTCTGTTGATGTGCCACAAGGTCAGGTCACGCTGTGTCATTGTAAAGTTGGTGGGTACATTAGCCTTGACGACATCAAAGTAGATAACTGCAAATTTCTTCATATATTAGGGGGCAGCGAGATTTGTCAAAAGTGGAATTAATAAACCCACAAGACTGAGTGAACGATTGTCAAGCGTGCTGGTACCTGTGGATGGAGTCTAAAATTGAAGGTTGTTGTAAGATAGTGCTTTGGAGGTGCAGGGACAGTGAGCTCTAAATTCTCTAATAAGAGTGGAGCTGTCAACTAGGTTAAATGCATTATAGAAGTCTACGAGCAACATCTTCATGGTATTGTCGGCGCCTTTCAACTCCAAAAGCCTGTTAGCGGAGTGCATTATTCCTTCACCTCCACAAGGTATACCAACTCCGAACTGGTATGTACCCAAATAATATGTAGTATCCTTAGAGACCGCAGTAGCCGCAAGTTTGGAGCACAACCTTCATCAAATAGTGCCTACAGCTATGGGCCTTATACCTCCATCGGGTTTAAGTAATGGGGTTAGAGGTGCACTTGCGATAAATTCGCCAAGAATGGGTGGGCACATACCTGCGGGCCATAAGTTAACTACCCCTGTGATAGATTGCAGAACTTCACCTGCCACCGCGTCCGCTGCCCCACTCAACGCATCTAAGAGATGTTGTGATCGAAGACCGTCTCGTCCACATTATGTTCCTTCAGAGAAACTTTTCAATGCAGTAAGCACAACATTGGCATCAACAGTTAATGTCGGAACTGTAGTGTCCTCTGTGGGAATGGATGGAGATGGTGCGTAAGGGTGTTTCCGCTGTAGATTATCCAAGGTGTCCGATATGGCGGGTGCAATGCCATTGGAGGATAAAATGCGTATAGCTGCTGAATAATGGCCAAAACCAAGTTTTCTCCTGCAAGCCTCCAGAATCGGGTCTTTCTTTTTCTGCTTCTTAGTAGACTTCCTTGGAGGAAGTTTTGGTTGTGAGAGCAATTTATGAATCATGTTAGAGCATTCGTTAGGTTCATTGCCGGAACGTTCCTCAATGGCGCATTTTGGGACATATAAATTCAAGGTACAAATATTTTTATTATTTTTATTTTTATTTTATTTTAAAAATAACATAAATATTTTTACTCAGAGTGGGTTGGAGCTGAGCCACAAGATGGGCACCAACGCCTTTTTGGATTGCCATACCTACTCTATGAAATAGAAATCTGCTTGAACCACAATCTGCGTCGTTGTTTGCAAGACAATTCTTGAGTCGCTTCAAGAAAACCACGGTATCATCACCTAATTCTCCTAAGGTGGTGAAAGCGAGAACGCCAAAACCGTAGCTGTGGGACTCACAAGTATCTAAGTACTTGTTGCACTTGCGAAGAACAACTTTGACAATAGCTTGCCCTGGGACGAAAGAGCGACGTGACATGTGAAAGGAGAAGCCCCTGTGACATCTAGACATGTATCCTTCTCGTTTTCCCGTTGTAAACCAACAAATCAGCAGGGAGCAAAGTATTGTTACTGACGGAACTCAAGCCAAGACATTATTATTATTATTATTGAAAAGCACCTCTAAAGGGCATTTATTAGAAAGCAAATAAATAAGTCATTACATTGGGTGAGATGGTAACCTAGCGACAAGCTGGGTTCCAACTCCTTTTTGAATGGCGATGCCTAATCTATGAAAAAGTAAACTGCATGTGCCACAATTAGCATCGTTAATGACAAGGCAATTCTTCAATCTTTTCAGAAATGCCATTGTTTCTTCACCTAGCTCGCCTAAGGTGGTGAAGAAATAATACTAATACACATCGATAGAAGGTAGCCGAGCGACAAGCTGGGCACTAACACCTTTTTGAATAAAATACATAATCTATGGAAAAGAGAACCTCGGATTTTGCAATTTTCATCTTGGCTGGCGAGACATTTCTTCAACCTCTTTAAAAGAACACATGTGTCTTCGCCTAGTTCGCCTAGGGTTGTGAAAGCTAGAACGCCAAACTCATAACCATGTGTCGAACACTTATCCAAAAATTTATTACGCTTGTGAGTAATGGGCCATAGAAATAGCATGACCTGGAGTGAAGTTGCTAGTCTGGGCACTTGTGAAGTGAGAAACCCCGATAACATCAAAACACATCACGACCGTTTATCCAATTGTATACAAGTATGTTTGTGGGTTTCATAGCCGTGGCATTCTCGGATAAAAAGGCCATGGGCACCTCCTTGCGAGCAGCAACTCCTGCCTTATAACAAATGTCTGCTAAGGCATCCCTTACCAAGTCATGGCAAAATTTGGGGCCGACATTCTTGGCACAATGCAGCGCGTGGTCTTTGTGAATATCCATGGCACGATTACAGCTTGTGCATTGACTGTCCGTAGTAAACAAGGGGATACATAATTTATATTGAAGAACTGACCTGAATTGTCGTGGACCAACTGCCTGATTAAGGCCGTGAACAAGGATGGCTTTAAGGAAACCCATTGCATGAGTTGCACGACTACAATGCCACGGGGTAGATTCTCTAGCAGACAACGTGTATCTTATGGGAAGTTCGCTCGTAATAACACCAAAGTATCGGGCCACCAAAGACTTCATGAACTGGGGGGCAACACCATTGATATTAAAACTAAAAAGAGAAATACCACAAGACTGAGTGTAGACTTGTAGAGCATGTTGATAGTGCTGGCTAGATTCTAGTGGAGCTGAATCCTGTAGAATAAGACCCTGTAGGTGTTGTGTCTGAGCGCATGATGCAAGGTAGCAATATTTGGATGTATCGGCCATTATATAAATCCCCAAGCTGCCATCCTTAATGGGTAATGTAGCCATACGCTGTTGAACGATTCCAAAACCAGCGCCATCCCCTACAATTAATTGTCACAAGAACTGAAACAATTGCTGGTCATACAGTATTGTAGCTTCCTGCAGCGCCTGTGGACTTGTTGTACGCAAGGTAAAGTAGAGTCTAGACATGCCAACACAATTGCAAAGTAGAAGTAGTTCGCTCTGTGGATCCTGTAACTTAGTAATAGTGTGCATCAGTTGTGTTGTCTTATGTACTCTGCCTATAACCATGTTACTACAATAATATGGACTCAAACTCACAGGTCCCCCTAGTATTTTAACTCCATACGTGGACTTGCTAATTGCAGCTGGGAAGACATTAACATCATTGCGTCTTGGATCGATGGATGGCCAAAATATTTCGGTTTTACTAATGTTCAAATGCAGACCTCTCACAGGCCATCCCGTTGTATAATCCTAAGAGCTTTGGCAACCTCCATGGTGTCACCTGTAATGGTACCATCATCCAAGTACCATGCATGGAAATCCAAACTACATTCAGCCGCAATCTTGATTAGAGCAAAAAACAAAGGCCCTAATGGGTCGCCCTGTTGAATTCCTTGTGATGAAGACAAGATTGAGTTGTTGTAATAAAGTCTGGCAGGTTGCGAGTAGCAGAATTCTACCCATCTGGAAATACTTGGGCACCGTTCTCTTACTTCCTTGACTAACACAGTACGATCCACTAAGTTGAAGGCGTTGGAGAAATCCACCAGCAGCATTGTCATGTTCTTGTGATGTCCTTTCAATTCCAAGAGTCTATTAGCTGCATGTAATATCCCTTCACCTCCCCGTGGTATGCCTACCCCGAACTGGTGATTTCCTAAGTAGGTGGTCATGTCTTTGCAAACTGAGGTTACTGCCAACTTGGAGCATAAATGTCTCCATATAGTGCCCACCGCAATAGGTCTTAAACCACCACCAGGCTTAAGCAAAGGGGTTAAGGGAGCACTTGCTACGAACTCGCGCAAAACCACAGGGCAGTTTCCAGCCAACCATAGGTTGACAACACCAGCCATCGACTATAGTAAATCATCAGCTACAGCCGCCACAGCACCACTAAGTGCATCTAACAAATGTTGGGCACGAAGCCCGTCTATTTCGCAAGCAGAACCTTTTGGGAAACTCTTCAAAGCTGATAAAACAGCCTTAGAATCAACAGTTAATGTCGCTGCTGAGACATCGTCAGAAGGAATAAGTGGAGATGGTGCTTGAGGGTGCTTCTGCTGTAACTCGTAAAGAGTGTCAGGCGTAGAGGGTGCGACACCATTGGAGGACAGGACTCGAATAGCAGTTGTATAATGGCCATAACTCAACTTCTTCTTACAGGCCTGTATATTGGCATCACACTTCTTCTTCTTGCTGCATGTGTGTTTGCGTTGGGAATTGGGTCTGGATAAGTCAAGCAAGCGCTGAACCATGGTAAAACAGCCATTCGGTTCCTTCCATGTTGCCAGAGCTTCATTGATTGCAGCCATCTGCAACCTTTTCCTAGTGCCAGACCTTTCTTCTGTGGAATTCCTGGGTTGGTACAGATTCAAGGTACAAGTTGGCAATAGCAAGAGGTGTAACCATGCATTTAGGTCCAAGGGTTTAGCCAACACATTGTCCAGCATCTTTAAGGTTCGATAAAACTGTAACCTACATGGTGGAGGGATACTAACCGTAGTTGTTATCCGCCGTTGGTAAATTAGGTTGAGCATCTCAATTGTAAGAGTTGTACCGATGTTCTCAGTCTGTTGTACATTAGGTTGAGTAGCAGTCACCAACTCCACTGACTCCTGGGGCTTAACAATGTCGGAAATTAAAAAATCTGCTCCATTCCCATTGGAATGACTTGCAATGATGACATCAGGGTGACAAGGATCGCAACATGGTTTCTTCTATGTAAACACCTAATGCACAGCCACCATTGCAATTCCTTCAAAGCCTGCTCCCAAGCCTCAAAGCAATCAACACGCTGTTGTATCCTGTCCCAGCATATAGCTTTGGCCTCTTCAGTGGGGAAATGTTTATCCAGCAGATGCTTATAGATAGCACTTTTAGCAAACCCTCTGCCTCCAACCCCACCATGACAGCCATCGTAGTTCTTAAAAGCACACTGAATTTTGCCGCCTTGCGATGCTGGCATAGACCAGGACTTAGGAGATGATCCCGACGGTAATGCAAAATCAGGTTGCGGTGTTGCTGAGGAAGAAGATCGAGTATGCCGCATTGATGATCAAACCCTGAAAAACTGCCTGCAACTGCTAAAAACTTCTAGAAGGATGAGTTAAAGTTTAGAGTATGGGAATTGAAGTTTTCACTGGAGTTGAACCCTTGAATTACCATACAACAAAACAATAATTAGACCTTCACAGTGGATGAGAATCAAACACAGTTACACAAACCAGGCTCAAAATACTTACAAACACACACACCAATTCCGAATTGAAGCAACACTGAAGAAATACAACTCAATTGTAAAACACAACCCTTGTAACAAATTCCGATTCCACTACACTGATCAACAATGAAAAAAAACAAACAAACACCCAATTCAGTTGCTACAAACACCACCAGAGCATTAAAACAATTACCAAAACCCCAGTCTTCAAAAGTAATTCAAAGAAAATCCCTAAAGCAGCGTCGTCAATTACACGGAAGAAAAACTTGGATTAAGAAAAGACGAAAATTTACAGAGGAATTAATCTAAGGGAAGAAAAACCAATTCACAAAACTTAGAAACAAAATAATACAACACTAATTCTGAATCAATCAGTCACGAATTCAAAACCCCCTCTACCAGATTTCAAACCCTAATTGAAAAAACAGAACCCTAACTCCAATCGACAAAATCCCTTCTGCAAACAATGAAAACGAGAATTCAAATACCTACTTGAAACACCATGAATGCTGAAGAATCGAAGAAAAACACCGTTGATTCTGTTACTTCAATCACCACGGAGAATTTGGTGATGAACGAGAGAGGAAAGGGAAGAAGAAAACGAGAGAAAACGACAAGTTCGATTTTTTTTTTTTTCTAAAGAAAAGGCATTATATTAAACAAACAATGTTCTGCGAGTTATAACCCCAGAGGTGTCACCATCTTTCCACAAAAAACCCATCAAAATAAAAGTAACACAAAAATCCCATCAAAACAAAATTAACACAAAAACTTCAAATTTAAATGTTGGTTTCATCAAATTTTATTTTGGACCAACATTTAAATTTGGGGTTTTTGTGTTAATTTTTAAAAATTTGGGGTTTTTGTATCAATTTTGTTTACGATGGAGTTTTAATGGATCCCAACATTTGAGTGGGGTTTTTGTACCACAAGTTTGGTCATCTTGGGTTTTTATGACTAGTTTTGAACACAAACAAAGGAAATTTACAAAGAGTTGGTGGGTAGTCTAGCAACAAGCTGGGCGCCGACACCCTTTTAAATAATAATGTCAACCTATGGAATAGTGAACTACCAATTCTATGGTTAGCATCATGACTAGACATACAATTGCTTAACCTCTTCAAAAATACAATAAAATCCTCACTCAACTCTCCTAAAGTAGTGAATGCCAAGACACCAAACCCGTGTCCATTAGCTGAGCATATGTCCAAATATTTGTTCTTGCGTGTGACAGCAGCTTTAATAGCTTGCCCAGGAGTAAAAGTGCGAGTTTTAGCACTCGTGAAAGGAGAGACACCTGTAATATCAAAACAAATATCTTTACCTCCTTCCGAGTTATACACTAAAATGTCAGGAGGTTTCAAGTCATTACTGTCGTTCGATAGGAAGCCTAGTGAAACTTCTTTTCTGGCAGCAACCTTTTCTTTATAGCATAAGTCCGCGGTAGCGTCTCGAACCATGTCATGCCTAAATTTTACACCCACTTCCTTGGCACAAGGGCGTGATCACCATAGATATCCATAGGTCGCTGACATATCAGACACAAGTTGTCTTCAGCAAACAATGGCATGGCAAGTCTATACTGCAAAACAGATCTGAATTGCCTAGGCCCAACAGCTTGGTGCATACCATGCATAGGAATAGCTTTCAAAAAGTCCATAGCATGATATTATTATATTTTTTTTTAAATGAAAAGAGCCACCAGGGGTGATTTATTGCAAAACAGATAAGAAGGTATTTACACACTGCTGGTCGGTAGCCTATCAATAATCTAGACCGCAACACCTTTTTGAATAATAATACCTAATCTATGAAAAAGGGAACCTCCGATTTTGAGTCGCTCCGACGGATGCTCCTATTACACTCGTAGTCTATGAAGGATGAGAACCAACTATGTAGCATATATACCGAGAATTCAAGTATTGTTTACGTCATTAGTCTGATCCTTTATAGGAACTACCCGTAATAACGAACTTGCAAAATGGATCTGTTTATCAAAAAGATATTCGTTGTTCCTGACCTTGGTTCATCTTAATTGTTATTTGAACAAAAAGATCACAATAAACTTTTGGTAAAAGTTATGTCTTGGTCCGAGTGGGGATAATATTTCTCTTCTGCATGTCCATGGAGTTTTGAAAAATCCAAACATCAGGAGTCCACTGCTCCCATAGTGTGACGGACGGTGTATACAAGGCCCGGGAACGAATTCACTGTCGTATGGCTGACTGACGATTACTAGCGAATTCGGCTTCATGCAGGAGAGTTGCAGCCTGTAATCCAAACTGAGGACGGGTTTTTGGGGTTAGCTCACCCTCGCGGGATCGCGACCCTTTGTCCCGGCCATTGTAGCACGTGTGTCGCCCAGTGCATAAAGGGCATGATGACTTGACGTCATCCTCACCTTCCTCCGGCTTATTACCGGCAGTCTGTTCAGGGATCCAAACTCAATGGTGGAAACTAAACACGAGGGTTGCGCTCGTTGCGGGACTTAACCCAACACCTTACGACACGAGCTGACGACAGCCATGCACCACCTGTATCCGCGTTCCCGAAGGCACCCCTCTCTTTCAAGAGGATTCGCAACATGTCAAGCCCTGGTAAGGTTCTTCGCTTTGCATCGAATTAAACCACATGCTCCACCGCTTGTGCGTCCCCCCGTCAATTCCTTTGAGTTTGATTCTTGTGAACGTACTCCCCAAGCGGGATACTTAACGCGTTAGCTACAGCACTGCACGGATCGATACGCACAACGTCTAGTATCCATCGTTACTGCTAGGACAAAAAGATTCACATTTTACGCGTTATTATTATTATTCATATTCACATTTTATAATGTTGTGTTAGTGATTCAAAAAAACAAACGTGGCAGCCAAACTCTCGAATGCATAGCTTTGAGTGTTGTAATTTAAGATTCTTATAATTCTAGATTTCGAATATGATCGAAAGACTAGATATCAAAAACTCACATATACATTTAACCCGTCAAAATTATTGTAGGAAAATTCCTCAAAGGAACAATAATGAGATGGTTTTCAATACTTTTATACAATTTTCCCCATAAAGCAACTACCAATTTATTAGAATAGTGTTACATTGGTTTCGGATTAACCAGTACCTTTATGGCACGGGTTATTTCTAGTACCGGACGTTTAAGAAAATTCTTACTTGCTCATTTAAGCAAAAATTGAGAATTTCAGTCAAAATCAAATTCTTCTGAAAATATAAAATAATGCTCAAATGTCCGACGAAAAGGATCAAAATTCTCAGGAATGGATGGTCGTCGACATGGTGGCCAGTGCACCTAGGAAGCACCGATACGGGGACACTGATAAGGCGATACTGATAGGGGATTCTTCATTTTTCAAAAAATGAGGATACGTGATACGATGGATATGTGTACTTACTAAAAAAAATATTTTATATAATAATTTATTCTAGTAAAAAATCACATAAAATAAAAAAATATGATAAATACTATTTGGAATAGTAAAAAAGATAGATAAAAAATGTCAAACATTTTGCTCACCCATCACCTATTAATATTGTCTTCATCAAATATTATCATTTCTAGTTCTAGCTCATCAGGTGAGAATATTTACTACTTCAGGTTCTCCCACATCGTCAAGTGGATCAATGCATCTTCAATAATATCTCACATTCTACTTTCTATGATCCTTTTGTAAAAGATTAATTATTGTGAGCAAACATTAAATTCTCAGCATTTTGGAGTTCAATCTTATTTCTCTTAATTGAATGGATAAAATTATACTTGTTCCAATTTCTCTCTGAACAACATTGGGAACATGGCTGCCCAAGAACCTTTAAAGCTAAATTTTTATAACACTGGAGATGAAGCACCATAAAATAACCACCAAGTCTTCTTTCTTTATAGTCAACAGTTTATTAGGTTGATATATAATTATTTTATATGTTCATGTATACAAATATCTATAAATATTTAGATATTATGTATAAAAGTATCCCCTCTTAGAGTATTCGAAATCCCAGAGTATCCCCTACCCTTTTTGTAATTTAAAAAGGGGATACTTTAAATGGAGTATCTTGAAAAGACGAGGGTACCCAAATATACCTCAATCTAAAACTTTTCCTACATATAAGTCCTTTATCCGAAAGTGTCGTCAATGGACTGAGTCGAGACAATGCAACTAATCGGTTCACACTTCGTGTGATCGTCTATGAATACGAGATCGAGACAATACAACAACGAAGTGTGTTTACTTGATAAAAAGGTTCGGACTTAACCAAACACAATAGGATTCACTTATCAAGTAAATAGGAATTAACGTTTGTGTGATTTACTTTAATTGTAATAAAACAATTATAATGCGAAAAATAAAAGTAAATGACACATCAAGATTTTGTTAACGAGGAAAACCGCAAATGCAGAAAACCTCGGGACCTAGTCCAGAATTGAATATTCTCAGGATTAAGCCGCTACAAAAAATTACACCAACTTCGTATAGTTGAGACCAAGAAACTAAACCTATAGTTCACCTAGTTCCGTCTGTATTCCCACGCCTCCAACTTATAAATAAGTCACGTACTTGGATCAATTCCCTTGGTTCGTATTCCAAACAGTAAAAGAACAACAAATCTGTTTGGTATCAACTCTCTTCAACCAAGTGATACGAGTCGGACAAGCGCTCTTCTGTTTATCTTAACATAAACTCCTTCGTCAGGTTCTTAGATCTATCTTATGTTCAATTACCAAAGTAACCATTAAGATTTTGCGATCAACACTCTTAATCCAAAGAATTATGTTGATGCCGATCTACTCAATTAATCAATCCAATTCTATCACAAGTATAAAATTGATTATTAATTGGATCCTCTTTTTACCGAAACAATTATTGTGCACACCAAAGATTATGAAATCAAAAATCATAAATCTTCAATATATTCTTCGTCTTCAAATCTTCTTAGATCTTTAATAAACATCTGCACACAATCACTTGAATCTCTTGTGATCAATCACGCACAGAAAGTTAACAATGGATTATCACAAGATCGTCTTTAGAACTGACAACAGTCTAAAGATACCTGTCGAAACTCTGAACTAGTTTGACTGAATCTTATATCAGAAGAGAAGATCCTCAAGCATAAACAAACTAGGTGCAATCAAAGTTCAACTGTCGTTAGTCAATCAAATCAATGAAGACAAAAGATAAACCGCAATTATCTAGTTTCCCACCAACGGTACTGACTAGAGCTTCTCAATCCCAAAGAAGACTTTAAACCGAGCGGCCGCAAGAGATTTCGCCTACTTAGGTTACCCTCCTCTCCGAATAAGCGGCTTCACCAGTAGCAACACAAAAAGAGGTAGTTTGCTGTTACAAAGGATCAGTTTGCTAGAAATGCAAACTTCAAGTATTTATAGACTAGGAAGTTTGGATACCAAGGAATTTCGAAAACCGAAAATATTCTCAAGATATTCATTAAAGCACATATTCGGTTTCCATAATTCCTGGAAATGCTCTGTCCAAAATGAATGATCGAAATTTCTCGGAAAATCTCTAATTAGTAAATGCACATTACTAATTCTTATTTCCCTACAAAATGAAATTAATAACCTTAATTAAAAGATTCTTAACTTATTTATGTTTCGATCATGGGATTCTCTTCCCTTAGCTATTAAGGAATAACTTTGAACAATTAAATAATAAACATTCCCAGCACGTGTTCAATGTATATCGACATCCTAACTTTGTAAGTTCTCTTTCATACTTACAACCTTGAAACCGATTTGCCACACTTCCAAACAAGTTTAGAATTGGTTCATCTGACTTTCAAGAACTATGTTATTAATCAAATAACATTCAATCACAAATCATGGGTTTAACGGTTCTACCAAAACAGGTTTCGGTTCTACCTCCATGTGAGTACTGTGCATAGTCACACTAGCTTTCCAAAATTCTGTTGACTAGGTACTAGGATCCGTTCCCCACATATATATGGTATCTAACTTGAACGTGTTGCACATGTCCATAGGATCAGTTCCTCTTTGCCTAAAAACGTGTTGCACATGTCCATAAGATCGGCTCCCCTTTCTGCTATAAACCTGCTGCACCTCATACAAGGATCGGTTCCACTTTGTGATGTACTGCATCTCTTACTAGGATCGGTTCCCCTTTCCCAGATTTGGTCATACATAAAATCACAAACCGTATCATACCATCTCAAGTGATTACTTAAGATCGGTTTCACTAATAAAAGTCATACCAATACATAAGTCGGGCCTTTGTGAACAGTTCTACCAAGAAGACAAACAAGTTGTGGGCGGTTATAATAAATCACACATATTGGTTGTTCATAAGGTAATCAATGAATAACAAAACCAATAACACCTGTCAATTTCCTTTTCAGTTCACAAACAAGTTTATGAAACTTAGTTCCTTAGAACACATGTAAACATTGTTCCCTAGGATGAAATCCTCACCTCATACCCATACTAATCACAATAACATTTAAATGATTATGGCGATGTCTTATCTACAAAGTTTAATGGTTAAGCAATAAACCTCGTATTGTATATTCCTTAATACTATGTCTATCTAGAGTTCAAATATGCTTCGCAGTTTTGTTTTTAATATGCACGACTTGAAATATACGTTAGGGAATAAAACAGTTCAAGTCAAATATCACTAACCTCAAGTGGAAGGATGATTGTTGTCGTTATAGCTCCTTGCTTCTTCACATCTTCAAGTCTTCGCAATACTTGTAATGTCTCATATCCTAATACTTTTAATCTAACCTATACGAAGTTGACTCTAGTACATAATCAAGCGACTCTTAACATGAGTTTTGATTCACTAAAATATGACAACCAAACTTGACATACCAACGCTTGGTGGGTTCAACCGAGCTATGCTCTAACATATCTGATACGTATCCCTAGGTATCCCCAAGTACCAGTCACCGATACGGATACGTTACCACTTTTGAAATATTCGTGCTTCATAGCCGTACACCACCATGGTCGGACTTGGACGGTTCACTTGGACACCATGGTCAGTCGGTCCCACCATTCCTCAATCCATATTTTGGTTAATCCTCCATATTTTGGCGAGTCCTCTTTACACCAATTGGAGAATCCTCCCATACACCATCCAGCCAGTCTCTCCACCATCAATGGCCGATCCTCATACCCATTGGTTGGTTGGTCTCTTTACCCAATATTAGACAGTCCTGCATTTCCTGGATCCAGGGATTCCTAAAATTAGGGTTTGATGATTCTAATCAAATCTGAGTATCAATAAATTTTGTATTGATCCAGTTAACAATATTTTTAGTTAAATATGTAATGTTCGGTTTTGCTACCAATATTTTTGTTAGCTCGATTGTCAAAGAAGCAACATTTCATTGGTCGACCATCCAATATTTCATTGGACGGCCATTCACTTGGTCTATCATCAAATATCTACCAATATTTTAATATTTCTACTTTGTCATTCGAATACTCATGACATGGTGGATCGAGGATGAGTATTCTATAATAACTCAACAATATATGATTTCCTGTCAAATACTTGACATATCAGAATACAGGTTGGTCCATGATCGAGCAATATCATTAGATAGCCGTTCATCAATATAAATCATTCTAGTATCATTGTTGCCTCATATGGCACAATAATATGTCACAATTCATCAGACTCGACGTCTAGGCATCAATTATGTCCTAGCAGACACATTTTTCTTAGTCCATCATAATGATGAGTCATGGAGCATGTTAAATTCGTCATCGGCAATTATACTCAACTCATCAAAGCTAAGACTCAGAGTAGCCAAGTCAAAAATTGACCAATCAAATACACGTCTTCCTTATAGACTTCACATAATACATTAATCGTGTCACATTGAGGGATATTCACTAAGGTTTTGGTCTGACATCCTACATCACGTGCGATGTAACGATGCATGCACGATGAGAAATTGAGTAATTCGTGTTGAAAGTTGAAAGAGTAAGTGAAATAGTGATGGACAATCAACCAAGTCTCTCACGCAATGCGGAACTGGTTAAACCACGATTTCCCTACTTCACCATTCTTCCACTCTTCTTCAACTGTCACCTTATTGGAGATGAATGCGTTAACTACTTCTGCAATAAATAGTTTCATGAACCTATGATTTGAGGAACCTACATCAGTCAAACTTAACTGATCAGAACTTTCCATAACCCAACTTACGACAGTCTATCATCAAACATACAAAAGTATTTTCTCTCGATCTAACTAAGAGAATTCAACACATCCAAAATTCATAAACTACCATTGATCTCACACATTCTCATGTTTCCTCATACATTTTGACTCTGATCCCTCTTTGTGACCGAATTGGACTTTGGAACGACCATTTTCTTAGTTTAGGTTGGAGTTATACATATTGATTTCTCGAAATCAAGTACTCTTGTGCAGTACATATGTTAGGGGTTCTAGATGCTTCGCTTAATCTGGGATCCGCTTACTCCATAACTCTTCATTTTTACTCAAAAACAAGTAAATCGTTTTTCATATCAATAGTGTTAGAGCGTAGCTCGGTTGAACCCACAAAGCGTTGGTATATCGAGTTTGGTTGTCATATTTTAGTGAATCAAAATTCATTTTAAGAGTCGCTTGATTACGTACTAGAGTCTACTTCGTATAGGTTAGCTTGAAAGTATTAGGATATGAGACATTACAAGTATTGCGAAGACTTGAAGAAGTGAAGAAGTAAGAAGCTACAACGACAACATCATCCTTCCACTTGAGGTTAGTGATATTTGACTTGAACTGTTTCATTCCCTAATGTATCTTTCAAGTCGTGCATATTGAAAACAAAACTGCGAAGCATGAACACTCTAGATAGACATAGTATTAAGGAATACAATACGCGGTTTATTGCTTAACCATTAAACTTTGTAGATAAGTGTTGATGGTGGTTTTTAGCTTAGGGTAAAATCGTAAAACCTTACATCTGACATGAGTCACTACAATCACTAGCGCATTTATTGAATCATTCAACATACCATGTAAGAATTACCAGGGTACCTTTTTTTTATATACATGTGTCATGTTCCGCGGCAGAACCCTTAGTATTGACCGACATCATCTTCGTACATACCAAACCCTAATTCTCATGCTACCGCGCCAAGGCATGCCAACCATGCCAACCACATCTCCGCGCCAAGGCATGCCAACCATGCCAGCCACATCTCCGCGCCAAGGCATGCCAACCATACCAACCGCACCACTGTGCCAATGGCAAACTATGCCAGCCACATCTCCGCACCAAGGCATGCCAACCATGCCAGCCGCACCATTGTGCCAATGGCAAACCATGCCAGCCACATCTCCGCGCCAAGGAATGCCAACCATGCCAGCCGCATCACTGTGCCAACGGCAAACCATGTCAGCCACGTCTACCGCGCCAAGACATGCCAACCATGCTAGCCGCACCATGCGCCAATGACACCAAACCCTTGGCCCCACCATGCCAATCCAACCGCACCTTTCCTTGTCCCCAACCATGCTAGCCGCACCACGCGCGAATGGCATGCCAAACCCTTGGCCCCACCATGCCAAGCCAGCCGCACCTTTCCTTGGCCCCAACCATGCTAGCCGCACCATGCGCCAATGGCATGCCAAACCCTTGGCCCCACCATGCCAAGCCAACCACACCTTGCATAGGCCCCACCATGCCAAGCCAACCACACCTTGCATAGGCCCCACCATGCCAAGCCATCCGTACCAAACCCTTGGCACCACTATGCCAAGCCACCCGCGCCATTGGCCTTGGCCCCACCATGTCGGCCTTCCCTATGCGGCTACCAAAACGAAGGCGTGCGGCGATCAATGGCCAACCTTCCATCCTAGATGCAAATCCTAGCCGTCCAAGGTCTCCAAACAACGCATGGTAACCTTTGGCCCAAAACCTAGTTTTGGACACGCCAAACCGCGCCAAGGCATGCCGTGCCACATGTGCCAATGGCATGCCAACCACCTTGCCGCGTCATACCATGCTGACCTTCCCCATGCGGCTACCAAAACGAAGGCGTGCGACGATCAACGACCACCCTTCCATCCTAGATGCAAATCCTAGTCGTCCAAGCTCGCCAAACAACGTATGGTAACCTTTGGCCCAAAACCCTAGTTTTGGCCACGCCAAACCGCGCCAAGGCATGCAATGCCAGATGTGCCAATGGCATGCCAACCACCTTGCTACGCCACACCATGTCGGCCCTCCCTATGCGGCTACCAAAACGAACGCGTGTGACGATCAACGGCCACCCTTCCATCCTAGATACAAATCCTAGCCGTCCAAGGTCGCCAAACAACGCATGGTAACCTTTGTCCCAAAACCCTAGTTTTGGCCACGGCAAACCGCGCCAAGGCATGCCATGCAACATGTGCCAATGACATGCCAGCCACCTTTCCGCGCCACACCATACCGGCCTACCCTATGCGGATACCGAAACGAAGGCGTGCGACGATCAATGGCCACCCTTCCATCCTAGATGCAAATCCTAGCCTTCCAAGGTCGCCAAACAACGCATGGTAACCTTTGGCCCAAAACCCTAGTTTTGGCCACACCAAACCTCGCCAAGGCATTCCATGCCACTGGCACATGTGGCATGGAATGCCTTGTCGCGCCATACCATGCCGGCCTTCCCCATGCGGCTACCAAAACGAAGGCGTGCGTCGATCAACGGCCACCCTTCCATCCTAGATGCAAATCCTAGTCGTCCAAGGTCGTAAAAAAACGCATGGTAACCTTTGGCCCAAAACCCTAGTTTTGGCTACGCCAAACCGCGTCAAGGCATGCCATGCCACATGTGCCAATGGCATGCCAACCACCTTGCCGCGCCATACCATGCCGGCCTTCCCTATGCGGCTACCAAAACGAAGGCCTGTAACAATCAATGGCCACTTTTTCATCTAAGATGCAGATTTTAGCCGTCCAAGGTTACCAGCTAACGCATGGCAACCTTTGGCCCTAATTTGGTCGCGCCTAAACAAAGCCAAAACCCTAACTTTTGTCCGCGCCTAAACTGGGCCATATAAAATCCATACTGATCATACTTTCATGCCACTGGCTACTGGTGGGCCCGGAGATGCGTGAAAATTAAGCGAAATGAAAACGGGCCTACCAAGTTTTTGGCGCCGCTGCCGGGGACTCGGGTTTGTTTCTCTAGTAGTTTTATTAGCTATTTTTGCATTTCACTGCATAGCATTTGCATCTGCATCTGCTTCACTTCATTTGCTGTTGGACCTGCTATACTGAACCTGTTTTTCCTCTGCTGGGACGCCACCAAGGAAAAGAACTAAAGCCCAACTGGGTTTTTGCAACAATATCAGAGCAGCTGGGCTGTTCTTAAAAGGTAACCCATTTAAGAGAACCTGAATTGTGGGCTTCCAATTTTTAATTGTGGGCTTGTAATATTAAAGCCAATTTTTGGGCTTTTTATTTTCTGTTGGGTTTGTAATTAATTTTGGTGGGCTTGTTTGTTTAATTTGTGGGCTTGTTTAAATTCTTTCATTGGACTGGTATTTTGGACTCTGGGTTTAAACCCAGCTGAGCTTGTAACCGATTGTGGGCTTGTTTCCACTCAAGAGTGGACCTCGAAACCAAAGTTTTAAAACAAACGTCGGGCCTTAACCAACTGGGCCAAATTAAAACTTAGTGTTTCGTGGGCCGCAGCCTTCCTCCCATTCCATTAGAGGACCAACAGTGGGCTTGCTCCCATTCAAAAACCAAATTTTATTTTCTTTTTAAAAAAAAAAAAAAGAAACAAAATTTTTCTTTTTCCCATCAAAACCAAATGTCTCCCGACAAAACCAAATTTTTCCCAAAAAGTCCAATCCCATTAAAAACCAAATTTTCTTGTAGATAATGTGTTAGTTAAATTTCCTTTTGTATATATTTTGTGCTCATCCATTGTGACTCCGAATATGTTGGAGTTTTGCCTTGGATAACAGAGTTTTAATTCTGCTTTCGCCGAAATCGGGTATTCTCTCTCCTTTTACTCTACTCAGCATGTCCCTTTCCATATGTTGCATTTTAATTCTTTCCATATTTTTAAACATTGAGGACAATGTTTAGTTTAGGTTTGGGGGTATAGAGTACATACCACGATAATATGCCATAATTGAAAACAAAACTCCATCTTTTTGAAAAAATTGAAAAATTCCAAAAAAATCGAAAAATCAAAATTAAAAAAATTAAAAATTGAAAAAACAAAACATAAAAATCGAGCTCATTTACCTTGAAATGTTGACTCTTGTGCAAATATGTAATTATTAGGAGTCTTAGTCTAGATATTTAGGCACCCTGATTCTAGCACAATTCACATAGTGATAAGAAACTTGCACGCGCACGATCTACCAATACATGTATAGCCTCGATCTTCAAAGTGTTTGATAGGAAGTTAGATTGTCAATCACTTTAGAATACTGAATGAGACTTGACTAGCTTGTTCTTTGGTTGGCTGGGATAGAAGTTGGAGGATACGTTAAGAAAAGCAACCATAGAATTTGACCGGATGCATTCGATAAGGGCCACCTCTTGCTAAGAGTCATGTAATTATGTTTTTATTTTTGTTCATGTATCAAAAGTGTCACTATGTTGTAAAGATCAAAGCTATTTCTTAAAAAAAGAAAAGAAAAAAAAAATCAGAAAAATTCAGAAAAATCAAAAAAAAAAAAAAAAAAAAAAAAAAATCATCAAGTATTTATTTATTCCATGTTTTGTCATGTTAAAGACAATATTCTCTCTTGTTCCAAAAATAAAAGAGAGTAATCAATGTAAATAAGAGTCATGTAAAGAGTCATCTTTTTGTTGTAAATAGTCTTGTAATAAGCAAGGAGGGTGCAGCCATCGATGTATAACGCGGGTAAACTGAAATATCACCAACTCATTGGGTGAACATTCACAATTCTCGTAAAGCCGGACAGCTAGCTTGGCTTAGAATTCGGTTCTTAGCCTAAAAACTATCTCTTGGTGATTAGTAGTCATAACTTCAGGTCATTCTAGACACATGTGTAGATACACTTTACACTCTTATCACATGTCTTTTTTTGTTATCAGTGCTAGGATTGTGCCTTAGATAGCTAGATTGACATATCTTAGATTTGCTGTGAGCTTAAACTGACTTGCACATGTCACATTTGATGGAATATGAGCTCATATTTTGACCTAGAACTTTGTAGGTACGTTCTAAGCAAACCTTCACGAGACTTCAACTCGTCCACTAGGGACACTTAGTGGTTTAAAAGGCTTAGTGCATACGCTAAATGCATTCGAGAGACCAGCGACAGTGGTATAGGTAGGATTTCCCCGGCAACGGCGCCAAAAACTTGGTAGGCTTTGGGATATGTATAAAATAAGAGCAAAAGACAGCCTACAGTGATACCTGCAAGTGCACAGGGTCAGTTGTAGCTTGTGTGCAAGAACAGGGTCATTCCACAGGGACTTGGGGTGTTATGAAGTTTCACTATGCTGATAATTGATGCAAAACTAAATGCAAGGTCACAAGGTTGCAGTGACAGTGAAACAGAGATGGTAAAACAGCAAGGAACCAAGGCTATGAGCCAAGGGCAGGGAAGGCAGTGCACTGATTTCAGTGCACAACAAGCTTCAAAATACAAGAAATAAACAGCAAGATAGCTAAGAAATTTAGCTGAGCAGGGAGCAAAACAGAATTGAATTTATAAGTGACTGTAAAAGGGATTTGTGGTTAAGCTAAGGGCTTAGAATCCACCTTGTGTCCTAATCAAGCAATGCAATTCTAGGTTGAAATTAGGATCTTAAGCATACATTAGAATGGGAGGAGAATCAGCTTGCTCACTGATATGCCCCTAGTATTGACTGTCTTTTGACAGCACAGCCAATTACAGGCATATCAGAGCACTGACTTCTTCCCATTACTCAAGCAAGACAAGCATTAAGACGACTATCCTAGCAATTCATCATTTAACAGTGCACTAGGCTTCATCTGAGCCTTAGCCAGTGCAACTTAGCTCATGCTAATCTTGTGAACAACAATAAACATCATACAAGGTAATTCAAACAACACACACATGGTGAGCAATTACAAAAACATGATAAACATAATTAACATTTGAAATGGAAATTAACTGAATTAAGAACTATAATAGAAATTCACAGAACATGGATAATTGAGGGCACTGGCTAGTCCAGGCCTCTGAGGTGGTGCTCTGGCTAATCCAGGCATCACCCTCCATACACACACCTCACTCTCTATTTATAGCAGAAACTACCCAATTTTTATGAACCCTAATTTTAAAATTAGGGTTTTGAAAATCCTAAAATTACTCACCTAATCTTCAAATTGACGTCGACCCATCCTTCTTTGCCTTCTCTCAGTCCTTCTCCTGCTCCAATTCAGTCTTATAGCCTCACCTATTTTACTAATTTCCCACCTAGGGTTTCAAGGGAAAATTAGAGGGGAAATGGGTAAAATAGGTGGCTAGAGATGTATGTAGGGTATGGGGGGTGATGTGGGTAGATACGGTTTGGTGGAGAGAGTTGTTGGCGGCGTTTGGTGGAGATGACAGGGGAGAAGGTGGTGGTGATGGCGGACATGGTGATGGTACGGTTGAAGAAGAAGGAACAAGATGGAAGAGTTAGGTTTTCTTTCTTTTCTGTTTGGGTATAAGGTTCTGTCGATTCGGTGTGAGGTGGATCATCAAGTTTTGATGTCCGCGTATGAAGAGTGTTGGATGATGTGATATGAGTTGCATCGGACGGCTAACAGAGAAGAATCTGGTATCGACCGTTGGATTGTGAGATGCAACGAAGCTAACGTCTCTAGATGGGGTTAGGTACTGTAATGTTAAGCGGAATTATCGAGATTTGATGCACAGGCATAGGAGCGACCATATGATTCAACTGCAATCTAATCTGAAGGTTTGGAATTTAGGCATTATGGTGTTTGACAAGAACCTCGGATCTTGATGCACTCTACTGAAGAGACCATTGGATTTCGATGTAATCCCATCTAACGGCTGAGAATGGAGGCGGGTATGGATATAGAAAATGGGTTTGGGCAAGGGTTTTGGGCCTTGGGTATGCCAAGCCCATATCTTCTTTAAGAACAATTCTTCCTTCTTGAGCCCATTCCTAGCTTTTTGGTCTTGTGCGCACCATTCTTCGCGGCTTCCTTGCGTAATTCTTCCCGGCTTTTCACTACTTTTCTGCTCTTTTCGCTCCGCGACTCATCCGAACTTCATTTATTACCTAAAAATGCAAGATTAAGTAAGAAAAATATTTATTCTTGAAAACAATGAAAATACAGAATATGGGATAAAATGTAGAATTAATGCACAAAAGATGAGTTAAATGCCAAGAAAAATATATAGAAATATGCACTTTTTAGCACTCATCAGCTACCAAACGAAAGGTTGCAATAATCAACGGCTACCTTCCTCTTAAGATGCAAAATGTCGACCGTTGAAGGTCACCACCGAGCCGACAAGTCTCCCAAGCTCAACTTTCCAGACAACAACAACATGCTACATGTTTTCCACGAAAACACTCGAGACATCAACACATGTCACAAACTTGGGGATGCTCATTGGGTATTGGTTTGGCAGTTTACAGCGTGCGGCTTACACTACGCTCGTTATTAGAAAGTGTTATAAGGATGAGGCGGTTAGTAAATACAGGGAGTAATGGTGAAACGCTTTTTTTATGGAACATCAATTCCAATTACCGGTTACCACATCCTCCCATTTACTCACCCGTTTTCTATTTCTTAATGAGACCAGAGTACGTTTCACTTCGACTTGTATAAATAGGCATTACCTATTTCCACCGAAAAACAAGTTCTGGTCAGGAGCATACAACACTCAGAAAACGTTTGCTAGCTTTCCCATCTGTTAGCTTCCCACTTTCTGATATAAGTCACAAAACAACTACTCTTTCAGAATCAACTATTCTGGTCTCAACTCTCTCTTCGCTTCCTTCCCCAAAACCAACCCTTCTCCTCCACTTTGTGACCGAAGCAAGTCTGGAACGGCCATTTCTTGGTTTAGGCCGGACTTGTACAGATTTATATCTCGAATCTAAAGTACTTCCTTGCAGTACATTGTTTAGGGTTTAGATTTGTTTCTCACCCACATCACACGAAATTATCGAAACCAGCATAAACTGTTTTCATCCTCAAACAATAAGACATCAACATAATCGTTTAAATGCTATTGTGATTATGTATGGGTATGAGGTGAGGATTTCATCCTAGGAAACCATGTTTTATATGTGTTTTAAGGAAGTAAGTTCATAAACTTGTTTATGAATCGGAAAGGAAATCGCCAGGCATTATTGGTATTGTTATTCATTGCATATCTTGTGAACAACCAATATGTGTGATTTACTATAACCTCTCATGACTTGTTTGTGTTCTTGGTAAAAATATTCACAAAGACCTGACTTATGTATTGGTATCACTTTTATTAGTGAAACCGATCTTAAGTAATCACCTGAAATAGTATGGTTGAGTTTGTGATTTGTGTATGACCGAATCTGGGTAAAGGGGAACCGATCCTAGTAAGAGGTGCAACACATCACAAAGGGGAATCGATCCTTGTATAAGGTGCATCAAGTTTGTGCAGAAAGGGGAACCGATCCTATGGACATGTGCAACACGTTTTAGGCAAAGGGGAAGTGATCCTATGGACATGTGCAACACATATAAGTTGGATACCATATATATGTGGGGAACCGATCCTAGTACCTAGTCAGCCGAATTTTGGAAAGCTAGTGTGACTATGCACAATACTCACATGGAGGTAGAACCGAAACTTGTTTTAGTAGAACCGTTAAACCCATGATTTGTGATTGAGTGTTCTTGATCAATCACATAGTTCTTGAAAGTCATATGAACCAATTCTAAACTTTTTGGAAGTGTGGCAAATCGGTTTCAAGGTTGTAAGTATGAAAGAGGACTTACAAAGTAAGGATGTCGACATACTTTGAACACGTACAATAATGTTTATCTTTTATTGTTCAAAGTTATTCCTTAATAGCTAAAGGAAGAAAATCCCAGGATTGAAATATAAATAAGTTAAGAATCTTTTATTTAAGGTTGTTTATTTTATTTTAGGAAAATAAGAATTAGTAATGTGCATTATTTACTAGTTAAAGATTTTCCAAAGAGATTTTCGGTCAATATTTTGGACAGAGCATTTCCAGGAATTATAGAAACCGAATTTGGAATATATTGCATATCTTGAGAATATTTTCGGTTTTGGAAATTCCTTGGTGTCCAAACTTCCTTATTTATAAATACTTGAAGTTTGCATTTCAAGCAAACTAATCCTTCGTAACAGCAAACTACCTCTGTGGTGCTGCTACTGGTGAAGCCGCCTATTCAGAGAGGAGAGTAACCTAATTAGGAGAAATCTCTTATGGAACCTCAGTTTAAAGTCTTCTTTTGGATTGAGAAGCTCTATTATTACCGTTGGTGGAAAACTAGAAGATTGCATTGTTCTTTTAGTTTTCGATTATTCATTTGTTTGACTAACGGTTGTTGAATCTTTGATTGCACCTAGTTTGTTTATTCTTGAGAACCTTCTCTTATGATATAAGGCTCACTCAAACTAGATCAAATATCTAACATTCTAAGGATCTAAGTCTTTCTAGATCCGTAAGATAGATTCATTGATTTGCCATTGTTAACAGACTCCGTTCTATGTGACAAATCAATAAGGAATCAAGTTTGCTTTTGCAGGTTGTTACTTTGAAGATTAAATCGAAGATTGAAGACTTTGAAGATTTGAAGACTTTTGTTCGTGTGTTTTAATCTTGGTGTAACTTTTGTGATTTTATTTTCCGGGATTAAAGAGGTTGCTTATTTTCAATAAACATAACCCTTTTTAAGATCCACAAGTAGTTTGTGATTTTATCATAAACCTTATAATCAAGACTGATTATTTCAGTATCATTGTCTTGTTTGATCTTGTATCCGAGGAACTTCGGATCTGGTAACATGTCTTAAAAATAGAAGATCATTAACTGTGCTTATATCATATATTTCGGTATTGTGATTATAAAGTGAGTTTTGTTACCAAACAGTTTATCCTTTACTGTTTGGAATACGATCCAAAGGAATCTTGTCTTGAAAGATTGAACCATTAAAAAGATATATTAGATTTAAGTCCTAAAGAGAACTCCTATTCTGCTAGGATATCTAGTATCAAATATATATTGAGAACTTCGGTTCTGCTAGATATTGTCAAAACAAGAATAATGTTGAAGCTGAGTAACTAGGATTTTAGTTTACTTATTAGTGTCTACACGAAGTTGTAGGTTTACTTTTTGTAGCGTCTTAATTCATTGAGTATTCAAATCTGGACTAGGTCCCGTGGTTTTTCTACAAAATTGTAGTTTTCCTCGTTAACAAAATTATGGTGTGTGCTTTACTTTATTTCTGCATTATAATTTTTTTTATATTATAATTAAAGTAATTACAATTGTATATTAACTAGGCACTTGATATTTATCTTATAAGGTTTCGGTTATCAAGTGAACACTTTGTCGTAGTATTGTCTCGATTTCATATCCATAGACGATCACACAAAGTGTATTGGATTTCTCGACTTGTCTGATATAATTATTCACGTGTTAGACCCGTTCGGACTAACCCTATTTCAAGTGGACACTGTGTTGAAATATTCGTTGAGTGATTGTTTCTCCAAGAGGTTTATACACAGTGGGTCTTGTATGGGTTGTGATCAAAATAAAAGATTGTGGTGTATTTGGGTACCCTCGTCTTTTCAATTGGTATCAGAGCAGGCAAACAAGAAAAGATCTAACAATATGTGTTTAGCGTGATCCAACCTATAAGTTTTGAATCAAATGGTTGATTCAGTTAACGTACCTCCAGGGTTTGATGGCTCAAACTATCTATGATGGAAAATGACAATGGAATCTTTTCTTCAATCTCGTGACTTTAACACTTGGGTTTTAGTTATTGATGGATATGAACACCCAAAAGTACTGGCCAACGACTCAACCACTTTGTTTAGACCAAAGGAATTAAAGGAGTTCAATAAAGAATAAAAATTGCTTGCGAAGCAAAATTCCGATGGATTGAATGCCAGTATTCATGCTTTAACTCGAGACCTCCATCATCATGTAACCAAGTGTAAAACATCAAAGAAAGCTTGGGATATTCTTAATATCGTATTTGAAGGGAATGCCTCTGAAAAAGAAGCTAGGCTTCAAACCCTATCTTCTAAACGGGAAAACCTTCGTATGGATGAAGACGATACCTTTGATAAGTTTGATCAAAAACTTTCTAAAATAGTGAATTCCTCTCACGCTTTCGGAAAAACTATTCCAGATAAAGATATTGTGTGTAAAACTCTAAGGTCTTTACAACCAAGATACGAATCTAAAAAGCATGCCATCATGGAAGCAAATGTTCTTTCCACACAATCTAGAAGCGCTCTAGTTAGTAAATTAAATATCTTTGACCTTGAGTACCAATTCAAGAATGAAGAGGGTATTACCCTTAAATCTGTAACTAAGACTTGTTCTTCGGATACAAAAACTGAGAATTGTAATGTTGATACAATTGCATGACAATTTAGAAAGTTATTAAGACAAAAGAAAAGGAGTTATTCTCCTTTTCAAAAATCACAGAAATGTATAGAAAATAGAGAACAAAATAATTGTGATAGCTCTAATTGTTCCAAGTATCAAGAGAACAAAGCTTTTCATGCAACTGTTGAATGCACACCTGAAAAGGATACTGAAGTAACTTTAGAGTCAAAGGCACTTGAATGTGATAAACTTTGCAAAGAGAATGAAAGTCTTAAAAGGGAACTTGATATTTTATATAAGGATATAGAATGTGTAAGCAATGGTAAAACTTATCTTAAAGTCTTGGAAGAACACAAAAAATAAAAAGGTGATGATCGAGAAGTTCCATAACCAAAGGCACTCGACTGTGATCTTCGTGAAGAGAATGAAAGATTGAAAAAGGAACTTGATGATCTGTATGAGGATATAAAAATTATCAGCAATGAGTAAGATTATCTTGGAGCCATGAGAAGTTACAGAGAGCAAATCTAAGAAAGTCATGATCGAGAAAGGAAACTATATACAGAGTTGGAGAACCTAAAGAACACTGAGGTAAGTAATTCTACCGAATCTGAAATTTCTTTAGATTATAAAGTTCAAATTGATAAATTTAAGGTTGATCTAGGTAATGATCTCAAAAAAATAAAAATGTTGGAGAAAGAGAACATGAGTCTAAAAACGGACTTGGAAAAGTTCGATAGTAGCACAAAACAACTTGACTCAATGTTGAAGTCAACTAGAGTTCCTCGTGACACGCGAGGATTGGATACAAATGTAAACAAACTTTGAATACTAAACAAGAAACAAAGTTTGTAAAGCCTAAAGACTCTGCTGAAGAAATTGCTTCAAAAGTTGCCACAAAAGATCGCTCTTCCATAAAAGAAAAATCTGTAGCACCTTCATCTTCAGCAAAAGACGGAAAACGTAAAATGCGTCAAACTCCAATGAAAGAGAATCCACAACAAGGTAACACTAAACCCCATGTTTCATATGTTACTAAGCATTGCTTTTATTGTGGAAATAAAGGACACTTGGAAAGGGGGTGCAGATTCCGTAAAAGGAATGAGAAAGCTATAGATGCACGCACTTCCGAAAAATTGGATGAACTCAATAATGCTTCTCGTGCTAAATTAGGTCATCATTGTCCTAAAAATGAGCAAAAGAATTATTATAATAATAGTTCAAAGTCTACTTATCAGGCTTCTACAAAGTTCTCAGAATCGCTCAAACAATAAAAGGAGAGATAACTTTGTAAAGACCAGATCTGATGTTCCAAGTTGGAGAAAGGATAACTCTCAGAGTTTTCAAAATTTCAGTTACCCTAATGTTTCCTCAAGAGATTCATCTTGGATTTCAGGAGGAAATAATGAGAAGAACAAAGCTGCTTCTGTAAAACCCATTTCTAAATGGAGTCCAAAGTCTTCTCTAAAGACAACTAGGAAGGTATCAAAATATAGTCACAATGATGACACTCGAATGATAAGTTTCAATACTCATGACATTCAGAATATTGTGCTAAACGTTCTTGATCAAATGAATGTATCTCCGTGTTTTCATCGTTATATGAGATAATTAAGTCTCATAATCGATTACCTTTTTATGATTTTGTGACTTTTGATTTAGCGGATTTCATATCTAACTTTTTGGATTGCTTAATCAAATAATCATAAAAGGACGATGACAATTATTCCCATATGTGAGTCACAATTATACTATTATCAATTTATTTCCCATAAGTTGTGTATATAGTATACATATGAGTCTTTGGTATTAGCTTATTACTATTGGCACATAATATTTAAAACCATTTCAACCTTTCTCTGGTAAAGGTTGCTTTTGCTGTTCTTATGTCTTTGCGAAAGGATGAGAAAAACAATGAGGAAAAGAGGGTGTGAAATTTGAGGTAACAAATTTGTTAGTTAATCACTTTCCTGTTTAAGAAAAGCATGATTTTTATTGCATATATTTTGCTTTTGCTTAACAAATTTTCGGTGCAATTGATGTTTATTCCATTATTTGTGTATGGATATTTATGTGTGATTCAATTGTTTCCGGTTAAGAAAAACTATTGTTATCTTTCTTTATGGTTTGGTATCAATTGTTTAGGCTTACGAAACTTGAGTGCAGTTGAGGTGCTTTTGTCTATGTTTGTTTCAATTGCTTCCAGTTAAGATAAATGATTATGCAAGTTGATTTATTTGGTTTATATGAATTGTTTATGGCTTAACAACATATTTACGGGATAAATTGTTTAGTCCAATTCGATTCCGGATACGAGAAACTAAGTTAATTCTAACCTTAGTTAGACTTATCAAAGTTGAGGTTTCGGTTATTCAAGTCTAATCGAATGCCTTAACAAGAAATGCTAGTTAACTAACCTAGTATTTGTCTTGTTTAAAAGTTAAAGGTCTAAGTTATATGGATAATAAGAGCCTGGTGAGAAAAATAGAGTTATCTTTATTTTGGTCTTATCGAACAAAGCGGTTGTATTTGTACGTTTAGCAAAGGGACTAAGGTGCTTAGTTGATTTTTGGTTTGCTAAACTAAATTGGGAAAATTGGTTCGGGCAATTATTTCCTTGATAACATATCAAAACAAATTACTTTGTAGTTTCGGTTTTGATATTGGTTATCAAAAATGGTGCGTGGAACCCTCGTGCTTAACTCTATAGGTTTGCAAGTCTATTTTGAGATTTGTAAGATTCTTTTCGGTTTTTCCTTTATTTTTTTCGTTTCTTTGTCATTTTGTGATAAAAAGGGGGAGAAATCTATGGAGTAAACAAGCGATACTGGCATTGATTTTATATTGATTGGTATCACTAAGGAAAAGGACAATTGTGCTTAAACGTTTATCTAACGAAAGAGTGAAATCATAGACTAAGGGGGAGTAGCATATCATAGTAATTGGTATAAAAAAGACGTGTGGATTGATAAAATCTACCTATCTCACCTTTAGGTGGAGTATTAGCTTTGTTATTATAATGTCAACAACGACATTTAAGGATTGAATGTATACAGGTTATTGTGCTGTTGAATTCGGGAATCAAGCTTATGTTTAATGAATTCTTGTAATTTGTTTATCCATATGATTGTAAGAGTTTTGTCACTAAAATTGACAAAGGGGGGATTGTTAGAGAATATCTCGGTTGAACCCACCAAGCGTTGGTATGTCAAGTTTGGTTGTCATATTTTAGTGAAACAAAACTCATTTTAAGAGTCACTTGATTATGTACTAGAGTCAACTTCGTATAGGCTAGCTTGATTATAAGTATTGCGAAGACTTGAATGAGTGAAGAAGTAAGAAGCTACAAGACAACATCATTCTTCCACTTGAGGTTAGTGATATTTGACTTGAACTGTTTCATTCCCTAAAGTATCTTTCAAGTCGTGCATATTGAAAACAAAACTGCGAAGCATGAACACTCTAGATAGACATAGTATTAAGGAATACAATACAAGGTTTATTGCTTAACCAATAAACTTTGTAGATAAGACATCGACATAATCGTTTAAATGATATTATGATTATGTATGGGTATGAGGTGAGGATTTCATCCTAGGAAACCATATTTTACATATGTTTTAAGGAAGTAAGTTCATAAACTTGTTTATGAATCGAAAAGGAAATCGCCAGGCGTTATTGGTATTGTTATTCATTGCATATCTTGTGAACAACCAATATGTGTGATTTAGTATAACCGCTCATGACTTGTTTGTGTTCTTGGTAAAACTATTCACAAAGACCTGACTTATGTATTGGTATGACTTTTATTAGTGAAACCGATCTTAAGTAATCACCTGAGATGGTATGGTCGAGTTTGTGATTTGTGTATGACCGAATCTGGGTAAAGGGGAACCGATCTTAGTAAGAGGTGCAACACATCACAAAGGGGAATCGATCCTTGTATAAGGTGCATCAAGTTTATAGCAGAAAGGGGAACCGATCCTATGGACATGTGCAACACGTTTTTAGGAAAAGGGGAACCGATCCTATGGATATGTGCAACACATATAAGTTAGGTACCATATATATGTGGGGAACCGATCCTAGTACCTAGTCAACCGAATTTTGGAAAGCTAGTGTGACTATGCACAATACTCACATGGAGGTAGAACTGAAACTTGTTTTGTAGAACCGTTAAACCCATGATTTGTGATTGAGTGTTCTTGATCAATCACATAGTTCTTGAAAGTCATATGAACCAATTCTAAACTTTTTGGAAGTGTGGAAAATCGGTTTCAAGGTTGTAAGTATGAAAGAGGACTTACAAAGTAAGAATGTCGACATACTTTGAACACGTACAATAATGTTTATCTTTTATTGTTCAAAGTTATTCCTTAATAGCTAAAGAAAGAAAATCCCAGGATCGAAATATAAATAAGTTAAGAATCTTTTATTTAAGGTTATTAATTTTATTATAGTAAAATAAGAATTAGTAATGTGCATTTACTAGTTAAAGATTTTCCAAAGAGATTTTCGGTTAATATTTTGGACAGAGCATTTCCAGGAATTATGGAAACCGAATTTGGAATATATTGTATATCTTGAGAATATTTTCGGTTTTGGAAATTCCTTGGTGTCCAAACTTTCTTGTTTATAAATACTTGAAGTTTGCATTTCTAGCAAACTAATCCTTCGTAACAGCAAACTACCTCTGTGGTGCTGCTACTGGTGAAGCCGCCTACTCGGAGAGGAAAGTAACCTAATTAGGCGAAATCTCTTACAGCCGCTCAGTTTAAAGTCTTCTTTGGGATTTATAAGCTCTATTAGTTGGTGGGAAACTAGAAGATTGCATTGTTATTTTAGTTTTCGATTATTGATTTGTTTGACTAACGATTGTTGAATCTTTGATTACACCTAGTTTGTTTATTCTTGAGAACCTTCTCTTCTGATATAAGGCTCACTCAAACTAGATCAAAGATATAACGTTTCTACGGATCTAAGTCTTTCTAGATCCATAAGATAGATTCATTGATTTTCCATTGTTAACAGACTCCGTTCTGTGCGACGAACCAATAAGGAATCAAGTTTGCTTTTGCAGGTTGTTACTTTAAAGATTAAATCGAAGATTGAAGACTTTGAAGATTTGAAGACTTTTGTTCTTGTGTTTTGATCTTGGTGTAGCTTTCTGTGACTTTATTTTCCGGGATTAAAGAGGTTGTTTATTTTCAATAAACATAACCCTTTTTAAGATCAACAAGTAGTTTGTGATTTTATCATAAACCTTGTAATCAAGATTGATTACTTCGGTAATAATTGTCTTGTTTTATCTAGTAACCGAGGGACTTCGGATCTGGTAATAGGTCTTAAAAATTGAAGATCCTTAACTATACTTATATCATATATTTCGGTATTGTGATTATAAAGTGAGTTTTGTTACCAAACAGTTTATCCTTTGTTGTTTGGAATACGATCCAAATGAATCTTGTCTTGAAAGATTGAACCATTAAGAAGATAGATTAGATTTAATTCCTAAAGAGAACGCCTGTTCTACTAGGATATCTAGTTTCAAGTATCTATTGAGAACTTCGATTCTGCTAGATATTATCAAAACAAATATCTATAGAGAACTTCGATTCTGCTAGATATTGGGAAAATAAGAATACTATTGAAGCTGAGTAACTAGGATTTAAGTTTACTTATTAGTGTCTACACGGAGTTGCAGGTTTACTTTTTGTAGCGTCTTAATTCATTGAGTATTCAAATCTGGACTAGGTCCCGGGGTTTTTCTACAAGATTGTAGTTTTCCTCGTTAGCAAAATTCTGGTGTGTGATTTACTTTATTTCCGCATTATTATTGTTTTTATATTATAATTAAAGTAATTACACTTGTACGTTAATAGGCACTTGATGTTTATCTTATAAGGTTTCGGTTATCAAGTGAACACTTTGTTGTAGTATTGTCTAGATTTCATATCCATAGACGATCACACAAAGTGTATTGAATTTATCCACTTGTATGATATAATTGTTCACGTGTTAGACCAGTTCGGACTAAACCTATTTCAAGTGGACACTGTGTTGAAATATTCCTTGAGTGATTGTTGCTCCAAGAGGTTTATACACAGTGGGTCTTGTATTGGTTGTGATCAAAATAAAAGATTATGGTGTATTTGGGTACCCTCGTCTTTTCAAATAGATTGGAGACCACATTGGGAGATTAATCTCTCGGTTACAATCCCAATTCGTCAAAGATGGTTGCTCTTAGGTCAGGCTATAGCACTAGCAATAATGGTGGTACTCCGGTCACTCATCAAATTTCCAAGAATTGTGCTACTGATACCACCCTTTCCATCCAACAATACGGGTGTTGATACTAGCACAACTCCAGACGGATAACAGTCCCCTCTTCAGCCGTGCTCTTGAAGGAATCATAAATTATCCACCTACCATAGACGATCTCATGAAGACGTGGGGAATTCTTACCAGTAATCAAGTAGATATGGCTACTACACAAAAGGAGCTCTGCTTTTATCTCAAAACTCTCACAGAGAAGCTATCGCATGAGCAAAGCCAATGCCAGACGGATAAAGGAAAAGCTAATGAAACATCCTCAGCCGCTGATCCTGAAATCTCCACAATCCATGTCTTGGGGGAAGATGAAGTACGCAATATTGTTGCAGATAATCTACCAGCGAATGAACAATCAGATTTCATCACTCGTGAAGATTTCAAACGCTTTTTGAAAAATCATGGAAAAGATAGATTAGTTCACTGTCACCATCCTCCATATAAATATGATGTGCCGAGAGTTTCTCTTCCCAAAGGATACACTTCGCCGACATTCACACTTTATAATGGAACCGGCGACGCTCGCGAGCACTTCTCACGATTTTCGAAAACATTGGGAGAACATGAATATAATCACATCGTTAGTCTTGGGGAGTTTTCAAAATCTTTGACAGGCAGAGCGTATACATGGTACAACAACATCGCACTCGGGAGCATTACCAATGGTTAACACGTTCTACAGGAAATATTTCTTCGTTTCAGAATAAGTCAGCCTCTCTGATTTATGGACGGCGTTCTAGAGGAACAATGAACACCCAAATGTTTACGTGAAAATATTCAGAGTCCGAGTCTTGGATTATCATGATCCAAATGCAAATGAACTACAACTCGTACACTTATGCATTAATGGAATGATCCCAGTCTACAAGGACTTGTTGGAAAATCTTCGTTCCCAAACCTTCTCGGAGCTTCATGAAGCATCCAAGCAATGCACCTGCTTTGTTGGAAAGGGCATAGCCTATAAAACCGAGGAACCTCATGGAAACCGTCTCCTTATGAATAAGCAATACAATCTATAAACTTCCATGAACGTTGTTGCCAAAGAAAGCAAGAGGAAAGATGCCTCTCCAGAAGTACAACAATCCAAGCATGCCACTCCAGCACCCCAGGCTCCGCAACTAAAAAGGAGAGATAGTCAATTCCAAACTAAACCATCTCTGTCTTAATGTTGTCAACAACAAGTAAGAGAGGGTAAGGCGGAATCAAGCTTTCCTCTCCCCGTGGAATAAGTAATTGAGTTGGTAGAGGTATGGATGTAAGACGGCGCAATCTATTTACCACCTGTCATAAAGGAACCGAATGAACAGGATATGGAGAATCCTAAGTACCGTCTCTCTCATCGATACGTCATTCATGCCAGAAGTGACTTCAATAGTCTGAAACGCATCTTCAAGGAGGAGGTTGAATCGAGAGATCTTCATTGGGTACTGAAGGTATACATAGGAAACCCTTTCCTATTAGTATATTCACTATCTCCGAAGAACCTGTCAATGAAGCAGTTTAATCCTTGGTGAAGCGGGTATATGAATTTCTTTATCTATCAAAGGCGCAATGGGAAAATATATTCATTTCTCTTAACCACATCGTGTCAGGAAGACGTCTATCCATCCCATAAACACCTCCTGAACCTTAATCTATAGACAAAGAGATGTGTGATTGGGGACTTCTCAATGAATTTGTAAGAACATTGATTGATATTGGTACTCCCGTCAATATTATTCTATTGAAAACCCTCAAAGTTTCATGGGTTACTCCTATATCAATTGGGGACCATGAAGGGATGTCCAGGGATGCTTATGGCGACATCACTATAAATATGAAGATGGATACTACCTGGACAAAACCTAAGTTCTACATAATCAGGTAAGATCCAGGATATGACATGGTCCTCAGAAAACCATGGATACATGCTGACAAGATAACCACTGACAATGTACCTCTAGTAACGCATCCCTCTGAAGAAGAAAATTTTAATCCAGAAAACTTGGTGGACGCTCCATCATCATGGAATTTGAAGGAACTTCGATTATGGAATTAAAGCAAGAACCTGGAGAAGATGCAACGACATCCATTAAGGGGTTCCGTACACAGGAAAGTCCCATTCCACCCATGTCCCTGTCCTTGATTCTCCCACATGCCATCCTAGAATGGGGACTCAACTCTGCTAACAACTCTGCCATTGGAAGACGTTACGAATGTGTAGCTTCACCGCTATGATATTTACCAAATGGTTGAATTCAATTCCTCTCCAAATTGAGCATCGCACTGGAACATTCATTGCTGAAAAGATGTCCAAGCATGACAAAGAACACCTTGTTATTTTCCCCATAACCCTACAAGAATCTCTCCATGTGCCACAAAATCACTACAAAAAAAACACTATTAAGTACACGAGTGTTGATGGTGGTTTTTTGACAAGGGAAAAACTTGTAAAAATCGCCCCTGAACATACATCAGAGACATATGTATAATTATATATGTACTAGGGCTTCACCCAGCTGAACACTTGGTATTCTATATATGTTTATAAATATGTATAAATTCCTGACCCGGCATCAGAATTATAGATTCGTACTTCTACATCATATTCCACAAGAGAATTGAGAATGTGTATCATGCTAATGGCCATACTGGCCTTCAATATGCCTGCAAAATTTTAGAGCTTCACCCAGCTGAACTCTCATTATTTTATGCACGGCCATATGAATTTTCATGCATTGACCAGTTTACACTGATGCTGCAATTATAAATATTCAGAATAAGCTATTACGCTATTCTGAATTACCAGAGCATAATGTTTGGAATATTACTTCGAGTCGCAGAACTTCCACGGCTGAATTCCTTGAATATTTTTTGTATGCTACAAACGAAGTGCCAACGCCAACATGGCCACACTCCATATCCAGGCTAATCTGGTTGGGTTTCATAACCTATCCACGACCACCAATGTCCTAGCTATCCAACTAGCTATCCAGGACGTGGCCACCAACTTCCTAGCAATCCAATTAGCTAGCCAAGCCGTGGCCACCAACTTCCTAGCTAGATAACTAGCTAATTAGGACACGGCCTACTTGTCTTCCTAGCTAGCCAACAAGCTAATCAGGCCACGACCTCCTTGTCTTCATAACTATCTAACTAGCTGAATCATGCCACGGGCTTCTTGTCTTCATAGCTAGCCAAGTAGCTAATCAGGCCACGGCCTCTTTGTTTTTCCAGCTAGCCAACTAGCTAGTCAGGACACGTCCTCTTTGTCTTCATAGCAAGCCAACTAGCTAGTCAGGCCACGGCCTCCTTGTCTTCATAGCAAGCCAACTAGCTAATCAGGCAACGACCTCCTTGTCTACCTAGCTATCCCACTAGCTAGTCAGGCCACGGCCTCCCTATCTCTCAGTTCGTCCGAGCCCACGACTACCTTTCTCTAAGCTTAGCCTAGCCGGCCACCTTGCCTCTCAGGCCACGACCTCCCTGTCATCAGGCATGACCAAGCCTGGCCATGCCTCCCTGTCTGGCTAAAACTGTCCACACCTCCATGTCTTCAGGCCTGTCTAACCGTGGCCACGACCTCCACTGTCTTCGGGCCTGACCTAGCCTGGTCAAGGCCTCCTTGTCTTCAGGTCCGGCTTAGCCATGTGTTTCCTAGCCTAGCCATATAACTACGGCCTCCTTGCCTCCTAGTTTTTCCTAGCCTAGCTTCCTATCTATCCAACTAGATAATCGGTCCAGAGCCTCACTATCTCACGACTTGGCCTATATAGTGGTCACAACCACCTTATCCTTAGCCTAGCTAACCATAACCATGGTTTCATTCCAACCGGTCTAGCCTGGATTCTAACCAGCCACGGCCCCTTACTAGCCAGCATAACCTGACATAAATAATAGCAACGACCTATCTCCTAGCCTGGCCATGTATTTGGTAACGACCTCCTTGCCTCTCGTCCTAGCCTATCCATATGTCCATGGATATATTTCTTCAAGCCTAGCACCCATGTCCATGCCGACTCGGCTAGCTATCAATTAGGTCGCGCCCGCGCTACGACTTAGATAGCCATTGGCTTGGCACCCGTATCTTGGTGAATTATTATGGTTATCTATTTACGATGCTATGGCAAGCTTAAGTCGAGTTGTCTCTTTAAGCTACGCCGACAAAGTCTGGCTAGCTTAGGCTATTACTCAGTTAAGTATCGTGAAAATCTAGACAAGACTAGAAACAAGTCCATGACTATACTAATTCCTACAAGAAATCAAAACATGTTACATGGAGTAATTATTCATGGGTATTGGTCTGGTGGTTTACAAAAACGTACGGCATGGCAGCATCCCATGATAAGGAAGTTACAAATAGTGGCGACAGTTGAGAGTGGTTAAAAGAAGTGTCTAAGTAATGGAATGATGGTTTACGGGTTTCCAGAAACTTCCCTAAGCGTAACCACACCATTATCCCACTATCTCCATCTCTCCGCAACCTCCACTACTTACGAGGAAACAATGAGTGTTCCCTACAACTATAAATAGACTTTCTTGTCTATTCAGAAGACAGAACAAGCTTATCATTTCCAATCTCTTCTTCTTCCATAGTTCAATAACCTCACACCTGATTCAATCACCACTGATTTCCTCAACTTTATTTGCTTTCCCTCCCCTAAGATCAACCCATTTTCACTCTTTGTAACCGAATCAAAACATGAATGGCCAACTTCTTGGTTTAGGCTCGTTTTGTACAATTTTAATTTTCGAACCTAAATAAAGTACTTTGACAGTACATTGTTTGACCTAAGAGCGATTTTTGGGTATTAACAATTGGTGACCACAGCCGGAGATCAACCTCTCAGTCACAAAATCAGTTCTTCAACCATTTAAAAAGGAAGGGTGGATCTTAGACCTCAATTCGGGTGCAACTACCAGTCTCAATTTAGGTAATTCCAACGGTGGAACAACATAGATCATTCTTCGAAACGCTTTTGCCGAAAACACCAAAGTTCCTTTTTCATGCCATTGGAGGCGCCATGCGTAGCCAGAAATCACCAAGCCTCTCAAAATAGATGAAAATACAAGAAGCTCTTGTTGAAAAAAAAGGAGGCACAACTACCAACAAGAAGGAGAACCTCGTATATCTGAAGGCACTCATGGAGCAAATGTTACCAGAATAAGGCCAACTCCAGAAGGAGCCATCCAGGAACACCTCCAAGTCTATTGCTGGTGCTAACATATCAAAATATAACTCACAAGGAGATACACTTCATGAGAAACGTTACCCACGGTAATCTCTAAGACTCCCTCATGTCTTTCTCCATTTGGGTCTTACCCCCGCTGAAAAATCATAAATTAGCAAAAAATGGTTCAAGCATGGAGATCCAAGTACAAACCATAAAATTCATGAAACATGTCCATTAGCAACCTAAACATTCATTAAAAAGTATTTTAGAACATGGAATGTAGTTTAGAAAGGTTACGTGTCGTTTTGCAAGAACTCCGTCAGAAACGTTTTTACACTGCCCTCTGGAAGAACGGAAACTGGCGCTAATTGGTGAAGAAGCATATCACCATCGCAGTCAGAAGGGTGAATAAGCCTTTGAGCTAAAGAGTTGGAATAAATACAATTTCATTCCAACCGATGCTCAAGAGTTTAAAGAACATTTTAATTGCGACTCAGCAGTCCATACACCAACAAGGGCGTCAACTTCAAATTCCATCTCCTACTCCAGCCTCGGCGCAATAGAAACGACAGCAACATAAAAAGACATGAACTGGCATGTCTTTCCTTACCTGATCACACTCATGACATGGGGACTCCGCCTTTGTCACCGGCAATTTCGATCATAGTGGTTAATTACGGAAAAGATGTTTCATACATAATTCTCAAGGTGATAACATCAATCTACAAGAAATCCTTAGACAAACAAGTACTTGCAGTCACGATACTAGTTTCGTCTATACAGCTTACAAGATGCTCTCCGAAGTTCAGAAAATCGGTAACCATCGATGAAAAATGGGACGATGCATCCTTCATAAGAAATTTTTGTCTATCTCTCTTCTACGACATACTAAAAGGGTATATAAAGCGGATACATGGGCTAAGAGATGTGAATATTTTACCGAAGTTCATGAAGTTTCAAGAATTGCACGGGATTAAAAATTGAAAATATCTATGTATGGAATACCGGTCATACAAACTCCAAATCAAGTGACTCCTTTTGCATATGATTGCCTTATCCTTTAGCTTCGAAGGTTGGGGTCAAGCGTCGCAAACCGATATCGTATGAAGACTATAAGCCTCCTGGAGCGAATGATTTGCAAATAAGGTCTCTACACTGCATTTAGTAAACTTGGAAACAGGGATATCTCATCCACTTACATCCCTACTACTTAGTATTCGTGGTTGACATGAGACAAAGCCAATGGATCTTATATACTTCAAGAGTTGACGTACTCAAATCTACCTTAAAAGAAAATGTTGGAGCACACTGCTAGCCTCATCCAGAGCTCTAGTCTGTCATCAACTCCTCATGATGGCTTCCGCTATTTCCAGCCTTTCCACAATGGGCTATGACTCCTGGATTTATAGATGTTCATCACATTGCTGCCTCACTGATGTTATTGCTAGTGCCTGTCAATATATAATCATGCACTGAGCACCAGAGTCTATTACTTGCTCACAAAAGAGTCTAATCCTAAATTCCAAGTCTGTGCCAAGGATATTGCCTTGGGGAGATAAAGCTAAGTAAATACTCTTTAACTGAGTCTTAAATTTCGAAAATTCTTTAGCGTCATTGTCACCATCTAGTGCTTACCACGAAACAGTATTGTTCCGTGTTAAGCAGGGGACTTAACGTTGATGGTGGTTTTTTGACAAGGGAAAAACTTGTAAAAATCGCCCCTTAACCTACATCAGAGACATATCTATAATTATATATGTACTAGGGCTTCACCCAGCTGAACTCTCGGTATTCTATATATGTTTATAAATATGTATAAATTTCTGACGCGACATCAGAATTATAGATTCGTACTTCTGCATCATATTCCGCAAGAGAATTGAGAATGCGTATCCTGCTAATGGCCATATTGGCCTTCAATATGCCTGCAAAATTTTAGAGCTTCACCAAGATGAAATCTCATTATTTTATGCACGACCATATGAATTGTCATGCATTGATCAGTCTACACTGATGCTGCAATTATAAATATTCAGAATAAGGTACTACGCTATTCTGAATTACCAGAGCATAATGTTTGGAATATTACTTCGAGTCGCAGAACTTCCAAGGCTGAATTCCTCGAATATGTTCCATATGCTATAAATGAATTGCCAACGCCAACATGGCCACACTCCATAGCCATGCTAATCTGGTTGGGTCTCATAACCTAGCCACGACCACCAATGTCCTAGATATCCAACTAGCTATACGGGCCATGGCCACCAACTTCCTAGCTATGCAATTAGCTAGCCAAGCCATGGCCACCAACTTCCTAACTATCCAACTAGTTAATCAGGCCACAACTTCCTTGTCTTCTTAGCTAGCCAACTAGCTAATCATGCCACGACCTCCTTGTCTTCATAGCTATCCAACTAGCTAAATCAGTCCACGACCTTCTTGTCTTCATAGCTAGCCAAGTAGATAATCAGGCCACGACCTCCTTGTCTTCATAGATAGCCAACTAGATAATCAGGCCACGACCTCCTTGTCTTCCTAGCTAGCCAACTAGATAGTCAGGCCACGGCCTCCCTATCTCTCGGTTCAGTCGGGCCCACGGCTACCTTGCTCTAAGCTTAGCCTAGACGACCATCGTGCCTCTCAGGCCACAGCCTCCCTGTCATCAGGCATGACCAAGCCTGGCCACGCCTCCCTGTCTGGCTAAGCCTAGCCACGCCTCCCTGTCTGGCTAAGCCTAGCCACGCCTCCCTGTCTGGCTAAGCCTGGCCACGCCTCCCTGTCTCCAGGCCTGGCTAACCGTGGCCACTGCCTCCCTGTCTTCAGGCCTGGCCTAGCTTGGTCACGACATCCTTGTCTTCAGGACCGACTTATCCATGTCTCGCCTAGCCTAGCCTAGCCATATAGATGTGGCCTCCTTGCCTCCTAGTTTGGCCTAGCTTAGCTTCCTATCTAGCCAACTATCTAGTCGGGCCACAACCTCGCTATCTCCCGTCTTGGCCTATCTAGTGGTCACGGCCACCTTATCCTTAGCATAGCTAACCATGACCACGGTTTCCTTCCATCCGGTCTAGCCTTGATTCTAACCAGCTACGGCCCCTTGCTAGACAGTATAACCTGGCCTAAATCACAGCAACGGCCTATCTCCTAGCCTGGCCATGTCTTTGGTAACGGCCTCCTTGCCTCTCGGCCTAACATAGCCATATGTCCACGACTATATTTCTCCAAGCCTAGCACCCATGTCCATGCCGACATGGATATCTATCAATTAGGTCGTGCCCGCGCCATGACTTGGCTAGCCATTGGCTTGGCACCCGTATCTTGGTGAATTATTATGGTTAGCTATTTACGATATTATGGCAAGCTCAGATCAAGTTGTCTCTTAAAGCTACGCCGGCAAAGTCTGGCTAGCTTAGGCTATTACTCAGTCAAATATTGTGACAATCTAGACAAGACTAGAAACAAGTCCATGACTATACTAATTCCTACAAGAAATCAAAAGACGTTACATGGGGTAATTATTCATGGGTATTGGTCTGGTGGTTTACAACAACGTGCGGCATGGAAACATCCCAAGATAAGGAAGCTACAAGTAGTGGCGACGGATGAGAGTGGTTAAAAGAAGTGTCTAAGTAATGGAATGATGGTTTACGGGTTTCCAGAAAATTCCCTGAGCATAACCACACCATTATCCCACTATCTCCATCTCTCCACAACCTCCACTACTTACGAGGAAACAATGAGTGTTCCTTACAACTATAAATAGACTACCTTGTCTATTTAAAATACAGAACAAGCTTATCATTTCCAAGCTCTTCTTCTTCCGTAGTTCAATAACCTCACAACCAATTCAATCACCACTGATTTCCTCAACTTTCTTTGCTTTCCCTCCCCTAAGATCAACCCATTTTCTCTCTTCGTAACCGAAGCAAAATGTGAATGGCCAACTTCTTGGTTTAGGCTCGTTTTGTACGATTTTGATTTTCGAACCTAAAGAAAGTACTTTGACAGTACATTGTTTTACCTAAGAGCGATTTTGGGTATTAACAACGAGCATAGAGTCTCATTACTTATGATGCACCAATGAAGGAAAATTCGAACCAACAGAAGATATTCAGATCCAAGACGATCAAACGTAACAAGTTTTATTTATGATATTTGAGTCTTAAAGCAACTATGCTCAATCTCCACTCTATTACGATCTCTGACTGGGAGGGACCATTATGATTGCCAATGTTACCATTTGTAAATACTACAAGTTGGTTTTTGCAGACGACAATACAGTATAAATGGAAATATCAGAGAAGTGGCTCAATATTTGACTCATGAGGAATTGGACATTTGAGGTGTAGTAATAATAGGTTCGTTGAGACTTGTGAAAGCAAAAGATTTTAGACTTATAAAACTTGAAAATAGAAAACTTATTGCAAAATTGATTTTAAGATATTAAAAATAACCAAGACACTGATTCCACTATCACACATGAATAAGTTATGGTAAATAATCCAAAACTCTAATTATCTTCTAAGTCTATTATTTCTTATATCACAAATAATCAGGCATATTCTCAAACATTAATTGTATTCCCTAAGCATAGATCATCTAAAAAAAAGTATAACCTATCAAATTGAATCACAAGTAATTAAGAAAATCATGCAAACAATTTAAAACTCTGCAAAGCAGTGATTGGGTGAATTATAAATTATAAATTAGAGAGAATAAAATAGTTACCAATTATTCATGCGTGAATAGCTTCCTCATTGTCTTGGTTGTGGGAGAATTAGCTCATCATCATGTCGGAAACACACTCAAAATTAATTTTTATTACTCAAAGGTTGTTTACAAAGATGAAATGGAGAAAAATTATTAAAAATCAGGTTTGTAACAATTATAAGTGTTACAAAACGAACTGTTACAGAGAATGATATATGTAAACTGTCACTGATGCTGTAACATAAGACTCTCACCCCTCTGTCGTTCTCATTGTTGATAAACGACTGTCTCTGTGGGTCTTTTGTTCTTCGTCTTCTTCGCAGCAGCAGAAATTGTGATTTCTGTAACTTGATTTTCTCGACTCTGTGATGCTCTGTAATCTCCCAAACTCTCCGTCACCCTTCTGCTCGACCCCAACAACCTATTTATACACCTTTGGTCCAAGAATAACTCCTCATTAATACAAGAAATCTTCCCATTACTCGGAAGTTAATGAAAATATTCCCGAGAAGTTTTCTTCCCATTCTTGTCTTCTTCATGCGTCTGTGGTAGTCAACCTCCATCCAAACACTCTTCCACATATCCCAGCATGTATCAAACACGCTCAGGCCACACGAACTCTTCCCAAACATAACCAGAAATCCCATGATATCCTCGAGTAAATATTCTTCCCCTGTTTTGCTTGACACAAGAATTAAACCCTGTTTTATTGAATCTGGAGTGATTACCAACCATGTTAAGTCGAAACAGAGTATATCCAATCAAAGAACTCATTGAATCCGGCCAAAGCTCCAGCAAAATCTTGCCTGAAATACCCGTGAAAAGTTCACACCTCTATTTCCTTCCAACTCGAGTTCTAGCCAAATTCAATCGACAAAATCACTCCTACTATCCCTGTTATGCTCTAACAGATGCTTGCATCAGTTTCAGCCATTGAGCCTCCTTGGAAGAGCACCAAAACTCGAACCCCAATTCTGCCATTAAAACACCAAGTTTTCCCGCCAATTTCCAAATTCAAAGGTGAAGAAGGTGACCTCCCCCTAACCAAACGGGGTGTGAAAATAGCAGGTGCCCAACTGAGGTGCCCCTTATCCAAAGTGAGGGTGCCTTTAGTAATTTTTCTCCGGGTGTCCGAAAAGCACTTTTCGAGCAACTTTTTCCATACAAGTGTACTTCTCCAAAAACACCTAAACCAACATAAAAATACTATAATAAGTATAAAATCAAGCACTAACAATACAGACACTGAGGACAATTCAGACACAAAATTGTGCCAATCAAATACCTCCAAACTTATTATTTGCTAGTCTTCGAGCAAAAATAATCTAGAAAATAAAATGACTATACTTAGCACGTGCAACAAGCCGTTAAACCGCTAGGTGGCCCTAGAGGCGGAGTGTTATCTCCAGAGGATTTACCAGAGGTGTACCCACAAAACCTTTACTCCGGACCCTATATATCTACGCAAAAACTTGGAAGGCACTAAAGAATCTCCTTGGTTGGCATATAAACATTGACTAAAGGAGGAAGTACCCTGATGAGAAATTCCAATTGATGTACACGAGTTTGCACTCAAGCATACTAAAATTCATATATAAGTGACAGAGATCTACTCAAATAGTTTTTGTACATCATAACCGGAGTCAACCAATCACATGGAAAGATTGATGGATAAAGAGAAAAAAAATAGATGGTTTAAAGTGAACGGTGTTTCCCATATCTGTCTGAAGGCCTCTGCCAAGATGAACCTATCATAATGTACTGAGATACCGGTTTGACTAATATCAACACAACTGGCATATACAAGGGCACCAGTAATCGATAAACCTAACTCTAGGTCCATACAACTGGCATATACAAGGGCACCAGTGGTCGACTTTATTGAATTTATTCCGGTTGGTCTGATGGTCTGGTCTCAATTTTTTTTTTTTTAAAAAAGAAAAATCCTAACAAAAGCGCCACTCCCCCACACTTAAACATTACATTGTCCTCGATGTAATTGAGTCATCCAACGTAGAAATTAAGGTGAGAAATTCTAAAATACATATACAAAAACTAAAGAACTAAAAATAAAAGATACAGTGCAGGGAAGAGATCTGATGGGTTGACTCCCATGAAGCGAAATGTATTTGTTTCTCGACTTTCCAGTAGCACGTTCTCAAAGAATGTGGGGTTGGTACCCCAAGGTAAGCTGCGAATTATATATATAAAGCCTGAAAAGTTGGGGATCAACCCAACTAATCGAATTAGTCGAAAACATGAACCTACAGTAAGAAAGATTAGTACCCAGAGAGATAAAACTAAATTCAGTCTTATTTAAAACATAATTCGAACCTTGAATATGAAGTAAATCAGGTTTCAGATCATTACTAAAGATTGTCTAAAGAATTGAACAGTTATTGGACTCCCTAAATCTGGTTCTAAGTCAGCGGAAATAACTTCCACGACTGATATTTGTTCAAATTCACTCACTGAACAAGGCCTCAATGGAGCAATAATATCACGACTCTTAGACCCATTATCATCTAAAAGGGTTTCATTATGAATATCATCAAGACGAAAAAATTCAGAACTTAATGGCTTACGGGTCAAGGTAGGAGCATTCTCGACTGATTGAATTATTCGAGACTCGGACAGAACTAGAGGTTCTAGTTTGGGCTTCCATTTATTAGTGTCTAGTAGTGGTGTGGAGTCTAATAAGGCATTAACCTCACAAATAACACTATCATCATCAAAATCATACCCGAATCTTCCAAGTGGTCCTTGCAAAAGCTTTGCGAGTGCATCTTTTCGCTTGTAGCACTGCAGACTAAGGTACCTGGAAAATATTCAAACAAACTGCGTAAAAAGAACTAAAAGAAATCTAAAAGAAAAATAAAAATCAATTATATACAAAAAAATAAAATAAAAATAAGCTATATACAAAAATTGATATCAATCAGAGTGTATTATGCAACCACTCTCCGGCAGCGGCGCCAAAAATTAATGTGATTTTCAATTGAGTTGTAGTAATAATAGGTTCGTTGAGACTTGTGAAAGCAAAAGATTTTAGACTTATAAAAATTGAAAATAGAAAACTTATTGCAAAATTGATTTCAAGATATCAAAAATAACCAAGACACTGATTCCACTATCACACATGAATAAGTTATGGTAAATAATCCAAAACTCTAATTATTTTCTAAGTCCATTATTTCTTAATTCACAAATAATCAGGCATATTCTCAAACATTAATTGTATCCCTAAACATAGATCATCTAAACAAAGTATAACCTATCAAATTGAATCACAAGTAATTAAGAAAATCATGCAAACAATTTAAAACTCTGCAAAGCAGTGATTGGGTGAATTATAAATTATAAATTAGAGAGAATAAAATAGTTACCAATTATTCATGCGTGAATAGATTCCTCATTGCCTTGGTTGTGGGAGAATTAGCTCATCATCATGTTGGAAACACACTCAAAATTCATTTTATTGCTCAAAGGGTGTTTACAAAGATGAAATGGAGAAAAACTATTAAAAACCAGGTTTGTAACAGTTATAAATGTTGCAAACCGAACTGTTACAGAGAACGATATATGTAAATTGTCACTGATGTTGTAGTATACGACCCTCACCCCTCTGTCGTTGTCACTGTTGATAAACGACTGTCTTTGTGGGTCTTTTGTTCTTCGTGTTCTTCACTGCAGCAGAAATGGTGATTTCTGCAACTTGATTTCTCGACTCTGTGATGCTCTGTAATCTCTCAAACTCTCTTCCGCCCTTCTGCTCGACCCCAGCAACCTATTTATACACCTTTGGACCAAGAATAACTCCTCATTAATCCAAGAAATCTTCCCATTACTCGGCAGTTAATGAAAATATTCCCGAGAATTTTTCTTCATATTCTTGTCTTCTTCATGCGTCTGTTGTAGTCAACCTCAATCCAAACACTCTTCCACACATCCCAGCATGTATCAAACACGCTCAGGCCACAAGAACTCTTCCCAAACATAACCAGAAATCCCGTGATATCCTCGAGTAAATATTCTTCCCCTGTTTTGCTTGACACAAGAATTAAACCATGTTTTATCAAATCTGGAGTGATTACCCACCCTGTTTAGTCGAAACAGGGTATACCCAATCAAAAGAACTCATTGAATCCGGCCAAAGCTCCAGCAAAATCTTGCCTGAAATACCCGTGAAAAGTTCACACCTCAGTTTCCTTCCAACTCGAGTTCTAGCCAAATTCAATCGACAAAATCAGTCCTACTATCTCTGTTATGCTCTAACAGATGCTTGCCATCAGTTTCAACCATTGAGTCTCCTCGGAAGAGCACCAAAACTCGAACCCTAATTCTGCCATTAAAACACCAAGTTTTCCCGCCAATTTCCAAATTCAAAGGTGAAGAAGGTGACCCCCCCCCCCCCCCTAACCAAACCGGGGGTGCAAATAGCAGGTGCCCAACTGAGGTTCCCCTTATCCAAAGTGAGGGTGCCTTTAGTAATTTTTCCCGGGTGTCCGAAAAGCACTTTTCAAGCAACTTTTTCCACACAAGTGTACTTCTCCAAAAACACCTAAACCAACATAAAAACACTATAATAAGTATAAAATCAAGCACTAACAATACAGACACTGAGGACAATTCAGACACAAAATTGTGTCAATCAATACCAAAAGGGCGCATCAACTGGACATACAATCTGAGAGATATGGCCTTTACACTCAAGTCTATGGAATCTGAAAATTTTGTACGGGATTACAAATTACAAATATGCACGTGTCATAGATTGACCTAGCCACTCCAAATTGAGTGATTCTTTCTGCGTATGATACCCTGGTCTCTTATTTTCAAAAGTGAGGGTCAAACACCGAATTCCTATATCGTATGAAGTTTCTACAGCTTCCAGAGCAGATGACGTGCAGACATAAATTTCTAGATGGAATTCACAATATTCACAGTCGATCAACATCCACCTAGGTATTTTCACCAAGTCCTTAAACCTCGAAGAGAAGATCCCACTAATACTGGAAACTAATGGTCCGGCTATGCTAATGCTAGAAAAGGAAGAAAGGAATTCTAAAGCGCATGACCAGAAGCTACTTGATCGTTAATCTTATCAATAAGGGCTATCCTCTTTAGACCATATGAAGACATCGCCATGAAATTTTTTCAATCATGGTCATTACATCGTCAACTCCTCAAAGCTTCATCATTCGCAAAACAAGTTCAAGAGATGATCTTAGCTCTGTTCTCTTTTATTTCGCCGTTTTGGACCTAATACGACAATTTTATGAGTTAGACTGCTCTAGGCATTAAATTCAATTGAACTAATAACATCAAAGTCCTTCATCAAGCAACGAAGAATCAAGCAAATGGTGTAACAACTTAAGAAGGCGTTTTTGCAACAAGCTCATTTAGAGCAATTTCACATTGTCCTGTACAAAGTGACGAGCTGGGAATAATTTGAGAAGAAAATAGATATGGGTAATATAAAATTCTCTTCGTATGGGTGTCCTATAAAACATATCCAAAATTCATAATAATTGGATAAACAAGCTAAGAGATGTGGGCAAAACACGAAACTAAATGACAGCTGAAAAGTTCCTGAAGACTTCCTGAAAGTTTACTAATTCACCATTTTCGACCACTAAACAAACTCAGAACTCTAAAATATTCTTTACAACCAGCTAGTAAATGTTATGGGCATCAAAAAGTTGGGGTAGATCGTGAAAAACGGACATCGTATGAAGATTTTACATCATTTTCAACAAAGACCTAATTTTTGGATTTTCAAATGACAAACTAGAAAAAATTCCTCATTCATCCACTCAGCCATCAAGTTAAGAGTTCATTTATATATGAAGATGATGCAAGTTGAATACTTATTTGGGTCCTACACAAACGATTTGGGGAGTTAGAGCAGCAACGAAAGCAATTTCACTGCAATTGGTACATAATTGGTGCTTAGAAGACCAACCACTTGGTGGAACAAGGATTTCATCTTTCAAGCAGCATGATCAGGAGTGTTAGACAAACCAAAATTTTTCATTCGACCGTCCAAATCAGTTTTGATTCGTCAACTTATGTTCTACAGACGACGCTCTTTCATACTACCAAGATCACTATTCCAGTAATTGCTCGTCAGACGATTATGTGACACTGTTGGAGCGCAAATCGAGGTTACAAATAAAATTTCTAACAACTAAGTTCAATTACTTATTTCCTTTATAATTTCTAAAATTACCATCCACTGCTTACTGTGGAACATGACTGTCCCCTACTAAGCAGGGGACTTAATGTTGATGGTGGATTTTCGACGAACGCTAAAATTATAAAACCATAGTTTCGTATGTCTCTACCCCAACTTATGAAAGTACATGAAATTCACATTTTTTGTATTTATATTGTGTTAGAGCACTTCTCGTTTGAACCCACCAAGCGTTGGTATGTCAAGGTTGGTTGTCATACTTTAGTATAAAAACTCATAAGTCGCTTGATTAGATTACTAGAGTCAACTTCGTTAGGTTAGACTAGGAAGTATATAAATGTTGAGACATAAAAATATTACTCTGAAGACCTGAAGATTACAAAGACGTATCGACAACGAAGATAACATCATACTTCCACTTGATGTTAGTAATACATGAATCGACTTGTTTACATTTCTACATCGTTTGCTTTCAAGTCGTTTCTGGTTGAAAACATAACATGCGAAGTTATATGCGCGAAACTTTAGTATAATAGACCAGCTCATCATATTGTGATCAAAGTGTCAAGAAAAAATATATCAATAAGTAATAAGCGCTTTATATTGGTATATTGAATTACAAAGCATATGCTTGTATTTTAGACTTCGTAATTAAGTTTGTTATGTAATTAAACATAGATTCTCTAGGTATGAAATCAAACCTATGTTCTGTACACAATCTAGTAACGAGTTACAAAGATTATTTCGATGTCGCAATTAATTTACTTCGTAAATATACCAATATAGAGTGCTTATTACTTATTGATATATATTGTTCCTTAACACTTTGATCACAATATGATGGTCAAGTCTATTGTACTAGTGTTTCACATATATAACTTCGCATGTTATGTTTTCAATTAGAAACGACTTGAAAGCAAACAATATAGAAATGGAAACAAGTCAAGTCATGTATTACTAACCTCAAGTGGTAGTATGATGTTATTGTCGTTGTCGACATGTCTTCAGAATCTTCGGGTCTTCAGAGTAATACTTGTATGTCTCAACATTTCTATACTTCCTATTCTAACCAAACAAAGTTGACTCTAGTAATCTAATCAAGCGACTTATGAGTTTTGATACTAAAAATATGACAACCAATCTTGACATACCAACGCTTGGTGGGTTCAACAGAGCAGTGCTCTGACAGTGGTGTACCTGGTACCCTCGTCATTTCGATTGGTATCAGAGCAGGCAAACACGAAAAGATATAACAATATGTGTTTGGTACGATCCAATCTATAAGACTGGAATCTAAAATGGTTAAGGAAGAACCTAGTGATTCGATTAACGTAAAACAAGATATCAAGAGTTTTGACTCAAAACTAGATGAATAATCTCTGTTAAATCAATGTCTGAAGATCTCATGATATCACCTCTTATGAATCTACTAAAAAAGTTAGTCTTGTTGATGATGTAGATACTGACAACTGGAAAATACGCTTACAAGATAAGTTGGATGAAATTTTCGAAGATGATGATTCATACGTTGACCGAGATGTAGAAGAGGATACCTCAAAGTACTCCAAGCTACTGAGTTATTTGAAAATCGAAAACTTCTAAACTACTTTCTTTCTTTACCCCTTTTTGCCGAAAACCAAGAAATTGAGAAAAGTTTTTGAAGGTATTACAGTGGTTATTGCATCACTGATTCTCTTCTTAAATATTATAGAGAAGATTTGAACTCCAAGAGTCACGGTTGCGAAAAAAATCGAAGAGATCTTCTTTTGTCATAAAGGAAACTTGTTGAATCTGAAGCAAGAAAAAACTCTCAACAAAAGAGTTTTGAAGAGAAATAAGGTGAATATCTCTCTCGATAAAAACGATTTGAGACTGATTTAACTGGTGGTTTTGATAAAATAAAGATGCTAGAAGAATAAAATTTTGAACTTGAAAAATCTCAATGACAGCTCACATAACAATTTAACCTCAGTGCTAGAAGCAAGCAGAAATCATTGTAATACACGGGGATTGGTCTATAAGGGAATAAATGTTTCAAATATTAGCAAAGAGGTAAAATTTATCAAATATATGGATTCTTATCAACCAAAGGTCTCCATTGATAACGAACATGCTCTTAATCATTGTAAAGAAGGTGAGATTGTCAAGCCTGCAAATCAAGTTCAACCGAACTCTTCTTATACAAGTATGGATGAAAACATTTCTATCAGTGAGAAGCAAGCAATGCTTATAAATACAGGAAGAAATATCCCCATCACAAGAAGATCCACAAAAAGGTAATATTACAACCCATACCTTTTATGTTACTAAGTGTTATTATTTCTGGGGTAATAAAAGACACTTTCAAAGGGAATGCAAAATTCGTATGATGCAAAATGCACTCTCTTTTGTATCAAACGAAATTGGCCAAGAACTCAGATGACTATTGTCCAAAGTTTAGGAAAATGAATTATTAAAATAATAGTCCTAATTTAGCTTACCACTCAACTAAATCATCTCAGAAAAGACGTCATAATATAAGAAATGTTTTTTTTCGAGACAAGGACCAAATCTGATATTCCAACTTGGAAAAATATGGTTTCACAGGATTCTCAACATGTTATTCATCCTAAATCCATCTATAAATGGATTCCCAAGTCAGATATTCAAACCACAAAAGAGATATCTAAAGTTGATCTTAAGAGAAACAATTAGTTGTTAATCTTGGTTAACTATGGTTATAAGTGTCTGATCAACAGAGTTGGAAATGACCTGAAGATATCTTGTGGCTGGTAGGTTGGGAAACCTACAATAAAATACTGCAAGTACACAGTGTCTAACTAGCAGAATAATGGCAAGTACAGGTCATTCCCACGAGGAGTGTGAAATACTACTACTAATTAATATCAAAACTAACTAATCGACAAGATGATGTTTGAACGATTTTCAGAAATTTGGAACAAAATGAAATAATAATAATTCTAACAGTAAACAAAATGAGAGCGGGTTATTAGGATTTACGGTTTCCACCAATTAATTATGCAAATTCTACTAGTCATTAAAAATATATTCCATGGATTTTCAAATATTGTTTCTCCGCTGTAATTTTCTTCGCTTCATGGGTAGTGATTCTAAAGCATTACCTATCAATCCTAAAGCATATCACGTCAAAGAACTTAACCAAAGCACGCCATATCAATTGAAAAGCATAAATAATCAAGAAAATCACATGAACAATAAAATACCAAGCCATGTGAAAAAAAAACTACTAGTCATTCAAATTATTATTGAGCATATAAATGTAGAGTTTACATAATTAAATTGGTTTCTACCTAAATCCTAACATGACTCTAGCTAGACATGGCTTTCTCAAAAGCCATAAACATATTAAAATCAAACTCTAGCTAATGAAAAATGAAGAATCGAAAACAAAACTTCAAAACCCTTCTCTACTTACGGCCATGTGGCCGGGATCTCCTCTCAAATAGTCGACACCCCTTCTTATAACCTTCCCTTTCTTTATTTCATTAATCAAAGAATCAAAATAAATTATTCTATGAAAATATCTTACATGCAAGTTGATGTCGTCATCAGTATCTTTCCCCTAATAGTATTGCCACCTCGTTCTTCCAATGAAATAATAATCTCTCCTTATTTTCAAAATCTCCCAAATGAAGAAAGAGTAACTTTATTTCCAAAATAATCTCACATGTAAATATTCCTCAATTAATTCTTCACATGGCAAATAAATTATCTTTCCCGGTGGAATATATTTGTAATAAAGTAAGAAAGATAAAATACTCTCATTTTCAGTTTGCATGTGCCAACCCCACTTTGATTTCAATTCATTTGTTGTGTTTGTGCCTCGCCTATGACACAATTTTATGTTGTTGATATATATGGAGATACCAGGCCAGCTACATTTTGTCATTTTTTTCATTGTAGTTGCTGATATATGGAAATACCAGTCCAACCTCATTTCATCATTGTGGTTGTTGATATATGGAAATACCAGGCCAACCCCATTTCATAACTGTGGTTGCTGATACATGGAAATACCAGGCCAACCCGGCTGCTGATACATCGAAATACCAGGCCAACATAATAAGTGTTGTTAATATATAGAAATACCATGCCAGCATAATTGATCATTGTGGTTGCTGATACATGGAAATACCAGGCCAACCATATTTCATCATTGTGGTTGCTGATATGTGGAAGTACCAGGCCAACTACATTTTTCCATTTTCGTCGCAAACACCATTAAGTCTCACATTTTGCTGTTTATTCGCTGGATGATCGAATTCACTTGTACTTTCTACAAAAGCACTAAAATAGTATTAGTAACTAAAATATTGTATCATAACTAATATAAATATGGGTATAAAATGTAGCATATACATGCTTATCAACACCCCCACACTTATATTTTGCTAGTCCTCGAGCAAAACAGAGATATTATGCAATTGATTTTTTTTTTAATTCTAAGAAAAGTGAAAACCTGCAAAAATATGGATAATTATCCACTCCCCCACACTTAAACATTACATTGTCCTCAATTTAATTGAGTCATCCAACGTAGAAGTTAAGATGGGCAATACAAAAATAAACAATAAAATAAGAGATAGAGTAGAGAGAACAAATCTGATGAGTTGGCTCCCATGAAGCGAGATGTATTTGTTTCCCTACTTGCCAATAACATATAGTCTTAAACAAGGTGAGGTTGGTACCTCAAAGTAGACATCCAATCATATATATAGAGTCTAAAAAGTTGAGGATCATCCCAACTAATCCGGTCAGCTGAAGATATGTCCCCGTGAACACTATAAACCTCCAAAACAGTATGTAAATTCATTCTCAATCGAAAACTGTAAGTGATATTCAAATAATGCATAGATGGGATAAGTAAATCATTCCCATACGCAACAAATTCAGATTGTTTGACAGTTTTTATTGGCGGAACACGCTCTAAATCAGGTTCTAAATCAGCTGAAATAATTTCCGCGGAACAAGAGCTCAATGGAGCAATAATATCACGACTCATAGACCCATTATCATCTAAAACGGTTTCATTATTAATATCATCAAGACGAAAAAATTCAGAACTTAATGGCTTAAGGGTCGAGGTAGGATCTTTCTCGACTGATGGAACTAGTCGAGACTCGGACAAAACTAGAGGTTATAATTTGGGGTTCCATTTATTAGTGTCTAGCAACGGTACGGAGTCTAACAAGGCACCGACTTCACAAATAACACTATCATCATCAAAACCAAACCAAAAATGAGCTAAGCAAACCTTTAATGGATCTTCCAAGTGGCTCTTGCAAAAGCTTGCCGAGTACATACTTGATTTTCGCCCGCAGCACTTCGGACTAAGGTACCTAAAAAAATAATCAAACAAACTGCGTAAAAAGAAATTAAGGAAAATCTAAAAGAAAAAGAAAAATAAATTATGTACAAAAACTAAAAATAAACTATATACAATGATATCAACTAGAGAGTATTTGGCAACCACTCTCCGGCAGCGGCGCCAAAAACTTGATAGGTTTGGGAACCTACAATAAAATACTGCAAGTGCACAGTGTCTAACTAGCAGAACAATGGCAAGTACAGGTCGTTCCCACAAGGAATGTGAAATACTACTACTAATTAATAACAAAACTAACTAATCGACAAGATGGTGTTTGAACGATTTTCAGAAATTTGGAAAAAAATGAAATAATAATAATTCTAACTGTAAACAAAATGAGAGCGGGTTATTAGGATTTTCGGTTTCCACCAATTAATTATGCAAATTCTACTAGTCATTAAAAATATATTCCATGCATTTTCAAGTATTGTTTCTCCGCTGTAATTTTCTTCGCTTCATGGATAGTGATTCTAAAGCATTACCTATCAATCCTAAAGCATATCACGTCAAAGAACTTAACCAAAGCACGCCATATCAATTGAAAAGCATAAATAATCAAGAAAATCACATGAACAATAAAATACCAAGCCACATGAAAAAAACTACTAGTCATTCATATCATTATTGAGCATATAAATGTAGAGTTTACACAATTAAATCGGTTTCTACCTAAACCCTAACATGACTCTAGCTAGACATGGATTTCTCAAAAGCCATAAACATATTAAAATCAAACTCTAGCTAATGAAAAATGAAGAATCGAAAACAAAACTTCAAAACCCTTCTCTACTTACGACCCTGTGGCCGGGCTCTCCTCTCAAATAGTCGACACCCCTTCTTATAACCTTCCCTTTATTTTATTTCATTAATCAAAGAATTAAAATAAATTATTCTATGAAAATATCTTGCATGCAAGTTGATGTCGTCATCAGTATCTTTACCCTAATAGTATTGCCACCTCGTTCTTCCGACGAAATAATAATCTCTCCTTATTTCCAAAATCTCCCAAATGAAGAAAGAGTTACTTTATTTCCAAAATAATCTCACATGTAAATATTCCTCAATTAATTCTTCACATGGCAAATAAATTATCTTTCCCGGTGGAATATATTTGTAATAAAGTAAGAAAGATAAAATACTCCCATTTTCAGTTTGCATGAGCCAACCCCACTTTGATTTCAATTCATTTGTTGCGTTTGTGCCTCGCCTATGAAACAATTTTATGTTTTTGATATATATGGAGATACCAGGCCAGCTACATTTTGTCATTTTTTTCATTGTAGTTGCTGATATATGGAAATACCAGGCCAACCTCATTTCATCATTTTGGTTGCTGATATATGGAAATACCAGGCCAACCCCATTTCATAATTATGGTTGTTGATACATGGAAATACCAGGCCAAACCGGCTGCTGATACATGGAAATACCAAGCCAGCATAATAAGTTCTACTGATATATAGAAATACCAAGCCATCATAATTGATCATTGTGGTTGATGATACATGGAAATACCAGGCCAACCACATTTCATCATTGTGGTTGCTGATATATGGAAGTACCAGGCCAACCACATTTTTCCATTTTCGTCGCAAACACCATTAAGTCTCACATTTTGTTGTTTATTCGCTGGATGATCGAATTCACTTGTACTTTCTACAAAAGCACTGAAATAGTATTAGTAACTAAAATATTGTATCATAGCTGATATAAATATGGGTATAAAATGTAGCATATACATGCTTATCAGTGGCTACCATGTAAGTGGTCACAATGACTCATTTCATCATAAAACAATAAAAAGGAAATCAGTAATTGATTGCTTTTGAATCCATCTATGTATGCCTGCTCACTTATTTCTACTGTTGAAGAAATTTGTGACACTCAACGGCATAATGTACTTTTTTAAATCTATAAAAGTATAAAACATAAGTTTCGGTTATAATGGGTAACCCTAAAAGAAGAATATTGTCCTAATACTTGTTTTCGAATTTAGGAGAATATTTCCTAAGATCCAATGATTTTCTGTCTTCGAATTTACGAGACTGTTGTATTTTCGAAGATTCACACATAAGTTCACTCCTAGTGATCTCCTAAAATACTTCTAGTGTTTTATTTACCATGAGTTTTAGAGAAAAATATGTGGAAGATCTATACAAAGAAATTTAGGTTATGATAAGCTCATGCAGTTTTCGAGGAATACTGTCAAATAAACTTCATTCAATTCTTCCTATTGAGAATGGAGAAGAAAGTAGTGTTTTTGTTGGAAAATACTGTATTAATCAAGTACAAAGTATTCTTGAATCAATCACCACTGGAACGGAAAGGTTTGAACTTTGTTCTGAATATTGTTCATTCCCAATTATGCCTTTTCCTACTAAAGTTAGAGCTTCGAGCCTCTTTGAATGAGTACTAGAATTTATTGGAATAAAAGTACTTCGAAGAGACTTAATCACAGATGCTCTTAATGGAATAATATTTTATATTGTTAACTAGGCATGCTACCGAGATTTCTACGATTTGCAAATCGTGAGTTACTGCGAAAATAATCCAACCGAATCTGAAAGCGAACTTGAAGAAATTCCTGGCAAGATAATGACGATTTCCAAATGATCTGGTTAACTTGTTTAATCCATGTATTGGAAGATCTAAAACCCGATTATGGAGTTTCATCCATTCTAAACGGAAAATCCTTTGTCACACTCAACATACATATCTCTGATTGACTTCTTGTCCTTTAGTGTTTGTAAGACGATCCAAAGGGTTGAGTGCTTAAAGTCTTCAGAGAGGCTGAAGCCACATAAGATAATGGACTTTATCTTATAATTCACGTGCATTGGCCAGATTGGTTGTAGGCGCAAGGATACCGAGGAAACTAGGTGACTATGGGTAGTTTACTTGGTCTCAACTATATGAAGTTGGTAGTATCTTTGTATAGCGGCTTAATTATGAGAGTATTTAAAACTGGATTGGGTCCCATGGGTTTTCTAAGTTTGCGGTTTCCTCGTTAGCAAATTCTTGTTGTGTTTTTACTTTTACTTTCCGCAATTATAATTATTGGTTTAGTTATAACTAAAAGTAAAAACATTGTACATTAATCCAAAGCACTTGATACTGATCCTATAGTTTTTGTATTTACATCATGTAATAATCCTCGTTACTATAATTATGCTAAGAATTAAAACAAGACAAATATGGCAATCTGGTCAATTACGTCAATTACTCTAATAACGGGAATTCTCTTAGATGATAATTTTGTATTTCCTTTCATAGCTGCAATTCGCTTGATTAATGATTATACGTTGACAACTAGTGTTGTATGTAAAGATAGTACTAACATGAATTTGGTTAATCAAAAACTCCAAGGGATTTTATTTTCAAGTTTGATGTACGATCTTCACCTACAAACGATCAATAGTTCGATCATTCTGGAATTGACAATACATGCAAGTTTTCCGATAAATCTAAATTTGTCTATGAGTTTTTTCATTTGAATTACTTGAATAACCAGTTAGAAATTTTAACTCCTCTGCTTTGATGTTACAATAAAAACTCCATATATTGATACTCCATATATTAATTAAAAAAATGGTCCAACTTGTAAAATCATAAAGAGAACAACCTCCATATATTAATAACCTCCCTATATTAATAATTTTGTTAGGTCCCAAGTGTATTAATATATGGAGTTTTTACTGTATTACTATATTATTTTTTTCAAGATGATTTCCTGAATTAATTACGGTTGGTGATAATTAAACTAGTAAAGATCGAAAAGGAAGAAGATATTTAAGAGAGAAGAGATTATTGACCTGAAAAATAAGTTAAACCAAATGGGTCAATAGTTGATATGTGAAATTTCGGTGACGATGTTGATGTATTCAACAACTATGAGACATTGTTAGATCTTGTAAATTGGATCATTATCAATGGATCCATCATCCTTACATAAAAATAATCGTTAATGTTTTATTTCTCGATTAATGTGTGTTAGTTCCGGAGTTAATTGATTTAAGTAAAAAGATTAGACTCTTCACTAACATAAAAAAAAAATCAAATTTATGTTTGAGGAGAATTAGGGGTGAAACATGGAGAGATAATAGGAAGAAGAAGAACAATCTTATTAGGAGATCATATTAGAAGTATTACATAATTTCCTTTATATACAACCCTAGGAACCTAGTTGGACCGCACACCCAATGAGCCGCAGGACCTGTAACACTTCTCCTTGTGCGGTTCAATAACAAAACTTTACATAGTGCTTCATATATAGTTCTTCAAATGTCGTTCTCCTTGATGACTTGTGCCGAAACCAATTACCTCATTAAAACTTGGACAAGGAAAAACCCAGTGGGACAACACCTTGGTATAGCTCTTCAAATGTAGTATTTCACACGTTGTCTCGTATTTTACATGTAGTTCATCACATGCAATACGATCTTCAAAGATCGACGAGTCTAAGTTAATTGCCTAGTTAAAACTTCGTCAGGAAACCCAAAGGGACAAAACCTAAACTAAAGAAAAAGAATACAATATTAAGTATACTTAGAACATAGTTGGACTCAAATATGTTGCCTCACTAAAACCCTGACAAGGAAAACCCAGTGGGATAAAACCTTGACGGAGGGAAAAGAGTACAATGTGATAGATGCAAGTAAAGATGATCAGTTGCATATGATCACTTTGCTCCGTTGAATTCGACTAGTTGCTTCACAACTCTTAAGGCAGAACATCCTCATGGGAATGACAATAGCCTTAGTTGGGAAATTACATTCCCGGTGTTTGTTGATGTCTCATTAAAAACCTTGACGAGCAACAAAACAATGTGGGTAAAAGTAACCTCGGTGAAGAAAAAGAGTTCTACACACCATTAAATGCTCCCCCCTGATGTCAGACAGTTTTATTAGTCTAATGCAGTCAAAACGAGTTTATCACACGTTGCTTTGGTGACTTGTATGTTTATAAGACCTTGTTGTTGATTCAGGTTGTTACGTTTCTTAACATACTATCACGTTTCATTTCTTTAATTCATATATTTTCAGTATATCAACACGATTTTATTTCTTCAACGTTCAACATACTTGATGTTTTTAGTGTTGTCTCGTTAAAAACCTTGTCGAGTAACAAAACCTTTTGGGAAAAACTATTCTCGATCGAAGGGAAAAATAGTACAACACAGCTTCGATTTCGAAGTAAAATATCTCGACATCATATCCTTGGATCCTCCCCCTGATGTCGGCATCTCCCCCTGATTACTTTCAGAGTTGTTCCAGACAGTTCCTTTAGTCATGTACTTTTTGAAACTGAATATCGGTAATCCTAGAAATAATCTACCATATCTCCCTCTGATTACTTTCGTTGGAGAAGAGATTATTGTTCTTTCATAATTAACAACTTTTGGATTTCACTTTCATTAGAATTCCTTGTAATGTCTTTGAAGGGATAATACAAATTTATGTCAATGGTTACTTATAAGTACATGATTACATTCACACATTGCGTTGGCGCTGAGCTATATCTAGCTAACAAGTTCACCGAGGATGTAAAATTTATTCGAGTACATTATTATCCTAAGTACAACAATGCATCTATTGTACTAATGGGAATTTCATCTCCCAACACATATTCGTCATCTTCCTTTAGACGAAATAGTCATTTACTTACATTTGAACCTCGACTAATCATGGGAGTGCTATCAGGATGCATGTCTTTGTTAAATTTCCTGAAAACTTTAGACATATGCAAACTGGTGGAATAATATACCACAATCTCAATATTGATCGAGTTTTCCCTAGATTTTTCATATCAAATTCGGATTTTAAGTATCTTTTAAGGTGTCTTATTACATCAAGGGTACACATCATGTCTGTACCATCAACATAAATAGCTACAATTCCAAATCAGGAACTTTCTTATGAATACGCAAGGAAAAATAACTTACTTGTCTATCCCCTCCAAATCAAATAGCCACTTAGACGGGTATACCACATCCGCCTGATTGCTTGAATCTATAAGTGAGCGTTCTATCTAATTGTAAATGCACTTTGTGGTTTAGAGTCATTTGATTTGGCAACAAAAGGCTATCTCTTGATTCTTTCAGAGATACGCAAAAACCACATATGTATGCTGGATTTCAATTCCTTTTGAAATTACCAAGCTAACTAAGTAGCGGAACACTATAACGTTTATTACAAGAGAACAATTCCAGGGCTTTGTGAGAAACCTCGCGCCACAAGGCGAGTCTTTGTACTTTAAGACTACTTTTTTCTCATTATACTTTGTGACAAATTAATTATGTATGTCCAATAGGCTTTACACTTGGTTGGTTAGCACTACCACACCAAATACCTGTATATTTGTCAAAGAACCAAGTTCTACCTGGATTGTGTAGGACAAATATGCTCTTTGTTGACATTAAATAATAAAAAGCATGGTTTGATCTCATATTGCTATATTTACTTGATCAACTATATATAAAAGTAATCATTAATATGCTCGCACGGTCTTTCCATTGACTCGTGTGTGTTCTCATAATCCTTTAGGATTTCATTGTTCTCTGGAATCATTAAACTTCGGAGCGTCCTCTAGTTTTGATTCTTGGACATGGTCAGAGACAATCAAATGAGATGATTTCATTAATGATACAAATTATAGGTTGCGCCTTACTCATCTACTTCCTTTCTAGGTGAGCATTGATCGAACCTGGTGGTCTCTCCATCTTCCTTTATGGAGCCACGACCTCAACCACACTTCCACTAAGTGCAGTTGCAACACCTTAGTCTATGGTGTATATCCTTTATTAATGATTTGTAACCTTGCAGGTAGGTTTGCATCTAGTATGTGTGATCTCATCACCTTAGCGACATCAGTTTACATTCTGAAAATCGATTATTCTTTGTCACTTCATATTTACATTTGTGGAGTAAAAGAATCAATATGAGACACAGTGGGAACACACCACGAAAATTCCTGTCGTTCCCTTAGAAAATACTTTTTCTTATCTCCCTCTAACGACGGGAAGACTGTCTCGTTAAAGTGATAAACCGCAAATCTAGCGGTAAGAGATCCCCTGCCAAAAGTTTAAGATGCGGATTATTGTTGGGAACTCCATTTCCAACATAACTAGTTAACAATTTTGAAGACCCGTCATAGTACGATGTGGAGTCGTAATGGCACATATATAGTGCAATCAAAAATGCGTAAGAACACGAATGTCAGGCATAAAATCCAGTTACCAACTGGTACGCAAAAAAGGATGATTAATATTGGGTTATAAAACGAATTAACTAAAGATGCGTTAGTATTTCATATTCCCCAAGCTTTAAAGGTAGGTTTGTACGCATAACCTATTCCTTAGACACCATCTATAAACTTTGATGGTAGCCTCCGCGAGACCATTAGGTATAGGATGCTCTATATTGATTCTATTAAATATGCAATATTCATCAATTCCTTTTGATGTAAATTCTCTGGCATTAACAAGGGTTGTGAGCCTTTGCACTTTGCATTGTGTAATATGTGCTAAGAGTTTTTACAAAAATTAAACACATCGTTTATTGTGAGCAATAATTGATTCAACGCGTTGAATCATCCACCAGAGCCATAAATTACTTGAATGGTCCGCATTCTGCATGGGTATATGTTCAGTAACAACACTTTATTTCTTTGAAGAATGAGTTATTTTCCATTTGTATCTAAGTAAAACAGGATGGTCTCAATCATGTTTTAATAAAGAAAGACTTTGCAAGATGAGTGACGTGCTTTCTTACTTTAAAGGTAGGTAATAGTTCACGCATGAACACCCTTTGCACTTAACAAGATGTGATTGTCCTTTAGTACATACAGAGCTTAGACATTGAGTCTTGGGAGATTTAATAAGTGGTGTGGTCTTTATGTAACAAAAGCCGGATTCAACTCAATTACCTTAGAATGAATATATATTACATTTCACCCAGATATATCCCAAGTGTTGTTGAGAATTTATGTCTCGTGGAAATGATGTACTTTCCATTCCATAAGTGCAGACATTTGATCTAATTCAATTAAATAGTCAATTGGCTAGGCAAAGTTCTTGTTTTCATTAAAGTTGATGTGCAAATTGGTTGCTATTATGATACATACACACATTACATTGTATATTTAACACCTATAACCAGGTGCATTTCCAACTCTTTCATTTATGATGGGAGCTAGAATTGCATCTTAGATTCATCCCATATTCATTTGATAATTGTACGCCCCTTTTCACATGCTTTATATGAGTCGGTACGTCTAACCCTCATTACTTTGGGATTCTTTCCATTTTCAATTTTGCTACATTTAGCTTAATTTGAGAAATTTCTTTATCTCATTAGGCCAAGAGAATCTCACTACACATGTCAACCACTTACTTTAGGTTGGATATATTACTAAAGATAATTCTCTCGTTGTCATACTTCAACATATACTGGTTCATTAGTATTACGGATGAAGTAGAGAAATGAAAATTTTCTGACTCATATCATCTTTTGTGAGTTCTTCCACAAAAATTGGAATACATGTGATTTTATTTGAACATATGTTTTGAAAGTACTGACAGATTAATAGTCGAGCAAGTGGATATATTCCACGAAACATTCAAATTTTGGGGAAAATATCAAGTATCCAATAACGGTGCTCAAATACTTCTAAGCCCCAAATGAATACATTAGATTGAGTTGGTACAACCAATTGAATAAAATACACATTCAACTGTATCCAATATAATATTCAAGAGAACAATAAGCATTAAGACCAAAATTCTTAATGATTGAGATCAATAAAAATAATTAATTGACCGTTTAGATGCTGTGGACTTATCTTAAGAGAAACAAAAAATAAACACAACTAGGCATATTTTTAAAATAAATAAATAAGCCCAACAAACATTCAATATTAAAACGCAAATTAACATTAGTTACATACCTGGAGCCGAGCTTTAGTTGCCGATGTATAGTGCATGCATATACAAAACCAAACTCGTGCATATGTATGTATATTTTGGTCCTCCTGTACATGTAAACAAACATGATAGAACAGCCTGGGATCAGAACGGGACAGAACAACTGGAACCCGGAACTGAAGTTGGAACGGGACAGGACAGCTGGAAGCCAGAACGGAACAGGACAGCTGGGACCCGGAACTGGAGCCGGAACGGGATCGGACGGGACATAAATTTCGCCCGCGCAACTTTTCTTCTCCACGGAAAGCGAACCGACAGGTTTTCTTCCGTAATGTCCCACCTACCTAACATCTTGTTTGTTTGCAGCTGACTCGGCATCTGGATCTGAGTCAACCTCTGACTCGGGCCGAGTCAGCAATTAGACCGTTTGTTTTGCATTTTGAGTCAGATCTGACTCGACCTATGACTCAGACATAACCCCTGACTCGGACCCATTTGAGTCAGGTAACAAAATACCCCTGTCTCACGGGACCAAACCACTGACTCACGTTTTTTGAGTCAGATGAGTCAGATCTGACTCAAAACAAACATATTGAGTCAGATCCAGATGAGTCAGGTGATTTCACTCAGATCCAGATGAGTCAGGAGTAAACAAACATAGTGTAACTTTATGATTCGTCCATCTGTGAACGACCTCTCGTAACATGAAGACGTCATGCTTCTCCCGTATAGATATTGTAAATTGTTGCGTACAGATTCATGTATAGAGCTGCATCGAATTGCGTTTCACCAGGAACCTCTTCAAAAATTCTTATCAGCTTCGCAATCCCCAGTTGCATCTGTGACCATCCTAGATTCAACCAAATCCCATATTACAAACTATTAATAAAAAATAATTCCTCATTTGTACAAACACAGTAAGACAATACCCAAAATAATTTCTCATTGGTACAAACACAACAAATAATAATCCATGATCAGAGTATGATTAATCAAAATAATCTCTGATTCCTCATCAAATCAACTTTCCCCCAAATTTAATTTATCCAATTTATTAAAATCAAAAACAGTGGAGAAAAGAAAAAAAAATATAGGAAAAAGCAGATCCAACTTATCTGATTTAACGATAACGATTCCATCGATCCCACCGTAGTGTATTTGATAGCAACCCAAAAGAAAGAAATCAAAATCAATTGCCGCAGGTAGAGCTCGCTGATAACGTGTTTGAGGAGAATTAGGGGTGAAACATGGAGAGATAATAGGAAGAAGAAGAAAAACAATCTTATTATGAGATCGGATTAGAAATATTACATAATTTCCTTTATATACAACCCTAGGAACCTAGTTGGACCTCACACCCAATGAGCCGCAAGCCCTGTAACAATTTGTGGTTTTTATCATCAAAAAAGGACATATTTTTAAAATTATCATTTTAATTGATTATAAGAAATATAAGAAATATGCATAATTTGATAGACATGTTTACATTCGTTATGTAGCTGTTTTAAAATGTTTTTCAATGGTACGAAGTTTACGACCATCCGTGATGTAGTTTGAGAAGTAAATCATTTCAAAACTTCACTAATTATTATTTATAAAGATATAATCGTAAAAATACTTAAAAATATTCTGTTCCCTTACTTGTCTTAAAAATTATGCAAACATGAATTAAATCAATTAGATGGTGGGAGTATTTAGCACCATCCGGTATTAAATCCCGGGAACCACATAATTTTACCGTGTTCGAAACCCTCTTCCTTTGGTAGAAGTTCAGTTCAGACTTGGGAACTCAAAGTGGACTAACACCAGAAGACCCAAACTTTACTCAGGTCGGGTAACACGTGTCAGTCTGGTAGAGGAGCATGCCACTATAAAGCTAGTTTGGCGTTTCCTCTGATTCTTCGTCTGTATATATTCCCATTTCTAGTACTAGTATCATTTCAGAGAGAAGGAAGACTTGAAAGAAAAAGAAAAAAAAATACAAATAGAGAAATTATGTAAGAAAATATCAATCTTTGATTTATTCACAAACCCTAAACTCTTCTTATCAAAACCCTAACTCTCATTTTCTTCAGCCTCCACCCTCTTCTGTCTCAACTACATTATCTTTTTCCTAACAATTACTACTCAAAATATCTGTAAATCTGATTCTAGTTAGGAACAGGATGTTAAATAGGTGTGTAGCAAAGAAAAGACGGTATGCAGAGATCTCAAATGAAAAAAACCAAGAAGAAATTAAAGTTTACAATTTTAAAGTTTTGTTACCAAATGGTACTAGTGTTGATGTAAGATTGGAACAACCAGGTGATCAGATGCATATAAATGAGTTTTTAGAGCTGGTAAGAGCTGAGCATAAAAGAACTTTTAAAGATTTTGATTCTTCCAAATTCAGAAGAAAGATCTTTTGGAATAGTGAAAGTGTTTACTTGGAAGATGCTACTGGATGTAAGATTAGATACAAGATCTTGTTTTGTCAGTTCCTACCTAAAATATGCCATTTCTTAATACTTCATGTAAGTCTGTTTGGGTAAAGTTTAATTTGGCTTATTTCATCTGTTACGGTTTTTTGTCGAGGATGTCGTTAAAATTTGATAGTTTTGTTTCCTTTGATTTTGGTAGGATGGGCAGGAAAACATGGCTTCAAGTTACGAGGTATAACATTCTTCATGTGTTTGTTTACTTTGGGGGTTTTGTATTTTGTTGTTGGTCTTTATGTAGACCTTTCTAACCCTTTAAAATGAATGGGCCATTAGACATAGTGCAAAGTAATGGGAATAGTATGTTGTCCTCTTACAGTGCCAATTGTGTACTGTGTTATGCAAAAAAAATAAATAAATTGTTATGTGGATTTCACGGATGATACCTGTAATAGATTATAAATGCAGAAAAAACTTCAAATTTGGCACCAACCACCTTCATTGATGGATAGAATGCAAGTATTTCGTTGGTTCATTTCAAGTGGGTGTGTCATTGTACTTGAGATGAAAAAAAAGGGTATTCTTTCTGATTTTATATGCTTGGATGTTCTTTCTAATGAGTGAAGATTTTAGGATTAGTCTTCCTAACTTGTATCAAATTTTGCACATCAGCTTTGAGCATTGTTTTAAAATCACAATCTGGTGAAAAAAGACTCATTTAAACAGTTTGTAAACTAATCAGGGGGCAAAGCAGAGTAATTTTCTCATCTAGTTTTTGGGCTTTCTCAACCCAATAAAGAAACTAATAATGCTTCTTAGAATTGTGCAAGAGTGTCGCAGTATGATAGAAATGTTTATTCAACTCGATACTGGCCTAAATGAACGTGATTGGGATCCTATCCCCCATATTTTCCAAGAATTTAGAGTGTTTCTAGAGACTAAGCTAACAACCCTTCTCTTGAAATCATAAAAATCAAGCATATAAGCAAGTCGCCGTTCTCTTTACAACACTTCATGTGAACAATTTATTTGATAATCCTTTTCTGTTGCAGAATATGTGGGATTTGACTCCCGGTACAAATTTGTTAACGGAGCTTCCAGAATCCTATACATTTGTGACCGCTCTTGCTGACTTGATCGTAAGCCCTTAAGCTCCCCGTGAAAGGGATGCATTTAATAGCTTATCAGTTGATGGTTGTATTGCATGATCTCACTTACCTTGTGATTCTATTGATTTACCAGGATAATTCATTGCAAGCAGTATGGTCAAATAATACTAATGAGAGGAAAATGATTAGGTAATGCTATTATGGTTTCTTGCTTCTGTTGTTTAGTAATAGCAAACTTAACTTATGCGATGTTTTTATTTGAAATATGTATGCAACAGCATATTAGTATCTAAATAGGGAGCTGTTACTGGTAGAATTTGTGATCATATAGAACAACTTGTATCTAGATGCTTAAAAGAAGGTGATCACCCCTAACAAATTTAGAAATAATATCTGATGATGGATGGCTTGTGAAAAGTTGGAGAAGTGAAAAACTTATTGAATTGAAATCACAACAAGAAAATTGAAAATGGGTATAAGAGGTTTATACTGAGAGATATTGGTTTCAGTAGCTTCAACACATGATATGCATATGAAATGATGGTGAATGCCATATTACTTATGCTATCAGTTACTATAAAAACATAAGAACTATGGCCACTTGAATATGAGGCATTAGCTTGCTTGATAATTAGCAAAATGTGAACTCTGCACTTTCGCGTCTCGCTATCTGCTTTTAAATTTTTCTAACTGTTGAAATCTGTGGGCATCCAAATTAGAACAATTAGGAGTTTTTCACTTATGTCATTGTGGAATTATTTTTATTTTTCAACACCCAACACCCATGTAGGAATACACAATGATTCTATTTCTCAATAGGCTAGATTTATTATCCTGAACCTCAATATAGTGGTATCATAATATTTTACCTCTTCAATTTTTTATTTAGTGTGACTGTCGATGAAGCTAGGATTTCAATATTTGATACTGGGCCGGGGATGGATGAAACTGAAGAAAACTCCATAGCAAAGTGGTAAGTTTGAATCAACTTTTACATCTTAATCAGACCTCATTTTTGTTGAATAATCAGGTCTCAATGGGTTAAAAATCTTTGAATTGTACCCCATGACACACATTGCAAACTCTGCACAACACAGGACACCAAATTTTACATCTTGAAAGTCAAGTGTCATCTACGAGTAATATTTGAGATGTCTTCAGATTATTTTTCTCTGATGTATTACTTGAAACCTCATCTGTTTCCATGTTATAGTTTTTGTCACATGATGGCGCGAGTTTCAAGTTCAAACTGGTTCAAATATCTTTAAAAAAATATATATTTTTCAACTTCCTGTAAGTCACTTATGAAATGTTAGCCGAACAATTTCAAAAAATATTATGGAACACATCTTTTGTTTGAAGGGGAGCCATTAAATTATGGACATATTTCGGCCGTGAAGAAAAAGAATTCTTGCTTTCTTTCTATTCATGCCAGATCCTATAGTGAGAAAATGCGATAATTGGTGTCTTGATGCCATTAATAGCTGTTTGCATTGTATTGTCGTTGGGAGATAAACCCATGATTTATCCTCATAACATACCTACACATAGTTTCTATTGTAGCAACCGTGTGACCAGTCAAGCAAAAACCAAGTGAAAATTTTTCTATTTTCACTTGGTTCACAAACATATGTTTTCTAGGATGATAAGGAGATTTATCATCTCTAAAAATGACTTAGATAAACATAACATGCTTACCAAGTGTAGTTCATTAATTTACTCTGGATTACAGTTTCGTTTCGTCAGAGCGGTACTGTGCTTCTTATAAAACACTACGTTTTTTTTTTTTGTCTAACCAACAATGGTTATTCATGGCTGGTGACCGTCCTTCATGGAATTCCTAATGAGTAACGTCTAACTTTGTTCTTTAAAAACCACATTCTATTTAGGGAGAAAATGGGTGCATCGCTTCATAGGTTATCCAAAAGACAAGCCGTAGGAGGAAAGCCTCCTTATTTGAAGGTAATGTTTTATTCTGGATCACTGTTCTGTATCCTATTAATCTGTTAGGTAATGCATCGCCGTATATATCTTTATTTCCTAAAAGAGGTGTGGAAAACTCAAGACTACTTCTGTCCTAATTTGATTGGCAACGGTACATTTTAGAATCTTGATATAACTTACTATTCTCATATCCAGATTCAAAACTCTAAATAACTTTTTGTGCAGTGATGATTCTTGATTTTTTTGCAGGGTTGGTTCATATTTACCACCACTTGCCATTGCGTGTTATGACAAATATGATAATCACATGCCATTCATGTCTATCCCTGAATTGGATGTTGCAATAAACATGAATGGAACTGCGATTCTCCCCGTGGAAAAACTGAAGGTGGAGCTGTTATCCAGTAACATGATTCTCCAAATCTCGGTATGATTGTCTCCTGCATTGAACATCCCTCATAGTGCTTTTTTATTTGAATAGCACTGACCATCTTTTATATGAATTTGCTTCTCTTTTTAGGATATTTTGATTGAAAGCGGAGAGCTGGACAAGATCCGCCCCCAGTATGAAGCATCTCTGGGGATAAGTTGCTCACATGATAAACTGATATCTCTAGCAATCCCATTTCTTGGTACATTGCACTATATTAACAGTTTTGAATGCTCTAATCCATAAATGAAAATCTTTTCCAGTTGTAACCCAGTTAATGTAATTCTCGTTTTTAACATGGTTGACTCCGTATTAGTTTTCCCTGGATCGCTGCAATCTGTTAAGGCATTTATCCCTGATCTTGAGAAACAGTGGCTTCCTGGAGATGTAATCAAGGAGATGCTTTTAGAGGTAGTTATCTACATGGTTAAGCCAGTTTTTTTTTCACAGTCTAACATGCTATTCATCACTTTCATGTTCAAAAATTCTGTCTTGACTCCTGATAAGCATTATTTTTTAATTTATAGGGTTTTTTTCTGTAGAACTTTTTCTTTTTAGGAAATTTAGTTGCTGAATTAGCATGTAATTGTTCTCAGTCTGACCAAAGTGATGAACTGGTGGAATTATGTGTCACAGATTTACAGAATTGCTCCCACTCAATGTTTTTAGACTGTCACAATTATAAGTTTTAACATAATGGGACCAACATAACGGTGTGGGATTCACCAAAATGATTAAAAAAAGAAGTGAAAAGTAGCACATAGGGTTTTTTCTGTTTTTGGGTGTTATGATCAGTTCTTACAACATAAGCAGAGCTTCTCAAAAGTTTAGATGCTAACTCATGACGGTTTATAACTAGGGTCCTCTTGGTGGGAGGATTTGGTTATACTTCCTAGTATTGGTTGGAGTTTCTGATTTGGTCCATAGGCTGACTGCTTAGATGTTGATGACATCGTAGTGGTCCCCACTAAACATGAGTCTGTACTGCTATTACAGATTTGCATAAAAAGCATATTATGTAACTAGTTTTCTTTTTTTATCATCTATGGACAGACTTCGCAGTTCATACATTTAACCATCAAAAGACATCTCATTAATTGCCATGGATAATAACTTAAACCCTACAGTTAACCGTCCTTAAAACCTTCATAGTTCATCCTTATTTTCTTATCGATAACGTGTTTGTTAGAACTCTTAGGGCCTACAACCAATGTTTTGGTGTCACAATATTGTTTGATTCCTTTCTGTATCTTGTATTTTCTCATTGATAGTTTCTTATTCTACTGTACTACATGCTGATGTTGTAGCATTTGTAATACTTTAAATGCTTAGGTATATATTTACAACACTTTATTGATATTGACTTTCCTCTAGATGTACGATAGTTATGGTAATCATGTCCAGCAAGGGACTGAAGTTCTATTAAGTCTGGATGGATTTTGCTTTCAAGATAATGCTGGTCCTAAGCGTAAGGTGAGGATCCTTTTTAACAATGTTATTTTGCTATGCTTACATGCCTTCCTCCAGTCTACATGATCACATCGAAACATGTAGTGGCACTTCCAAAACAGCTCCCTCATGTTTGTGGATTCGTGAAATTGGCTTTATTCTTAGCCTAATGTATTCTCTGTATCCACAACTTGAGGTTATGGGGACAATTTCGTCTTGGGTTTAGCTAAGATCCTCAGATTGCATATTGTGTATATTTCGTGCTTACTGCTTACAGTAAGGAATGTTTTCAGGTGGATGCTGAAGGATGTATCAACCTTAATGGAATCTTGAAGGTCATTGGGAGCTTTGGGAAAACTGGTACATCCTTCCCATCTAACATTTTTATGGAACTTCTGCATTAGCATGTGGACCTCAATTTAAAAATGTTTAGTAGTATTATCAGATTATAATTGATGCAGTTCTCTGGTATACTGCATGCCATATTTGCATTGAACAGTTCTCTAGTTGACTATTTTGTTATCTTTGTATATAGTTCCATCTAATTGTTTAATTTGGAGCAGTTTCATTTTCTGTTGAGTATGACGGACAACTGCTTTTAAGGAATGAAATTCAAATTGGCGAAAGAGAGCTGAGAATCCTGACAACAGTTAGTGCTTGTTTTTAGCTGTTTTTCCCTGATTCCTGTTTGAGAATTTTTTTCTTGTAGATATTTTACTTCTGGCTTGAATTCTTTCAGCTACCTGACAATTGTGCTGCTGGTTCACTACTAGAAAACATCATCTTTGAGGTTGTTGATTCAAATGGCACTGTCGATGAAACCATACATGATATGAGATTTGGCCAATCACATATGCTGACAATAACGTCAGTGTCCTCAGAAGAAAATGATTGCGTCCGATTCATGTTTAGCCATGGTAGATGTGTTGTGCCGTTTATTATTGTTCCTCGAGAACCAGGGATTTTCAGCTTTGTGGCTGCCCATTCTTGCTACCCGGAGCTCTTTGTTGTTTGTAAGGTAATAAACTAAATGTATGGTTATTAAGACATGAAGATTCCAACTGTCTTGCCAAGCTTATCTTCTTGCACAATTAATTTGAATCTAAGAAGATGAATTTCTGATGCCTAGGTAAATGTTATGCAATACCCAAAGATGAAGATGAATTTGGTTGAGCATGATACTGTGCCATTCCAAAGTCCCGGTGGGAAAATGGTAGTCTTTCAGGAGGAACCTGTCTCTGCTATGTGGAAATACAATCTTGACGACATGAAGGTATAACCTTAATCAAAAAAGTTATATGCAGAAATATGTAGAGTAAGAGAGTGAAGATGGGGCATAAAAGCAATGGACAAATTTTCTTAGTAACTACCTAGATATTTTGTAGGTTAAATAAAATTGTTGTGCACACTATCTAAGGGATAAAACTATAAGCATTGTAAATGATGACATGAGAATGCTGGTCCCATAACTTAAAATAAGGCATTAATAAAGTTCGGCCAATTGAAGTAGTTATCCTCACAAATAGTTCATTTTGGCTTGACAGAAAAATGAAGATGATGTTAAAAGGATTGGATCACTGATTAAAGTGCTAGAGAGTAATCTGAAACTGCTGACAGAAGAGAAGGCATCTACAGAAAATGAAATATCTGAACTGCAAGGTTGTCATTCTTTCTTTGATCTCTTAATGTTTTATTGTTCGATGCGTCTTAAGGAGTAATGGCCTCCGTCGACACCTGTTCCATAGAGATGCTTAACAAATGGTTTTCGAATGATGATGCATCTCCAGATTTGTATAGGCATCAAACAAATAGCCATATGCACGACTTTGTGACTGATAAAGAGGTTGTAATCAAACAAATTGAGATGAACAATACAGCTGCTTGTGTTTGGTGCAATATTCCAGCTGACATTCAGTCTCAAGAGTTGCCAGATGTAGTAGGCATTGTTGCTCTCCTTGGATCAGTAAGCACGGAAAGCCTCAGTAGGTAATATAATATAACTCGCGCTCCTGTTTACATATGTTGTTACCTTGGGCATCTTATAGATTCTAATGGGTTTTGTTTGTGCCCCAATTTGATGCATCTTTCTGGGTAGAAGAGGTGCCAAAAGTACTCTGAATATGTGTTTGATACTTTGAGTAGGTCGTGGCAATATACTTGAGATTTTTTTGGTAAAAGGCAATATACTTGAGAGCAGCTCCAGATATTTGTATTTTCCTATCTACCTTTGCTGGTTACTGTAATTCAGAACCGATTTTCGGATTTAATACCAATAACGCATCAGATAATATTGTATCTTTATTTACCCAAATATTTGGATGTACTTCTAGTTTCCTGGAGCATGTTTGAGAACAGGAACTGGCGAAGTTTGTATTGTACCTGCTTAACTGGAAATTTATTGATTACAGGATGTTAGCCAAATATCTGGGCGAAGAACTCATGCTAGCAGTTGTGTGCAAGTCCTATGCTGCTGCTCGTCGTCTTGAAAAGTATGGTGAAGGCGGAGAAGTTGATCGCTCTGACGGTCTACATGTAGTGGCAGCTCAGCTTGGGAGGCCGATAAATTGCGGGTTTCTTGTTATATGCCTTGAGGACCTATGGTATAACCAAAACTGTTAAAACAACAGTGCAGTCTCGAAATATTTACGATTATAGTGATTACAATTTACAAACGTAAACTTTGTACATGGTAGATGTAAATCTTGAGAAGAAAAATCATTTAATTAGTATGGTTTTGTTGGCAGTCCATTCAGAGGAAAGTTTAAAAGCGATGAAGATCCACAGAAAAAGCTGTCCTTGGTAGATCCGATTTTGCCAACGGGTGAGATCCCATCTGGGTTCTTAGGGCATGCAGTTAATATGGTCAACATAGAAATCCAACACTTGCATACAAGGACAAATAAAGGCTATTATCTTCGTGAGACGTTGTTCTATCTTCTTTTTGGAGAGCTGCAGGTTTATGGAACTAGAGAACAAATGAACCAGGCACGTGCTTTCGTAAAGCATGGGGCAATTTCTCTGGATGGGGGTATTTTGAAAAGCAATGGAATCCTTTTGCTTGGCCCACAGAGGTATGTTTGTTATGCCTAAACTTTCATGTAGCTGAAGAACTTAGGAAAACCAGACTTGCCTTAAATATGGAGATGACTGTTATCTGGTCGGTATATCCATCAATAGTGAATTCACTCCCATATTTGATTTAAGCTTTTGCTGTATACAATCAATGCATTGGATTTGTGCCATTTACCAGTATTATGAGTCGTCTATGTCCAATCCAGGGAACCCGAAGTCAGATTTCCAGTTGTAGCATTTGAAGCTCAGCTACAGATAGCTCCTAACATCAAAGACATTGCTAAGAAGATAGAAAAGAATAGGTTGGAATTGGGAGAAATTTCTGTTAAATGTAATAAGGTGTCTAAAGAACATGGTAAGACAAAGAAGAGGTTGGGAAAGAAGATGCAACAACTAGAAAGGCAGTACAATGAGTTAGGGGCGTTGCTAAAAGAATCTTTACTAGGTAGCAATTGTGCAGCGGACAACCCTATACCAAGTGGAACTTCTGTAACAGACAACTGGGAAGAAGAGGATTCCACCTAGGTGATGCACCTTTCTATGTTTACTGTTTTGTGTTTCTTGTAAAAAGATATGAAGAAACAGAGCTCAAGAGATTAGGGATAAAAATGGTTTACTTGTAATTAAACAGCGTATAAGCTTAGGGTAGCGATGCTGCTGTTGTAGATGTCAGGGGTTACGATATTTATAGGATGAAATCTGCAGTTTCCTGCTGAAATCTCGTCGAAGACCTCAGTTTTTGTAAAGGTAACAGCAGAAGTATAATTTATGAAAGTGAAAGTGTATAGCCTTTTGTGTTGATCTGTGTAATTAGGTATGGAAAGTTACTCCCGAGAAGTGGATTTATGTCAGATTTATACTCAAATCTGAAAGCTACACGGTCAAGAACTTGAAGATATTTCATTTGTTTCAATGTTACGATGATCTTCTGCCTTCGATTCAGTAATGTCTTCAACCTATTCAAGTATTTATTTATTTTGCTTTTTAAGTGGGAGATATGTTTTGACACTCATAGGAGCAAGCCTCATATGGGGGCTTACAAATGCAATAGACTATAGAGGGCTTCCCCAGGATTCCTAGTGACAAGGTAGTTGGTTTGGGAATTTAAAGGGCATATTGAATGTCAAAGTTACTCATCCATCAATAAATCTAAAAAACCAACAACAAAAGAAAAGAAAACCCAATTCACTGATTCTATTTGTATCAATTCATCATTCTTTTCTTTCCCTCAAACGGGTATATTTCAGCCCTTCGATTGATGTTAATCACAATTATGGAAATTATCCTCATTCATCACAAAATATTCTGTTACCTTACTTTAAGAAACAAAATTCTTTAAACTTATCTTCTCCCAATCAAAACCCTAAGAAGTTTCGATGTAAAATTCTTCTACTTTGGTCTTTAGGAAATTACAACATTATACTCTCAGCCTTTTACAGTTTTCACTTGGGAGATATGGCTTCTTCATCGGCAAATCAAATATCAAGAATTACAACAAGTATGAAATCAACTTCAATTACTGATCAACTATCTAAACAAATACGCAAACCACTTGGATTTGAAAGGGTTCTCAATGCAGCTGCCGATGATTGGTCGGCTTCCCTTATCGGTAAAATTATGTCTGAGAATCCAACTGAGACTGCTGTTGTTACTAAAGAGATCAACCAAATATGGAAGCGATACCGCAGGAAGGAGATTAGAGTTGTGGGGAAAAACCTGTATATTTTCAAGTTGAGAAATGACAAAGAGTGTGAAGATCTTATTGAAAAAGTGGGGTCTAACAACCACACCCAATATTTAGTTTAGGCAATTTGTATTGACTAACTCGAATATATTTCCAAGAGAATTAACTAAACATCCAGACTCAATCAAGGAAAATACATCCAAGAGTTATATCTCAATTTCTCAAATCAATCTGCAATCGAACAAATAAAAATTTGTGAGCCGGATTAATATGAGAAATAACTTGGATGTAGCCAAAGACCATTATCCAAGCGTCAATCAATTTCAATCAACAACTAAAGGTTGGATTCACCAATTGATTAAAACTACGCACAACCTGTGAGATTTCAATTATATAGAAAATATAATGCGGAAAAGAAATAACACAGACACCAAAATTTTTGTTAACAATGAAACCGCAAATGCAGGAAAAACCCCGGGACCTAGTCCAGATTTGACCACCACACTGTATTAAGCCGCTACAGACTCTAGCCTACTACAAGTTAACTTCGGACTGGAATGTAGTTGAGCCCTAACCAATCTCACACTGATTAAGGTACAATTGCGTTCCATACGTCTCTGAATCCCAGCATGAATCTACGCACTTGATTCCCTTAGCTGATCTCACCCACAACTAAGAGTTGCTACGACCCAAAGTCGAAGACTTGATAAACAAATTTGTCTCATACAGAAAATTCTATTGAATAGATAAATTTGTCTCCCGCAGAAATACCTACGAGTTTTGTTCCGTCTTTTGATAAATCAAGGTGAGCAGGAACCAATCGATACACCAGACTTATAATCCCGAAGAACAACCTAGTAATCAATCACCTCACAATGATCTTAATCGTATGGTAGCGAAACAAGATATTGAGGAATCACAAACGATGAGACGAAGATGTTTTTGACTATTATTTATCTTACCTATCGGAGATTGAATCTTGAGCAAATCTTAGAGAAGATAGTACTCATACGATAGAACAAAGTAAGATCAGAACACACAACTACAGAGAAAATAGTTGGGTCTGGCTTCAGAATCCCAATGAAGTCTTTAATTCGTTAACCTATAATGGTTTTAGAAAAACCTAGGTTAAAGGAGAATAGACTCTAGTCGCAACTAGTATCACACATGAGGTGTAGGGATTAGGTTTCCAAGTTGCTAGAGATCTCCCTTATATAGTCTTCAATTCAGGGTTTGTAATCAATGCTACCTTGGTAACAAAGCATTCAATATTCACTGTTAGATGAATACTTGATTAGATTCAAGATAATATCTTTCAACCGTTAGATTGAACTTAGCTTGTTATACACAAATGAAATGTGACCTCATTTAGATATTGGTAGCCGTATCTAAACGTGTACACTTGGTTGGCTCAACAATAGTTAACCGAAGTTAGCCATATGAACACTTTCTTATCAACCTTTTTCATATTTATCACAAATAGTTCAAATGACTCAAATGAAACTAATTATAGAGTTGTTCAATTGTTTATATTCTCATAGAAGTATACAAGATACAATTGAAGCAAAATCAATTTTGATTCATTCGATTCAATTCATGAACATTATAGCCATGGTTTGCAAAAGATTGCATTCCTTATTGTATAAATGTATTTGTTTATGAATAAACCGATTTTAGAAATTAACTCACTCAAGTATGCAAATGGGTACGCATACTTAGAGATCCGAACTTAGTCTGTCAGCCAGTATGCGAACAGGTATGCATACTGTCGTTCACAACCAAACTCAGTTGAATTAGTATGTAAACGGGTACGCATACTAAATTCTCAGGCTTGAACTGTTAAGCCAGTACGCATACGGGTATGCATACTAAGTTCTCGGACTTCAACTGTTAAACCAGTAAGCATAAGGGTATGCATACTATGGTTCCGGGACTTGAAATAACTTGCAATAGTTATCATACAAGTACGCATACTATGTTCTATCCAATCAATGGTTAATTGCTCTAAACTCCCATTTCAATCATTGAAACATTATTAGAAGATGGGAATAGCTGTCTCACACAAACTATTAGATTCAAAGAAATTTTCAAGTGATCAATAGATTGATACGAAACATTCCGAGTCTACATCAAATGACTGTCTCATACAAATCATGTAAGATGTTACCAGGCGATTTTCACATGATTATTTTTTGACTTTCGTCAAGAATAAAAGATGAACTTGGTTAAAGTGAAAGCTTACCAACACATACTTCGAGAAATATGTACCGAGTTAAACTCAGCTCGAAATATCAAATGTGTATAAAGTAAAGCCTATATAGCTATACGACTTTTGTCTCAATATGAGATAAGAGAGAAGTAGACTTCTGAGTGATAGATGAGTTCAAGTTTCCACATACCTATTGTTGATGAAGTTCCACGAGCTCCCCTTAGTAGTTATTCGTCTTCAATCGATGAACGTCGTGAAGTCTAAAGCTCAGCTACACATTCTATCATAATCCGAGACATAGCTATAAGTAGACTAGAAATCAAGACTTATAGTTTTGACAACTAAACTTGACAAACAAGCTTGAGATAGCAACGCTTGCGAGTTCGACCGAGCAGTGCTCTAACAATCTTCCCCTTTGTCAATTTTAGTGAAAAAATTATCAATACATATGGATTACAAAATAAATAAACTATGTAGCTTCTCATCCAAATGCTTGATTTCCTTGGTTCTTCAACATTACTCGAAATCTTCGTCACTTCCAAGTAGATACGTACCATAACAATAAGAAAACAATTGTTTTCAATTATTGTTATATAGTGTCATAATATTGTTACACAACATCAAAGTTTAATTGTATCACAACTTTGACGATACTACGGTGATATGTATCACTCCCCCTTGGTCAATACTTCATCTCACAATGAAAACGACTCCCCTTACATAATGATCCGTAATGTATTTGTAGTGTGAACTACACAATAATTCTCCCCCTTTTTGTCAATATAAATTGACAAAGGTACGAAAACTAGCGGGATCATAATGAAATTCTCATAAAGATACTTCATGACTAAAATAGAACATATCAACTTTGTTTCGATGATTTCACATAGTCGAAACTTAGTGTATTCATCAAGGATTTTATAAAGATACAATAAAACTCCTACAATATTCCATAGTCGCACTCCCCACAAAGATTTTGCAATTAAGCACAAGTTCAATTAAGAACTCCCCCCCCCCCCCCCCCCCATACAATGTCATTCCCGAAAGAACAAAAAGAGCGACCTTACTTTTACAAGAAAAGAAGGATTTCTTTGGACATCAACAAATTACATGAAATATGAATTTGTATCCATAAAACTCAATTAAATTAACCACAAGAGATCCCATAATTAATTTAATCGAAAATGCTCAAAATAAGACGGAGCCATACAATACTTTCACATAGAAGTGGATCAGGGAAAGATCAATACTGCGAAATATACAAAGATTCATTTTATTTTTCATCAATTTTTGCATAATGACACCATAGACTTAATCTTTGACATCAAAAGTGCATTCTACTTTTGCATCAATATTTGCATAATGACATAATAGACTTTAACTTTTGACATATATGGGACAATCATAGTTCACAGACGCAAACACACATATCCCATAACATCATTTGCAATACATAAAACCAATAAAGATTAATACTGCAAAATCATCTTCCAAATAAACTTTAGAATTTAAATATAAATAAATAAATCTAAAAACATTGCAAGATGAAAATTGCTGGCAATAGCAATGTGTAATCACAATATAGGCTATTCCAAACCCTAGTTATCCTTCTTAAAACATATTCCCGAAGAACAACCTAGTAATATCAATCACCTCACAATAATCTTAATCGTATGGAAGTGAAACAAGATATTTTGGAATCACAAACGATGAGACAAATATGTTTGTGAATACTTTTTATCTTACCTATCGGCGATTAAATCTCGGGCAAATCTTAGAGAAGATAGTACTCAACGCGATAGAACAAAGTAAGATCAGAACATGCAACTACAGAGAAAATAGTTGGGTTTGACTTCAGAATCCCAATGAAGTCTTTAAGTCGTTAACCTATAATGGTTTTAGGAAAAAACTAGGTTAAAGGAGATTCTACTCTAGTCGCAACTAGTATCACACAAGAGGTGTGGGGATTAGGTTTTCCAGTTGCTAGAGTTCTCCCTTATATAGTCTTCAAATCAGGGTTTGAAATTAATGCTACCTTGGTAACAAAGCATTCAATATTCACCGTTAGATGAAAACTTGATTAGAGTCAAGCTAATATCTTTCAACAGTTAGATCGAACTTAGCTTGTTATACACAAATGAAATGTGAATTCATTTAGGTATGAGTAACCGTACCCAAACGTGTGCGCATAGTTGGCTCAACAATAGTTAACCGAAGTTAGCCATATGAACACTTTCATATCAACCTTGTTCATCTTAAACATAACTAGTTCAAACGACTCAAATGAAACTAGTTATGGAGTTGTTCAATTGTTTAATTATATTCTCATAGAAGTATACAAGACACAATTGAAGCAAAATCGATTTTGATTCACTTGAATCAATTCATGAATATCATAGCCACGGTTTGCAAAAGATTGCATTCCTCAATATATTAATACATTTGTTTATGAACAAACCGATTTTAGAACTTAACCTACTCAAGTATGCAAATGGGTACGCATACATAGAGTTCCGGACTTGGTCTGGGTTCGCCAGTATGCGAACGGGTACGCATACTGTCGTACGTGACCAACCTCAGTTGAATTTCCGGACTTGAACTTCTCATCCAGTACGCATACGGTATGCATACTATGGTTCCCAGACTTCAACTACGAAACCAGTACGCATACGGGTATGCATACTATGGTTCCCATACTTTGAATAACTTGCGACAGTTAGCATACAAGTACACATACTGTGCTATATCCAATCAATGGTTAATCGTTCTAAACTTCATATTAATCATTGAAACATTCTTGGAAGACGGGAATATCTGTCTCACACAAACTATTATCTTCAAAGCAATTTTCAAGTGATCAATAGATCAATATGCAACATTCCGAGTCTACATCAAATGACTGTCTCACACAGATCATGTAAGATGTTACCAGACGATTTTCACGTGATCATCTTTTGACTTCCGTCAAGAATAAAGATGAACTTGGTTAACGCGAAAGCATACCAAAACATATTTCAAGAAATATATAAGCGAGTTAAACTCAGCTCAAAATATCACATGTGTATAATGTAAAGTCTATATAGATGTACGACTTTTGTCTCAATAGGAGATAAAATAAAACTAGACTTCTGAGTAATAGATGAGTTCAAGTCTCCACATACCTTTCGTTGATGAAGTTCCACAAGCTCCCCTTGGTAGTTCTTCGTCTTCAATTGATGAACGTCGTGAAGTCTAATGCTCAACTATACATTCTATCCTAATATGAGACATAGCTATAAGTATACTATAAATCAAGACTTATAGTTTTGACAACTAAACTTGACAACAAGCTTGAGATAGCAACGCTTGCGAGTTCGACCGAGCAGTGCTCTAACAGTAGCCATCAGTGGTGGGATGCCATAAAGGCCTGACATTTCAGCAGCAGACATATACATATTTTTTTTATAACTCATTTCAAATCGGTGCATTTAATCCTACAGGTACCAAACCATGTTTAGAATCCTAAAGACTTAATCGAAGTAAGATCCATTCACTAATGCACTGAAATCAGTTTCTCAAATCTCAACCCAATTCTATTCGCTAATATAATGCACCAAAGTGACTTTCACAAATCTCAACCCAATAATATACTTTTATAATAGTAATAAAAAAATTTAACTATATATAATGTTTAAAATCAAATTCTATAATAATTTGACAATAATGATTAGTAATTAATTAATATATATAATTTTATAAGTGAAACAATTTATACAAAATAACATAATAAATTGTAAAATAAACATCATGACTATTAACAAGAAAATGAAAAGAAGTCAATATAATTTTAATGCTAAAATAGGTTTTGATTGTGATATTAGGTAGAGACCCCTACCTTTTTTAGCAAATCTTAAACTCGTGAATCAATATAAATCCAAACAAGACATGCACAATTTCCAAGAAGAAAAAGGGTTAATAGTTTAGGTTTTCTTTTTATTATTAAAGGAAAAGGTAAAGAGAAAAAAGTAAGCAAAGAGAGATGAAAATGATGGCTAAAAGTGTTTTGGGTTTTGTGCTAGAAAACAAAAGGAAGAAAAGTTCGAGAAGAAGAAAGTGACGGCTCACTTTTTCTTTTTCTTTGTTTTACACGATTTTGCAAATAAACCCTAGCTAACTATTATTTACCACTCAAGTTTTTATAAGGGATAAATAACTTGGATAAATACACCATATTATTGAGCTACATGTACCCCAAACACACATTATTAATAACAAATTGATATAAACACTAATTATTTTGCAACGATACGTACATCCACCATGATGTATTCACCACAATTAAAAATCGTCCTTCTTATTTTAGGCTTTTCTTAAATATAACCCACGCTTTTAATAACCATAGCCCTTTTTAACCATAGCCCATAGTATCATAGCCCACACCGAGTTAACATAAATCGGTTTGTAGTTTGAGACGATTTGAGCTCAATCATTATATAACCGATCCAACTCAGTTATTAAAATTCAATATTAAAAACGATATTCACAACTTCTTCTTCCTAACCAGGAAACCCACGAAACTCCAAGCATAAACCCTAAATTTTACTTTCAAAATTTGTTGAAATCAATGAACCAAATAATCATGGGACGTTCTAAACAGGAAAGAATCAAATCAACTTCACAAGATATTTCAATGTGCATTGGCAGTCAATAAGCTACAGATGCAGGGACTTGGTCTAGAAGCTGGGACAGTTAAGGATACGGCTGATTCATGGAGATTGTGAGATGCAATCGCAGCTTTGTGTCTGGTGGAGATGATATTGCAGATGAAATACAAGTTGGAAGGCTGAAGTACAGTGGTTGCAGTACAAACTAGTAGCGAAGATGGATCTGAAATGACTCAGGTGGAAGAATGGAGCATCAGCTATGGCTGCTGCGGACGTTTGAGATTGCAGATGATGGAGGCTGAGGTGAAATGGATTTTGGTTGGTGGATTGGCTGGATAGGTTGTGCAGGGAAGCAAAGAACTGGCCAGAATTGTTCTGAGAATTGCATGAAAATAGAGGAAACTCTGTCAGACATTTATCTTGCCGACTCGACTCGGTGATTCTCGATCCAACTCACCTGACCCGGGTTGACACAGAGAAGGGCATGTGCTTATCTTGACTGGGCTTGGTTATCACTGGATTTGGCAATCGAGACACAAAAACAGTGAAGGGTTCCATTCTCGGGAGATATCTCATCCTCTTCTTCTACTACTTTTTTCGCCTAGGGTTTAGAAACATGAAACTTCTTTTCATTCTTGTGATGAACTCCTTTAACATGAGTACTTAATTATATCGTTGGTTTAAGGAATAAGTTGGACTTCCAAACATGGGTTGTGCTCAATAAATTAGTTTTTGTCTCATGTTTTATCGATTATGATTCGCTAGAATATCGCCATGTATGATTGATTGTTAGTTTTGTCAAGTTGCAAATTGGTATAACTCGTAATCATATCTATTGCTAGTTTAGGGTTTATTATACGTAAACGTGATACACCTTGGATACAAGTAGCATAATTGTGATTATTGCTTGTAGTGATACATCATAGTAGTCACAAGTGAGTCATAACCTTTTTTAAATCGGATTAGTGCTTTTACACGTTCGATTGCTTTGATTGGCCTGATTTCATAGAACTTAATGCATCTAGGGAATTAAACTTGATTAATGCTTTTACACGTTAGGTTGTTCTCTTAGATAGAACTCATACTCGCATCTTTTAATGTGTTTTATTGAAAATAGGAGATTTGCGGGATATACTTGCGATCAAGGTATCTTAGGGCCTTTGATAAAAGAGAGGTTAAATATCAATTCTTGTTATTGTTAAAAAGCATGTTTGTGAATGAAGATGAATCCTTAACCAATATCTTTATATCCTTGATTTGCATGTTTATTTCTTTGTTTGCTTTTATTTTATTTTAGTACATAAAAATCAGAAAACCCCTCATTGGTATTTATAGGAAACCGAAACAATTTGACAACCTTAGTCCTCTCTGTGGGAACGATCCTTTCGTGCCCTTGCTATATTTATATTTTGAGTCGTAAGAATGTAATTTATTTTTGACGCATACGACAACGATCAAATTTTGGCGCCGTTGCCGGGGAGGCAGCGACTGTCACTTGTTTTTGGTTTCTTATTTTTGTTTTTAGTTTTGTTTCTTCTTTTTGTTTTCTTATTTTCTGATTTTGACATATTTTTGAGAACTCTTGTTTCAGGTACCAATTTCTATGGACGGAGCATATTGGAACAATGGGTACGATTATCAACCTCAACAACATTATGACAACTATCACCCTTATGGGGAGTACAATCAAAACCAATCCTTTGGTTATGGTCAATATTCCACGTACCCTTTGAGTTATTCTCATACATACCAACCTTCTTACGGTAGGTATGTAAGTGAGCAACCACAAGGAGGGAGACTAGTTGTACTCCTATTCATATTTCTTCGAGTTTGGTAGATGAGATGCAACAATTTATGGTGGACACATGGAGTCAGTTTGTAGACAACCAAGCGTGGAACCAATTTCGTCGACCGAATATGCTAATAGTATGTTTGGACCCAATTTCTGATCATAGTTATGATCATTCTCCCATTCAAAGGGAAGATAATTGGCCTAGCAATACTGAAGTAAGTGATTCTACTTTTTCTTTGTCGAACGAGCTTTACCAACAAATGGAACATTATTTTCAAAATTTGGATGGATCACTCCAAGAGCTTCAAAAAGGTGTTTCCGTTTTAAGACAAGGCATTGAAGAATACAAAGAGGACATGGAAAATTTTGCGAAAGACCAATCTTTGGGAAGTGGTAGCCAATCTTATGTCGACTATGATAGTGAGGATGATTATGAAAGTACAACGCTTGAACCAATTTATGGTGACATCCCCGAGGAGTGTACAATGGAGTCTTTTTGCGATCAAGGTGAAGATGAAAAGGAATATGATGACACTAGTGCAACTTACTCAATAATTTATCTTAATAATGATCAAGAACCTATTCAAAAGGTAGAGCTTGAGGATGATGCAATGCGTGTTCTTAAAAAGTTCCTTATGGAGAGACTTGAATCCACAGTAGCATATGTGCCTTACAACAAAGAAGAGTGTGTTGAGAATGAAACCAATATGACCAATATTGTGGAAGACCCAATTGAGCTTGCAAAGTATTGTAATGATGATGTTTATGTCGAGACTTTGGTTAAGGCAGAAACGGACGAAGAATGGTTGCAAGGTTTGATAGAGGACCATGATATAAAAAAGGTGAATAACTCACTTGAGTTTTTCAAGGATGAAGAGGATTCTGTAATACGAGAGATTGTGCAAGGTTTGTCTAACCCTTTGCATATTGTTTCTTCTCCTTTATCTCTTATTGGTTTGAATGTATGTGCTTCCAAAACATTGTTGAATGACTTTGTTTCTCGTTATCCGCCATTGGAAACATTTGATTCTCATGCTATGCAGGTTTGTGAACAAGAAACCATGGAAGTTCCCGAATCCTATATTTTATATCCACTTCCAAGCGTGGACAAGAATAAGTGTGAGGGAAACTTTTATCGGTTTATAGCTTCGTTTCTGTTTTATATTACTAATATGTGTGCGAAGCTAGTGTTTGCAAAACAAGTTCTATGGAAGGATCCTCAACTTTTTAGGTTATTGGTGTATGGGGAATCGGTCTTGCAAGCCAGGCTGACGACTTTAAACCAAGCGCTAAATGGGAGGCAACCCACTGGTTTTGTGTATCTATCTCTATCTTTTTATTTCTCAAGTCTTTTATCTTTATTTTCTTATTTTGGATATTTGCATATCAAAACTCCAACTTTTAGAAATTTTTGAACAATTTAGAATAAACACTAGCCTTTCTAAGTAGATGGAATTTTTTCTTGACAATGAGGTATATATATTGGCTGAGTTGGGATTAAATGCCAGCTAAATAACTTGTTTGGTGTTTATCCTCTATTTTTCAAAAATAGCTATGAGTTGGAGTATCAGTTTTTATTATGCATTTTATTTTCTTATTGTGTATATATATCACGTTATGAGTTTCCCATCTTGAACTTTACTTTGAATGACTAAATTTTACATTGAGGACAATATAAAGTTTAAGTGTGACGGAGTGTAATCATATAGAGTGTTTAGCCATGTTCGTTTTCCCTTGTGTTTAAAAAAAAAAAAAGTAGAAAAAACTAAAAAAAAAAAAAAGATGATAAACTCCTAAGTCTAGAAATTTGTGCCTTACACTAATGGACACATCGTGGCTGTAGGAGTTGAGGAACCCATTAGTAGAGTCTATTCATATAAAAATAAATAAAATATAAAAACAAATAACATGTTAGTCGTCACCATATCTCGGAGTCATCACCATATCACGTTCTATTTTTATTTTTCCATATTTATCTATTATTTTTCTAAGTGATTTGGTGGGGCACCAGCATCGAATTGTTATCACTGCTAGGATGAAAAAGAGTGATTGGGTTACTATAAAAAAAAAGGCCAGACCAATTTGACCGAACAGTGTATATATATAAAAAAAAAGATCGACACTTGGATATCACTATGTGTGTGTTCTCCCTGTCTCCGTCGCCTAAACAAGCGTGGAATGCAGGATCTATGAGAATTACCATATAATCTGCTGACAAGAATAAATGCGCTTGGATCCAAAAGATCCAATCATGTTGTCGATTTGAAAAAAAAATTGAAAAAATAAAAATAATATTATTATTATTGTGCTGAATAAAATCGATCACTGGTTCCCTTTTATATGCCAGTGAATTGATCTAGAATTAAGTTTGTCGACCGCTGGTTCCCTTATATATGCTAGTCGTGTTGATATTAATATTCAAACCAGTAGCTCAATCCAATAGGATTTTTAGGTTTGTTTTGGCAGTGACCTTCAGACAAATATGGGAAAGACCATTAACCTTAGTCAATAGTCCGCCACCATCTACTTTCTGTATCCATCTGCTTAATATTTTCATGTGATTGTGGTTGATTCGATTCCGAGTATTGTGGTTGTGTTCAACTTTCTGATAAAGCTATATTACTAATTTATGAATTGGATTTGAAAGTGGGTACTTCCTCATGTAATCATTGATAGTATGCCAATTACAAAATGTTTAGTGTCATTTTTAGACTTTTCACATGTAGCTGGATTTGGAAATATTGGTTTTGTAGGTAGACCTCTTGTAAACCTTCACGAGACTAAAACTCGTCCACTAGGGACACCTAGGGGTTCAAAGGCTTGTTATTTATGCTAAAAGTGACCGTAGCCTCGACGAGACAGAGTTGTATGTTTTAAATCGAGGACTAGCAAAGTCTAAGTGTGGGGGAATTTGATAGGTGTCTAAAATACCTAATTTTATATCTAGTATTTATACTTTCTTTGCTAATTTTCTTGTAAATTATGTATCTTGTGTTTGCTTTTGAGCTTATTAGGTGAAATGGAGTAATTATGAGCAAAAGAAGGAGACAACGTCCATTTAGAGCGAAAATGGCTAAAAGATCAATTCACAGGCGAGTGATATTTGGAGCAAGCTAGGTCGCACAAGGAGGAGGTGAAGAATGAATTGTCAGTTTCCCATCACTGACAGTAGAGTCGAAGAATTAGGCAATCAGTTCCTTGAAACCGTCTGGCCATATATGAACTGGGTGGCCCTTATCGACTGCACATGAGTGGCTATACCCATTTGCTGTTCCTACACAAAACCCTCAAATTGAGAGAAGTCGATCATTTGCATCTGAAAATTAGAAAAGAAATAAAACAGCTGCTGTTGCTGACTGATTGAGATCGAGAGATTGAAAGAGAGATTTACGAGCTGATGGGAGTCTGATGAAATTGAAGGATAGGTTTCTCTTGATTTCAAGGAAGAGGCGTGGAAGAAGAGCTGGATCTGTCGCTGGTATGGATTTGCAGTAATAAAAGGAGGAGATCGATGTGATTCGGGGAAGAAGAAGATGCAGAAATTAAGCTCGTGGAATGAACGGTGGTTGTGTTGATTAGAAGCTCGAAATGGAAAAGGAATTTTGGGGTTTCGGCTGGGAATCGAAATTGGGTTTGCTGAAGAGCTCATGGAAGAGATATGTGGGTTGCAGGCAGATTTAGTTTGTGCCTCTGGTATTGAATTGAGGCCATTGTCGGCAGTAAAGATCAAGATTAGATGGTAATCTGGAAAGCAACAAGAAATTAAGAGATGGGTTGGTTCTGATTCAAGACGGAGAGGAGAGAAATCACGTCTGGATGAAGTTGGGGTTAGGTTTTGGTCGAATCGAACTGCAGATGGATAAACAAGGTTTAATCTAGAATTTGAGATGTTGATGTTCATGGGTACGGACGAGATGGCTAGAATGTGTGAAGAATCAGAGGAGTTTGAGAAGAAAAATGGTGTTACTGCCATGGTCACAATGGCTGTGTTTGTCTGCAGTCAGAATGGAGTGGCAGGTTTGTGAAGTGGTTTTGATGGCAGGTGAATGAGCTGAAGCACCAGCTGAGACAGGAAAAGATGCAGATTTGGAGTTGGTTGTGGAACTGAAGCTTAAATGGAAGAATGAGCTGGTATGATGCAATTAAGGCAAGGATCTGTAGCTGTTGCTGCCAATGCTGGTGAATTGTGCTTGAAATGAAGAAATCAAGGGAGTGATGATGCTGCAATGCAGATGGCAGAGTTCAATGACAGATAGTGAAGCTGAAATGGGACCAAGAATGGAAGCAGTAGTGTTGAATGAACTGCAGTGACCGTGTGTAGAAGCAATGGTTGGTGAAATTGAGCTGAAATGAAGAATTGCAGCTGGTGGTGAATAAGAATGGTAATGGACTGAGTCTGAAAGGTTACTGAAATTGGTTGAGCTTTGTGCCGCTGAAGCTGAAGCTGGAATTGCAGGGCTGTATTTGCAGTAATGGATTGGTTGTGATGATTCTGTGTATGAAGTGAAGATAGAGCTGAAGGGTGCTGCAATGCTTGTGTGAAGTATGGCCTGAGTCTGAGAGGTGGAACTGATGAGGAGAGTGGAAAGCTTCAAATGTATGAAACTGATGTTATTAGTGACATGGCTGAACAGATGCAGGGAGGATGATAGATCTGCAGAGACAAGTTGGTGTTGTTGCTCTTCTGTGCAGGGTTCAAGAAGCTGCAGAAAGTGTAAATGGTGCTATGGGTTTTGTTGAGGAGATGTTAAGTACTAGCTCATTGCAAGTGGCAGAGAACAAGGTACAGCTGGTATATGTTGCAGGTTAACTGAAGGCTAGAATGAATGGAATTGTGATATCGCAATTATTGAGCTCATCTGAAGTTGGTGATGCTGAGACAGTGAACTAGAAATGATGAAGCTGCTGTTATGAGTCAAGCAAGGCATTGGTGGTGTTGCCGTTGGAATGCAGTGATTAGATGCATGTTAGGTTGCAGGGATAAATGGAATTGGAGTTGGCCTTCAGAAATAATGCAGAGAACGATTCAAGGGAAGTTGCTGTTGTTGGTGATTAAAGAAAAAAATGAACTGAAGTAGGCAGTGGTGATGAGCTGAGATGCAATGAACATTGCAGGTGCATTGGCAGTCAAGAAGCTACAGATGCAGGGACTTGGTCTAGAAGCTGGGACAGTTAAGGATACGGCTGATTCATGGAGATTGTGAGATGCAATCGCAGCTTTGTGTCTGATGGAGATGATATTGCAGATGAAATACAAGTTGGAAGGCTGAAGTACAGTGGTTGCAGTACAAACTAGTAGCGAAGATGGATCTGAAATGACTCAGGTGGAAGAATGGAGCATCAGCTATGGCTGCTGCGGACGTTTGAGATTGCAGATGATGGAGGCTGAGGTGAAATGGATTTTGGTTGGTGGATTGGCTGGATAGGTTGTGCAGGGAAGCAAAGAACTGGCCAGAATTGTTCTGAGAATTGCATGAAAATAGAGGAAACTCTGTCAGACATTTATCCTGCCGACTCGACTCGGTGATTCTCGATCCAACTCACCTGACCCGGGTTGACACAGAGAAGGGCATGTGCTTATCTTGACTGGGCTTGGTTATCACTGGATTTGGCAATCGAGACACAAAAACAGTGAAGGGTTCCATTCTCGGGAGATATCTCATCCTCTTCTTCTACTACTTTTTTCGCCTAGGGTTTAGAAACATGAAACTTCTTTTCATTCTTGTGATGAACTCCTTTAACATGAGTACTTAATTATATCGTTGGTTTAAGGAATAAGTTGGACTTCCAAACATGGGTTGTGCTCAATAAATTAGTTTTTGTCTCATGTTTTATCGATTATGATTCGCTAGAAATATCGCCATGTATGATTGATTGTTAGTTTTGTCAAGTTGCAAATTGGTATAACTCGTAATCATATCTATTGCTAGTTTAGGGTTTATTATACGTAAACGTGATACACCTTGGATACAAGTAGCATAATTGTGATTATTGCTTGTAGTGATACATCCTAGTAGTCACAAGTGAGTCATAACCTTTTTTAAATCGGATTAGTGCTTTTACACGTTCGATTGCTTTGATTGGCCTGATTTCATAGAACTTAATGCATCTAGGGAATTAAACTTGATTAATGCTTTTACACGTTAGGTTGTTCTCTTAGATAGAACTCATACTCGCATCTTTTAATGTGTTTATTGATGAAAATAGGAGATTTGCGGGATATACTTGCGATCAAGGTATCTTAGGGCCTTTGATAAAAGAGAGGTTAAATATCAATTCTTGTTATTGTTAAAAAGCATGTTTGTGAATGAAGATGAATCCTTAACCAATATCTTTATATCCTTGATTTGCATGTTTATTTCTTTGTTTGCTTTTATTTTATTTTAGTACATAAAAATCAGAAAACCCCTCATTGGTATTTATAGGAAACCGAAACAATTTGACAACCTTAGTCCTCTCTGTGGGAACGATCCTTTCGTGCCCTTGCTATATTTATATTTTGAGTCGTAAGAAAGTGTAATTTATTTTTGACGCATACGACAACGATCAAATTTTGGCGCCGTTGCCGGGGAGGCAGCGACTGTCACTTGTTTTTGGTTTCTTATTTTTGTTTTTAGTTTTGTTTCTTCTTTTTGTTTTCTTATTTTCTGATTTTGACATATTTTTGAGAACTCTTGTTTCAGGTACCAATTTCTATGGACGGAGCATATTGGAACAATGGGTACGATTATCAACCTCAACAACATTATGACAACTATCACCCTTATGGGGAGTACAATCAAAACCAATCCTTTGGTTATGGTCAATATTCCACGTACCCTTTGAGTTATTCTCATACATACCAACCTTCTTACGGTAGGTATGTAAGTGAGCAACCACAAGGAGGGAGACTAGTTGTACTCCTATTCATATTTCTTCGAGTTTGGTAGATGAGATGCAACAATTTATGGTGGACATGGAGTCAGTTTGTAGACAACCAAGCGTGGAACCAATTTCGTCGACCGAATATGCTAATAGTATGTTTGACCCAATTTCTGATCATAGTTATGATCATTCTCCCATTCAAAGGGAAGATAATTGGCCTAGCAATACTGAAGTAAGTGATTCTACTTTTTCTTTGTCGAACGAGCTTTACCAACAAATGGAACATTATTTTCAAAATTTGGATGGATCACTCCAAGAGCTTCAAAAAGGTGTTTCCGTTTTAAGACAAGGCATTGAAGAATACAAAGAGGACATGGAAAATTTTGCGAAAGACCAATCTTTGGGAAGTGGTAGCCAATCTTATGTCGACTATGATAGTGAGGATGATTATGAAAGTACAACGCTTGAACCAATTTATGGTGACATCCCCGAGGAGTGTACAATGGAGTCTTTTTGCGATCAAGGTGAAGATGAAAAGGAATATGATGACACTAGTGCAACTTACTCAATAATTTATCTTAATAATGATCAAGAACCTATTCAAAAGGTAGAGCTTGAGGATGATGCAATGCGTGTTCTTAAAAAGTTCCTTATGGAGAGACTTGAATCCACAGTAGCATATGTGCCTTACAACAAAGAAGAGTGTGTTGAGAATGAAACCGATATGACCAATATTGTGGAAGACCCAATTGAGCTTGCAAAGGATTGTAATGATGATGTTTATGTCGAGACTTTGGTTAAGGCAGAAACGGACGAAGAATGGTTGCAAGGTTTGATAGAGGACCATGATATAAAAAAGGTGAATAACTCACTTGAGTTTTTCAAGGATGAAGAGGATTCTGTAATACGAGAGATTGTGCAAGGTTTGTCTAACCCTTTGCATATTGTTTCTTCTCCTTTATCTCTTATTGGTTTGAATGTATGTGCTTCCAAAACATTGTTGAATGACTTTGTTTCTCGTTATCCGCCATTGGAAACATTTGATTCTCATGCTATGCAGGTTTGTGAACAAGAAACCATGGAAGTTCCCGAATCCTATATTTTATATCCACTTCCAAGCGTGGACAAGAATAAGTGTGAGGGAAACTTTTATCGGTTTATAGCTTCGTTTCTGTTTTATATTACTAATATGTGTGCGAAGCTAGTGTTTGCAAAACAAGTTCTATGGAAGGATCCTCAACTTTTTAGGTTATTGGTGTATGGGGAATCGGTCTTGCAAGTCGGGCTGACGACTTTCAACCAAGCGCTAAATGGGAGGCAACCCACTGTTTTTGTGTATCTATCTCTATCTTTTTATTTCTCAAGTCTTTTATCTTTATTTTCTTATTTTGGATATTTGCATATCAAAACTCCAACTTTTAGAAATTTTTGAACAATTTAGAATAAACACTAGCCTTTCTAAGTAAATGGAATTTTTTCTTGACAATGAGGTATATATATTGGCTGAGTTGGGATTACATTCCAACTAAATAGCTTGTTTGGTGTTTATCCTCTATTGTTCAGAAATAGCCATGAGTTGGAGTATCAATTTTTATTATGCATTTTATTTTCTTATTGTGTATATATATCATGTTATGAATTTCCCATCTTGAACTTTACTTTGATTGACTAAATTTTACATTGAGGACAATGTAAAGTTTAAGTGTGGGGGAGTGTTCTCATATAGAGTTTTTAGCCTTGTTAGTTTTCCCTTGTGTTTATAAAAAAAAAAAGTAGAAAAAACTAAAAAAAAAGGAAAAAAAAAGAAGAAAAGATGATAAACTCCTAAGTCTAGAAATTTGTGCCTTATACTACTGGAAACATCGTGGTTGTAGGAGTTGAGGAACCCATTAGTAGAGTCTATTCATATAAAAATAAATAAAATATAAAAACAAATAACATGTTAGTTATCACCATATCTCGGAGTCGTCACCATATCGCGTTCTATTTTTATTTTTCCATATTTATCTATTGTTTCTCTAAGTGATTTGGTGGGGCACCAGCATCGAATTGTTATCACTGTTAGGATGAAATAGAGTGATTGGGTTACTATAAGAAAAAAAAAAGGCCAGACCAATTTGACCAAACGATGTATATATATATATATATATATATAAAAAGATCGACACTTGGATAGCACTATGTGTGTGTTCTCCCTGTCTCCGTTGCCTAAACAAGCGCGGAATGCAGGATCCATGGGAATTACCATGTAATTTGCTGACATGAATCATGCGCGTGGATCCAAAAGATCCAATCATGTTGTCGATTTGAAAAAAAATTGAAAAAAAAAGAAAGAAAATAAATAAATTATTATTACTGTGCTGAATAAAATCAATCACTGGTTCCCTTGTATATGCCAGTGAATTGATCTAGAATTAAGTTTATCGACCGCTGGTTCCCTTGTATATGTCAGTCGTGTTGATATTAGTATTCAGACCAGTAGCCAATCCAATAGGATTTTTAGGTTTGTTTTGGCAGTGACCTTCAGACAGATATGGGAAACACCGTTCACCTTAGTCAACAGTCCGCCACCATCTACTTTCTATATCCATCTTCTTAATCTTTTCATGTGATCGTGGTTGATTCGATTCCGAGTATTGTGGTTGTGTTCAACTTTCTGATAAAGCTATATTACTAATTTATGAATTGGATTTGAAAGTGGGTACTTCCTCCTGTAATCATTGATAATATGCCAATTACAAAATGTTTAGTGTCATTTTTAGACTTTTCACAGGTAGCTGGATTTGGAAATATAGGTTTTGTAGGTAGACCTCTTGTAAACCTTCACGAGACTAAAAATCGTCCACTAGGGACACCTAGGGGTTCAAAGGCTTGTTATTTATGCTAAAGTGATCGTAGCCTCGACGAGACAGAGTTGTATGTTTTAAAATTATTTTATTTGATTTTCTCGAGGACTAACAATGTCTAAGTGTGGGGGAATTTGATAGGTGTCTAAAACACCTAATTTTATATCTAGTATATATGTTTTCTTTGCTACTTTTCTTCTAAATTATGTATCTTATGTTTGCTTTTGAGCTTATTAGGTGAAATGGAGTCATTATGAGCAAAAGAAGGAGACAACGTCCATTTAGAGCGAAAAGGGCTAAAAGATCAATTCACAGGCGAGTGATATTTGGAGCAGGCTAGGTCGCACAAGGAGGAGGTGAAGAATGCACTGTCAGTTTCCCATCACTGACAGTAGAGTCGAAGAATTAGGCAATCAGTTCCTTGAAACCGACTGGCCATATATGAACTGGGTGGCCTTTATCGACTGCACCTGAGTGGCTATACCCATTTGTTGTTCCTACACAAAACCCTCAAATTGAGAGAAGTCAATCATTTGCATCTGAAAATTAGAAAAGAAATAAAACAGCGGCTGTTGCTGACTGATTGAGATCGAGAGATTTACGAGCTGATGGGAGTCTGATGAAATCGAAGGATGGGTTTCTCTTGATTTCAAGGAAGGGGTGTGGAAGAAGAGCTGGATCTGTCGCTGGTATGGATTTGCAGTAATAAAAGGAGAAGATCGATGTGTCTCGGGGAAGAAGAAGATGCAGAAATTAAGCTCGTGGAATGAACGGTGGTTGTGTTGATTAGAAGCTCGAAATGGAAAAGGAATTTTGGGGTTTCAGCTGAGAATCGAAATTGGGTTTGCTGAAGAGCTCATGGAAGAGATATGTGGGTTGCAGGCAGATTTAATTTGTGCCTCTGGTATTGAATTGAGGCCATTCTCGGCAGTAAAGATCAAGATTAGATGGTAATCTGGAAAGCAACAATAAATTAAGAGATGAGTTGGTTCTGATTCAAGACAAAGAGGAGAGAAATCACAACTGGATGAAGTTGGGGTTAGGGTTTGGTCGAATCGAACTGCAGATGAAGAAACAAGGTTTTATCGAGAATTTGAGATGTTGATGTTCATGGGTACGGACGAGATGGCTAGAATGTGTGAAGAATCAGAGGAGTTTGAGAAGAAAAATGGTGTGACTGCCATGGTCACAATGGCTGTGTTTGTCTGCAGTCAGAATGGAGTGGCAGGTTTGTGAAGTGGTTTTGATGGCAGGTGAATGAGTTGAAGCACCAGATGAGACAGGAAAAGATGCAGATTTGGAGTTGGTTGTGGAACTGAAGCTTAAATGGAAGAATGAGCTGGTATGATGCAATGAAGGCAAGGATCTGTAGCTGTTGCTGCCAATGCTGGTGAATTGTGCTTGAAATGAAGAAATCAAGGGAGTGATGATGCTGCAATGTAGATGGCAGAGTTCAATGACATATAGAGAAGCTGATGGAGATGATATTGCAGCTAAAGTACAATGTGGAAGGCTGAAGTACAGTGGTTGCAGTTCAAACTGGTAGCGAAGATGGATCTGAAATAACTCAGGTGGAAGAATGGAGTATCAGTTATGGCTTGCTGCGGATGTTTGAGATTGCAGATGACGGAGGCTGAGGCGAAATGGATTTTGGTTGGTGGATTGGCTGGATAGGTTGTGCATGGAAGCAAAGAACTGGCCAGAATTGGTCTGAGAATTGCATGAAAACAGAGGAAACTCTGTCATACTTTTATCCTGCCAAGTCGACTCGGTGATTCTCGATCCAACTCACCTGAACCGGGTTGACACAGAGAATGGCTTGGGCTTATCTTGACTGGGCTTGGTTATCACTGGATTTGGCAATCGAGACATAAATACAGTGAAGGGTTCCATTCTACAGAGATATATCATCCTTTTCTTCTACTACTTTTTTTGCCTAGGGTTTAGAAACATGAAACGTCTTTTCATTATTGTGATGAACTCCTTTAACATGAGTACTTAATTTTATCGTTGGTTTAAGGAATAAGTTGGATTTCCAAACATGGGTTGTGCTCAATAAATTAATTTTGTCTCATGTTTTATCGATTATGATTCGCTAGAAATATCGCCATGTATGATTGATTGTTAATTTTGTCAAGTTGCAAATTGGTAGAACTCGTAATCATATCTATTGCTAGTTTAGGATTTATTATACGTAAACGTGATACACCTTGAATACAAGTAGCATAATTGTGATTATTGCTTGTAGTGATACATCCTAGTAGTCACAAGTGAGTCATAACCTTTGTTAAATCGGATTAGTGCTTTTACACGTTCGATTGCTTTAATTGGACTGATTTCATAGAACTTAATGCATCTAGGGAATTAAACTTGATTAGTGCTTTTACACGTTAGGTTGTTCTCTTAGATAGAACTCATACTCGCATCTTTTAATGTGTTTGTTGATGACAATAGGAGATTTGCGGGATATACTTGCGATCAAGGTATCTTAGGGCCTTTGATAAAAGAGAGATTAAATATCAATTCTAGTTATTGTTAAAAAGCATGTTTGTGAATGAAGATGAATCCTTAACCAATATCTTTGTATCCTTGATTTGCATGTTTATTTCTTTGTTTGCTTTTATTTTATTTTAGTACATAAAAATCAGAAAATCCCCCATTGGTATTTATAGGAAACCGAAACAATTTGACAACCTTAGTCCTCTCTGTGGGAACGATCCTTTCTTGCCCTTTCTATATTTATATTTTGAGTAGTAAGAAAGTGTAATTTATTTTTGACGCATACTACAGCGATCAGCCAGTCGCGGTTCTTCTCTAGTTCATTCAACATGCGTCTCTTGACGGTTCTCCAACCATCTACCGGACATAATCCATACATTTCGGCACAAGCACGAAATCCAAAATGATCATCCATAGCAACTTTTTCCAATCTTTAAACTATATGAAGAGATATATTTTGATCCAATTTTGCCAGATCTGATGTCAAGTAATCCAAGTATTCTTCATCATCATTTTTATATACCCGGGTAGGTTTCCCAAATATCTATATAGTTTTAGCCTTCTTGGTATATTTTCAAGGCTTTCTTAAGGAAAGAGCGTTACTGCAGTTGCGAGGTATTTTTGACGAAGGTACATTGCTTTTTTGGGAAGATAACATATTTTCCTTAGAGGTCGCATGCTTTCTTTTCCTGGTAGAAACATTCTTCGACTTTGTAGATTTTGAACCAAGGATTCTCTCCCAATACGACGGATCTCTCGTACATTATTTGTCCTTTGATTTTTGAGTCTTAGTCTTGGAGTCACAAGGACGACCCTTTACTGCAAAGCGCCCTTTGGGTTCTTGCATTAGTGTTGATCTTGGGTCTGTTATATCATGTAAATTATCCAACATTTCTTGACGCTGCTCTTGTGTAGATCCTTTAAACCTACATTTTATTTTTTCAACAATTGATTCCCAATCTACATCTCCCACCACCTTCTTATGAACCGGTACCAACAAGAGTTTTTTCCAATGTTCATCAATACAATCGAGCTGAAGTGTTTGACCCATGCGATAACATTTAGATATCTCACAAGCACAGGGAAACCCATGGGTTTTTCGAATCAAATGTTGATAACGTCCTAGATCTCTATTGCTCAAAGTCTTGATTTCCCTTGAAATAAAATCCAACGCAATCCTGGAAACATGATATACCAAATGCTTGATGTATGGACTACGACGATGTTCAAGTAAGCCTATATTTTTACTTTTTTTTTTTCAAATGATGCACGAATTTGGATCCACCTGGTTAACCAAGCATTGTCCATATCCTGCCAACATTTAAAAAAAATTCATGTAGAACATTTAAGAAATCTTTTAATAATAGCATGCTCACCTTCAACACGATTTGTCGTTCTATTACCGAAGTGTTTGATCTGATTAGTCCATGCACATACAAATTTATCCTTACGAGCCAACCATTGTGTCTTAACATAAGAAATCCACTTTGGGTACATCTTTCCCCATGATCTTTCCACACAGTCGAGGTTTATATTATACATGGCGTACGATTCAGACATCCAAACAGCGTCCCATCCTACTTTTATTTTCTCAAGGTCTTCCGGAGTATCCTTGTTCATACTTGTTTTGAAATTGGCACATACATTTCTCTTGATGTGGAATGCACATAGAAGATTTGCTGCTTCAGAAAATACTTCCGAGATACCTTTTTGAAGTTGTTGCTCATCATCACTAATAAATAAAGACGAAAGATAATTAGGGGAATACAAATCTTTTAGCCTTCTCAACGCCCAAACATAGTCTTCAGTCTTCTCTCCAGGCATGAAACAATATGCTATAGTAAAAGTATGATTTGTAGATGTGACCCCAACAAAATGTAGCAACGGCATACTTCACTGTTTGTTTTGTAAGTACAGTCAAGGATGACCAAACTTTGGAAACATTGCGCGAGTGTTGAACCCTCGGGGTGAGAAAAAAACAATTGAACCACAATATCTGTTCCACCTTCTCTCTTGTTCCATGTTACATATCGGTGCTCGTTGCATAACTCCAAAATCTTTTGGATTCTTGTTCTTCCGACTAATTTTTTAAGTCGGAATTTCACCATATAATTGTAGATAGTCGTCGCTGTCGAACAATTATCAGAACTTAGTTTCTTTAAGTGAGTTAATATTTGAGCGTGGGTACTTCCACTTAGTGAGAATGCAATACAAAGATCCGTCTCTTGTGGTGTCAACCTCCCTGGGTAAGGATGACCAGTAAGATTATCATATGCCGGATGATTATGTGTTCCATATTTCACACGCACAATTCATTTAACTCCATCCACACAAGTACCTCTCAATTCAAAAGTATATCCATATTTTTTTGATCCCGTAACTCTTCCTTCATGTGTTGATCGATCCCTTTGGAATTGTTTTGTATTTTCTCCACATGCAACCCGAACCTTTCGCATGTGAAAATGGTGAAAGACCCTTTGTCGTTCGGTTTTTTCTGTAATTTTCTAATAATCACAACTATATGATTCTTGTTTCCGACTGATTGACATCAATTAATCATGTCTTGACGACTTTCAAATAACTACAATATATGTCCAATAAATATTTAAAATTAATTATACTAACTATCAAATAACTACATTTTTAACATAAATGAATATGCAAAATTCCATACCTGATCGGTTGTAAAAGCTTTTGTTAAGTCGACAAAACCCGTGTCAAGAGGTTGGCTTGATGTTGGCTCCGATATTATTAGTTTTTGTTCATGATTTGGCACAGTATATGCATGATTTAATTATGTAAATCAAGATATAATCATAATAAAAAAGTACAATCAATAATAATACAACATGTAATTAAATAAGGCATAATAAAGATAAGAGATTTGTAGTATTACATCATTATAATAAATCAAGGTATTACTAGAATTGTTGGTACCAACGTGATCTTCCAGTAAGTTTCCAATTGAAATTTCTAGGGTTTCAGATGGTGTAAGAGAACTTGATGAATTTTCTTCTATTTTAATAACAAATATTAAGTAATAATTTTTTGAACCTTGTATCTAGTAAACTAGGGTTCTAAGATTAAATAATATTTTTTTTCTCATGTAGATAAACTCTCATACGAAAGAAAGAAAAAACCTAAAAGAAAAAAAAAACTAAAACGTTGTTTTATAAACGATTATTATTGATTCACTGGCTCACTGATTTTTCAACTCACTCTTTCACTTAATCACTGATTTACTAGCCTAGTTTGTGGGTTATGGATCATAATAAAAAAATATAATGTATAGTACATACCCACAAAAGAGTGTTCCTCTCCTAAACTTTGTCTGAAGCATACATAAGGGAAAAAAACTGCGATAGTACACCAAACCATATTGTAAGAAATACCACCTACTATTTGGTTCTTCTTGATCTTATGTATTGTAAACTCACTGCATATAATTTTGTATTTGAAGGATTTTAAATGATTCTGAATCTAGAAAAAATCACATGATAATCCTCTTTCAGTTGGTAAAAATCAGCTACAATCTTAGGAAAAACTTCGCCAAAAATGGGTTCCATATTGAATCAAAAGGGTTTGAAATTTTATGATGTGTGATAAAGTAGGTTTAGCATCAGACTTGGCGCTTATATTGAGTGAATGGTTCATGTGAAAAAGAAGTCTACCAATTATGACCATGAATGTTGCTCCCTTCTGGCTGTCTCTCACAAATCCACTACCCTTCTCAAATTTTCAAATAAGCTCGTAGCTCGAACTGTATGTAGGATAATTGATGCATCATAGCAAGAAAAATTTAACTGACGGAACCTCTTGAAAAATCAAATAAAATAATAATTAAAACACATAGCGCATATAGGCAGTTCATATGAAGTACGTACAACATGGTAGAAACAAAAAAGAAAAATCGTAAGCATTTCCTAAACAAAAAGAACTAAAGAAATACAGTTCAATACCTTTTTTTTGTTTTTGCTTCGTACATAAATTTTTAAATTACAGGGATTCAAGTAACTTAGTATCTCGAGTAAGAAACCATTTTCTCAACTGCTCCCTGATTTTTTTGCAAAAGTTAGTCAATCCACTACCAATAATACAAACAAATCAAAACTTGTTTGCTGGGAGTTAATCCTTACTTCAGATTCTGCAAGTTTCTCTTCCAACAAAAAAAAATACTTTTGATAAAGATTATCACATTCAAGTGAATTTATACGTAGGTTTTCCTCAGAATCCTTGAGGATCGATTTGTTAGAACGATTCGAAACATAAACACCTGCGTAACATCTTCTCAATTTCTTGTTTTCTCGACAGAGAGGAGTCATAAGAGGTGTGACATGAGAAGTTGTCATCTTCTTCTTTTCCAATGAATTCAAAACCTTAACATACTCTGAGACTTCCTCATCAACATCTCTATCAATATCTGGATCATCTTCATCAGAAAGTTCATCCAACTGTTCTTCTAGGCGTATTTCCCAGGCTTCAACAGGTTCTACATTAAGAGAATGTTTAGATACTGAACTAGATGTGGCAGTTCTCTCAGGTGAATCCAAGCTTTAAAAATCATCTGGTAATTTATGAACTAGTATGTTATTAGAGATAGACTCGTCCATATTCAGATCGCTACAAACACAGATTTATAAGGTCTTTAACATGTTTGCCTGCTTTGATACCAATTGAAAAAACGGGGGTACAACAACCACACCCAATATTTCGATTAGCAATCTGTATGGACTAACACAAATATAATTTTAAGAGAATCATCTAGATAGTCAGACTCAATCTTAATAAAAGTATATCAGAGAGTTATATCTCACTTTCTCGATTCAATACTTACTCAAGCAAATAGAAATATGCGAGTCTAATTGAATACAAGAGAAAACACTTGAACAATACCAAATGCCGATGTTCAGAGATCAATCAATTTCAATCAGTAACCAAAGGTTGATTTTTTCAATTGATCGATTCAAACGCACAACCTGTGATATTTCAATTATATAAAAAAATATAATGCGGAAAAGAAATAACACAGACACCAGAAGTTTTGTTAACGAGGAAACCGCAAATGCAGAAAAACCCCGGGACCTAGTCCAGATTGAACACACACACTGTATTAAGTCGCTACAGACACTAGCCTACTACAAACTAACTTCGGTCTGGACTGTAGTTGACCCCCAATCAATCTCACACTGATCCAAGGTACAGTTGCACTCCTTACGTCTTTGATCCCAGCAAGATACTACGCACTTGATTCCCTTAGCTGATCTCACCCACAACTAAGAGTTGCTACGACCCGAAGTCGAAGACTTTAATAAACAAATTTGTATCACACAAAAAAGTATACGGTAATAGATAAATCTGTCTCCCACAGAAATACCTGCGAGTTTTTGTTCCGTCTTTTGATAAATCAAGGTGAACATGAACCAATTGATAACACAAACTTATATTCCCGAAGAACAACCTAGTATTATCAATCATCTCACAATAATCTTAATCGACTGGCGAAAGAAGATATTGCGGAATCACAAACGATGAGACGAAGGTGTTTGAGACTACTTTTATATCTTTCCTATCAGAGATATCAATCTCAATCCAATCTTACGATTGTACTCAAATACGATAGAAATAGCAAGATCAGATCAGGCAACTACAAAGAAAATAGTTGGGTCTGGCTTCACAATCCCAATGAAGTCTTCAAGTCGTTAACCTAAAGGGTCTCGAAAAGCCTAAGGTTAAAGGAGAATCGACTCTGGATAATACAATTAATATCACATAGAAGGTGTGGGGATTAGGTTTCCCAGTTGCTAGAGTTCTCCTTTATATAAACTTTCAAATCAGGGTTTGCAATCTAAGTTACCTTGGTAACAAAGAATTCGATATTTGCCGTTATATGAAAACCTGATTAGATTCAAGATAATATCTTTCAACCGTTAGATCGAACTCATCTTGTTACACACAAATGAAATGCACGTTTATTTAGGTTTGTGTAAGCGTACCCAAACATGTACACTTAGTTGGTTCAACAGTAGTTAACCAAATGGTTAGCCATATGAGCACTTACATATCAACCATATTCTTCTTTACCACAACTAGTTCAAATGACTCAAATGAACTAGTTAGAGAGTTGTTCAATTGCTTAGATCTTATAGACATATACAAGACACAATCGAAGCAAAAACGATCTGATTCACTTGAATCAATTCATGAATTTTATATCCACGGTTTGCAATTATTCATTCCTTAGTTTATATAAGTTTAAGTTCACGAATAATCGTTTTTAGAAAATAACCAACCTAAGTACGCGGACTTAAGTACCCAGAATGAGTTTGTTTTCAGTTCACAAACTCCAGCAGATTTTCACGGGACGTGAACTTCCGATGGTGCGCGTACTGGCACGCGGTCTTTAGTTCCGGTTTTCCTGAGCAGAAAAGTACGCATACTTTGGTTCAAGGAATAAGGACTTACACACATATGTGTTACTACACAATGTTTATATACTTCCAAGGTTATATATTCTAAAATCTCATTTCAGTTATTGAAACATTCTTAGAGGACGTTATATGATTGTTATTCACAAACCATTTTTCGTCAAAGCCATTTTTAAGTAATTGAAACTTAATATGACTTTCGTCATTAGTAAAGATGAACTTGGACAAATCGAAAGCTTACCAACACATATTTCGAGAAATAGATAGCGAGATAAACTCGTCTCGAAATAGAAAATATGTATAATCAAAGTCTATATAGCAATACGACTTTTGTCTCAAGATAAGAGATAGAGTAGATAAACTTTTGAGTGATAGATAAGTTCAAGTCTACACATACCTTTTAGTCGATGAAGTTCCACAAGTTCCTTGAGTAGTTCTTCGTCTTTGTATGATGATCGCCATGGAATCTTGAGCTCAACTAGACTTTCTATCCTAGTCTGAGACTTAGCTATAAGTAGACTAGAAATCAAGACTTATAGTTTTGATCACTAACATTGACAAACATGCTTGAGATAGCAGCATATGCGAGTTCGACCGAGAAGTGTTTTAACAGAGGGTACATTTCATTTGTGTATAACAAGCTAAGCTCGATCTAACGGTTGAAATATATTAGCTTGAATCTAATCAGGTTTTCATTTAACGGTGGATATTGAATGCTTTGTTACCAAGGTAAATTAGATTGCAAACTCTGATTTGAAAACTATATAAAGGAGAACTCTAGCAACTGGGAAACCTAATCCCCAAACCTCATGTGTGATACTAGTTGCATAAACTAGAGTCGTTTCTCCTTTAACCTTAGGTTTTTCACGAAACCCTGTAGGTTAACGAACTGAAGACTTCATTGGGATTATGAAGCCAGACCCAAATATTTTCTATGTAGTTGCGTGTTTGATCTTTCACTATTCTGTCATATTGAGTACTATCTTCTCTAAGATTTTCTCTAGATTGATTATCCAATAGGCAAGATAAAAAGTAGTCACAAACATCTTCGTCTCATCGTGTGTGATTCCACAATATCTTGTTTCGCTACCATACGATTAATATTATTGTGAGGCGATTGATAATACTAGGTTGTTCTTCGGGAATATAAGTCCAGTTTATCAATTAGTTCTTGTACACCTTGATTTATCAAAAGACGGAACAAAACTCGTAGGTATTTCTGTGGGACACAGATTTATTTATTCCAATGGAATTTTCTGTGTGAGACATATTTGTTTATCAAGTCTTCGACTTTGGGTCGTAATAACTCTTGGTTGTCGCTGAGATCATCTAAGGGAATCAAGTGCGTAGTATCCTGCTGGGATCAGAGATGTAAGGAGATAAACTGTACCTCGAATAAGTGTGAGATTGATTAGGTTTCAACTACGGTCCAGTCCGAAGTTCATTGGTATTAGGATAGTGTCGTTAGCGGCTTAATATAGTGTGGTGTTCAAATCTGGACTAGGTCCCGGGGTTTTTCTTCATTTGCAGTTTTCCTCGTTAACAAAATTATGGTGTCTATGTTATTTCTTTTCCGCATTATATTTTGTTATATAATTGAAATATCACAGGTTGTGTGTTGAATCGATCAATTATGGAATCCAACCTTTGGTTGTGGATTGAAATTGATTGATCCTTGAACAATGGTATTTGGTACCGTTTAAGTTACTTCTCTTATATTCAATCGGGCTCACAAATTCCTATTTGCTGATTGCAGATTGAATTGAGAGATAAATATATAAAACTCTTTGATATACTTTTCTCTAAATTGAGTCTGACCGTCTAGTTGATTCTCTTGAAAGTATATTGGAGTTTGCCTATTCAGATTTCCAAACGAAATACTGGGTGTGGTTGTTGTACCCCCGCATTTTCAAAGAGAACATATCAACTTTGTTTCGATGATTTCACATAGACGAAACTTAGTGTATTCATGAAGGAGTTTATAAACATACAAGATAACTCCTATAATATTCAACAGCCGCACTCCCCACAAAGATATGGAAATTAAGCACAAGTTCAATTAAGAACTCTCCCCCATTTTATGTCATTCCCAAGAGAACAACATGAGCGACCTTAATGTTACAAAAAAAAGAAGGATTTGTTTGGACATTAACAGATCACATGGATTTGTATCCAGTAAACTCGAATAAATTAACCACAATGAGACCTTATAGATTAGTTTAATCGGAAATGCTCAACATAAGATAACTTATGGAGCCATACAGTACTTTCACATAAAAGTGGATCATGGAAAGATCAATACTGCGGAATATTTTCAAGAGTTCATTATATCTTTCATCAATATTTGCATAATGACACAATAGACTTAACTTTTGAACATATATGATATAAGCACAGTTCACGAACGTAAACACATATATATCTCATAAGAAATTACAATATATGAAATCAAAAAGATTAAATACTGCAAAAATCATCTTATAAATAACTTTAGAATTTCAATAAATAAATCTAAAAACATTGCAAGATGAAAATCGTTGAAATAGTTATGTGTAATCACAATTAATGTTATTCCAAACCCTAGTTATCCTTATTAAACACAAGAATAAATTCTCATAAGAAGTTTCCTAGACATTAAGATTCTTGAAAAATTATTTATCGTCCCCGAACTCCTTGTCGTCAACAGACATTGGAATATAAGGTTCATGAAGAAAGGAATCAATTCCAACAAACCTTCTTGATTGTTGCCGAACCAGGGCCTTCTGAATTTCAAGAGTTCTTAGAACAATAACCTTTATTTGCTGAATCTACATCCTTGTTTCTTTCAACTCTTCAAGAACAACATAAAACTTCTGAAGATTTGAGGTGTTAGCCCTTGGTTTCTTCATATTCTTCCTTTTCTCTTCAAAATTGTAGAGGAATGAGATTTTTCTTTTTCCTTCATGACTGATGGCTTACCAATCATATTAATATCTTTTCCAGCAGAAGAGATGATGCTTGGAGTCTCCATTAAAATATGGGGTTTATGAAAAAGCACACAAAAGCAATAGCTAAACAAGCAACCTTTTGATGAAAAGAGTTTCATAGAAGGAAAAGAATGTAGGGTTATGAAACCTATATACAGAGTAATAGGGTTCACGTACGATCAACACAGACAACCCCAAAGAAAATAAAAAGCCTAACAGTAAACCCTAGATTCAGAAAGCTCCTAACGACGGATATCGAGTGAATCCTCCGGTTTACTTTGAGGTCTCACATGGGGGTGATGAAGGAACAAGGGGAAGGATATAGAGTTGTTTCCAGGTAGTTTTGTAACAGATGACTGATTTTTTTGAGTTTTCGGTTGATTCCTTTCATGGTAACTGGATTTTAATCTTGTTTTTCCATTTATTGATTTTTCTGATTAGATCATGGATATTGTTTGGGACTCCTGATTTCCTTGCTTGCTTTGCTTTTGGTGATGATCGGTGCAGTAAATCCCGATCTAGGTTTTCTAAAAAAAAAATACTCTCCTGTTCTAGTTTTGATTCACCATCTAGTTGAAAACCCTTACTCTGTTTTGTCTAAAAACTAGTTTTCAAAATCGCGATTTCGGATTGATTTGAAAACCCTTTTTCATATCGTTTTTTTTAAAAAAAAAACGTTTAATCTTTCTTTTTCCTGTTTGTGAAAATTTCTTCTTTAACTCTTTATCCCCTTGTTAGAGTTCAGGGTTTGTATCTTCCAATGATTTCAATGTCTGGTTGGTTGTAATTTGTTTTGGTTTAAAAAAGAAAAAAAAAGGTTTGAGTTAATATCCATTATCTAAGACGATTAAATTTTGCTTTCATTGGATCTTTCTTAGTTACTTGTGAACAACCCCAGCTTCAATCTTCATAATCAGCCTAATTATTTTTTCTCCTTTCCTTTAAATTGATAAAATTCTCGATCTTAGCTCTGTGTTGATGGAAAATAATGTATCAAACCTGGTTGACCTTTCAATTTATATCCTACCTCCTAACCTATTTGATCCCCCAATGTGCGGCCTCAGGTAAACTCTATTCCATTTTTGTTCTTGTCTAAATTTTTAGTAGCAATAGTTTATTTGCTCTTTGTAGTTTTTTGGTATTATTAAAACCTCTGTTGTTTGTTTCTTATTTCTATCCATAGGTTTTACTTATCTTATTCCAGTGTATTAGAGTTTACCTTTAAGTGTAGTAGATTCCTAGCTTTAGCTCTTCAGTTCGGGCAGAAAACAAAAGGGAACTCAATTTATAAGATTCACAATGGATGAAGCGGAAACAAAAGGATATAGACTGGTAACATATAAGCAGTATGCCACAGCAGCAGGATACAAATTTTTATCTAGCATCTCTGGTCAATTGCATCAGACATCTCTATCATCATCTAAGTTCTTCCGGGCACTATTGTGTCTATCAAAAACACAACTTTTCTTGTGGAAAGCATTGACTGAAGGCCTTTTGACCTTCGACTCCATCATCTTCCCCCGATGCAATTCTGATTTGAAGATTGTTATTCAATTTCTGTTCCAATATCATGTTACCAATCTAATTGTAATTCATGAATCTCGGGGTATCTCATATCCTCTTGTAATAACCCTTTAGTTTTTTAATGAATTTAATGCTTCAAAAAAAAAACACAGACAACCCTAAAAAGGGTAGGAATGTCGATTTTGACCCTCCCTTTTTTTATAATCAAATACTGAGAAATCTTTTCAATATCATTAGTTGTTGATAGGAAAAGAATAACCACAAAATCATAAAACAAAATTCAAGATAAGAAAACAACCTAGAATAGCTTTTGATCCTATAACTATGCACAACTCTTGTCTCTTTTCGAAATGTGGGCATATGAGACAAGATGCACTTTCAACACAATTATACTATGTTGGGGTGAACAATAATCTGTCCACCACATGGTTCCTACAATAAATTTTGAATACTCCTTTTCATAGGTCGTTTGGACTTAGTTCCTTTCTATGGAGATCTAGCTTTATCCTTTGAAATCAACTTCTTAGGAGATGAACTAAAAACATATACCTCAGATGGATTTGACTTTAGAACAATTTTGAGCTTATTTGCTAATCGATTAGCTCTCCGTTGAAGTTTGTTGACATATCTTACTTTATGTTTGTACTTGAACATGTCAAAGTGGAGGACGGTTCCGGCACCATAGACGAACATGCTGCTAAACAAAGTGATGTACCTAAAACATGTGAGGTAGAGTTTTCATTAGTCATAGCAAAATGCATTTCATCCTCCAATGTGGTCTAAGAGATTTATCCTGGAAAAATATAAAGGTTGATGTGAGTATTGCTACAATTATGAAAATTAATATTTTCACGAAGGAGTGCTACACTTTATTTTTCATCTTCAATTGAATTATAGTGATCAGATGTTTCATCAGAAGTTGCAGCAAGATCATTGTTCCCAGTGTATTTTCTACGATTTGGACATCCATTAACCCTTACACTTGAAGCACTGTGGCATATCCTCATCATCAGTGTTGACAGTATCCATGTTTTTAGGAGGGGCACGATCATAGGGTTTAGCTGATGATTAAGGTTTATCTTTGGTGAATCGTTTACTTCTCTTCAAAAGAAGATCTCTAAACTATCTTATGATCAATGAAACTGAGTTATCAAGATCTTCATCTGATGATTCAGTCTCCATAGGATCATTCACAGAGTTGCCAACACTTTTACTTTTATCAAGTAGTTTAGTGCTCTTTTGTGCTTTGAAAGCTACATCCTTTCCAGCTTTGGATGAATGCTCATGATCAAAGGTCTTTAACTTTCCAACAAGTATATTTCTGGAAAGTGTTTCAAGGTTATTTCCCTCAACGATGACATGTTTCTTAGAATCGTATCTAGCTGGTAGCGATATGAGAATTTTCATCACAATGTCCTTTTCAGGAATAGTCTTACCCAATGAAAAAGATGCATTAAAAATTTCAGAAACTTTGTGATTAAACTCATCAAATGAATCTTTATAGGCATACGAAGGTTTTCCCAATCAAAATTTAGGTTTTCAGACCTAACTTCTTTCTCAGAGGTATTCCCTTCAAATACGGTTTCTAAGATATCCAAAGCATCTTTAGACTGAGTGGACTAGTTACATGGTGCTGAAGATCTAAGGTAATGGCATTGGATGATAATATTTAACCCGTCAGAATTTTGTTTTGCAGCGAGAATCTCGACAGGATCATACTCACTAATATCCTTTGCAACAGTTATACCGTCTACTATAACTAATGGAGGATTATATCCATTTGCAACACTAAACCATGATTGAAAATCACACGCTTAAAGAAAGGCATGCATAGTATTTTCGACCATAAGTAATTCGATCCATCGAAGACTGGCGGTACGTTTATAGAGATAGCACTTCTGTCAGTATAGTCAGATTACTACAAACACAGACTTATGAGGTCTTAACTTATTTACCTGCTCTGATACCAATTGAAAAAGCGTGGGTATAACAACCACACCAAATAATTCTTTCGGGAATCTGTATGGACTAAACTCCAACTTGATTCCGAGAGCACCAATTTAAAAGTGAGACTCAATAAAGAATTAAATCAAAGAGTTTATATCTCTTTCTCAATACAATCAGCAAATCAAACAAATACAAATCTGCGAGCCTGATCGATATGAGAAATAATTTGGACGGCACCAAAGACCAATGCCCAAGTGTCAATCAAGTTCTACCTAACAAACAAGGTCGGATTTATCAACTGATTGAACTATGCGCAACCTATGATATTCAGTTATATAAAAATATAATGCCGAAAACAAATAACACAGATACCAGAAATTTTGTTAACGAGGAAGCCGCAAATGCAGAAAAACCCCGGGACCTAGTCCATATTTGAACACCACACTGTATTAAGCCGCTACAGACTTTAGCCTACTACAAGTTAACTTTCGACTGGAATGTAGTTGAGCCTTAACCAAGTTTCATACAGATTAAAGAACAATCGATTTTCTTACGCCTCTAGAACCACGTCGGATTCTGCGCACTTGATTCCCTTCGCTGATCTCACCCACAACTAAGAGTTGATATGACCCAAAGTCGAGGCTTATAAACAAATCTGTCTCCCACAGATATGTCTATTCTTCATTCGGTTGTTCCATCTTTTGATAAATCAAGGTGAACATGAACCAATTGATAATCCGATCTTATACTCCCGAAGATCATCCTAGAAATATAAATCACCTCACAATAACCCAACTGATTAACAAAAACAGTTATCGCGGAATCACAAGAGTCTGAGACGAAAAACTGTTGTGATCAGTTTTTATATCCTACCTATCAGAGATAAATCTTGGGTAATTCTTAGAGAAGATAAAACTCAATACGATAGAATAAGTAAGATCAGAATACGCAACTACAGAGAAAATAGTTGAATCTGGCTTCACAAATCCCAGTGAAATCTTCAAGTCGTTAACCTATAATGGTTTTAGGAAAACCTAGGTTAAAGGAGAATCGACTCTAGTACGCAACTAGGAACACACAGAAGTGTGGGGATTAGGTTTTCCCATTGCAAGAGTTCTCCCTTACATAGTCTTTCAAATCATAGTTTCTTTCAATCAAAGCTAAGATAACTTAGTAACAAAGAATTCAATATTCACTATTAGATGAAAACCTGATTTAAGATTCAATCTAAGTCTGCTTAAAAATAAAGCTATCAATCTCCACTGTTAGATGGTTTCAGCTTGTTACACACAAATGAAATATACCTTCATTTAGATATGGGTTACCGTCCTAAACATGTATATTGAGTTGGCTTAATAATATATAGTTAACCGAAGTTAGCCATATGAACACTTTTGTCTTAGCCGTATTCATCTAACACTTCTAGATCAAATATGAAGATCAATCAATCATAAAAGATAATGAAATGAATCTAATTATGTTTCAAATAGAGTTTTTCAATTTTTCACTATATCATAGAAATATATATGAATAAATTGAATTGAAATCGGTTTGATTCGTAATCGTACAAAGTAATTATACAAGAATCAACTCATGAACATTAAGCCACGGCTTGCAAAGATTGCATTACTTAGATCATAAATGTATTAGTTCATGAGTACATGGCCGATTCTAGAACTTTACCACTGTATTCTCCAACCGAGTACGCGAACAACAGTTCCGGACCTTGGCATGTCAAGTCGTTCTCAAACCTGGTTCGCAAACAACCGTCCCAGATCCAACTCAGGTAAACCCGTTCGCATACTAGGTACGCAAACAAGAGTTCCGAACCTTCTCAGGTAAATCCGTTCGCATACTAGGTACGCAAACAAGAGTTCCGGACCTGAATCATCATAATATAGTTCACATACTAGGTATGCATACCGTGTTGTATCCAGACATGGGTAATCGTTCCAAACCTTCTCTTCAATCATTGAAACATCCTTGGAAGACGACAACGGTTTTCTCACACAAACCATTAGCTTCAATTAATTTTCAAGTGATCGAATGATTAATACAAAACTTCCCAAGCTACCATCGAATGACTGTCTCACAAAAATCATATAGGATGTTCAAGGTAATTTTCACTTGATCATATTTTTACTTATATTTAGTTTCCACTGATAAATTGTTTCCAACTAAACTCGTCAAGAATATGATGAACATAGCTACAGCAAAAAGCTTCCAACACATATTTCGAGAAAAATATGTTAGAGCATAGCTCGGTTGAACCCACCAAGTGTTGGTATGTCAAGTTTGGTTGTCATATTTTAGTGAATCAAAACTCATGTTAAGAGTCGCTTGATTATGTACTAGAGTCAACTTCGTATAGGTTAGCTTAAAAGTATTAGGATATGAGACATTACAAGTATTGCGAAGACTTGAAGATGTGAAGAAGCAAGGAGCTACAACGACAACAATCCCACTCGAGGTTAGTGATATTTGACTTGAACTGTTTCATTCCCTAACGTATCGTTCAAGTCGTGCACATTGAATAAAAAACTGCGAAGCATGTTTGAACTCTAGATAGACATAGTATTAAGAAATGCAATAAGAGGTTTATTGCTTAACCATTAACTTTGTAGATAAGACATCATCATAATCATTTGTATGCTATTGTGATTATGTATGGGTATGAGGTGAGGATTTCATTCTAGGGAACAATGTTTTCATGTGTCTAAGGAAGTAAATTCATGAACTTGGTTTGTGAATCGAAAAGGAAATCACCAGGTGTTGTTGGTTTTGTTATTCAATGCTTATCTTATGAACAAACAATATGTGTGATTAGTAGAACCGCTCATGACTTGTTTGTGTTCTTGGTAAAACTATTCACAAAGGCCTGACTTATGTATTGGTATGACTTTTATTAGTGAAACCGATCTTAAGTAATCACCTGAGATGGTATGATCGGGTTTGTGATTTTATGTCTGACCAAAACTGGGAAAAGAGGAACCGATCCTAGTAAGAGGTGCAACACATCACAAAGTGGAACCGATCCTTGTATGAGGTGCAGCAGGTTAATAGCAGGAAGGGGAACCTATCTTATGGACATGTGCAACACGTTTTTAGGCAAAGGGGAACCGATCCTATGCACATGTGAAACACATTCAAGTTAGGTACCATATATATATGGGGAACCAATCCTAGTACCTAGTCAACCGAATTTTGGACAGCTAGTGTGACTATGCACAGTACTCACATGGAGGTAGAACCGAAACTTGTTTTGATAGAACCGTTAAACCCATGATTTTTGATTGAATATTATTTGATCAATCACATAGTTCTTGAAAGACAGATGAACCAATTCTAAACTTGTTTGGAAGTGTGGCAGATCGGTTTCAAGGTTGTAAGTATGAAAGAGAACTTACAAGGTTAGGATGTCGACATACTTTGAACACGTGCTGTGAATGTTTATTATTTAATTGTTCAAAGTTATTCCTTAATATCTAAGGTAAGAGAATCCCAGGATCGAAACATAAATAAGTTAAGAATCTTTTAATTAAGGTTATTAATTTCATTTTTAGGAAAATAATAATTAGTAATGTGTATTTACTAATTAAAGATTTTCTGAGAGATTTCGATCATTATTTTTGGACAGAGCATTTACAGGAATTATGGAAACCGAATTTGTGCTTTAATGAATATCTTGAAAATATTTTCGGTTTTGGAAATTCCTTGGTGTCCAAACTTCCTAGTCTATAAATACTTGAAATTTGCATTTCTAGCAAACTAATCCTTCGTAACAGCAAACTACCTTTTGTTGTGCTGCTACTGGTGAAGCCGCCTATTCGGAGAGGAGAGTAACCTAATTAGGTGAAATCTCTTACGGCCGCTCAGTTTAAAGTATTCTTTGGGATTGAGAAGCTCTATTAGTACCGCTGGTGGGAAACTAGATAATTGTGGTTTATCTTTTGTTTTCATTGATTTGATTGACTAACGGTGGTTGAACTTTGATTGCACCTAGTTTGTTTATGCTTGATGATCTTATCTTCTGATATGAGATTCACTCAATTTAGTTCATAGTTTCTACAGGGATCTTTAGACTGTTTTTAGTTCTAAAGACGAACTTGTGATAATCCATTGTTAACAGACTCCATTCTGTGCGTGATTGATCACAAGAGATTCAAGTGATTGTGTGCAGGTGTTTATTGAAGATCTAAGAATATTTGAAGACGATGAAGATATTGAAGATTTCTGATTTGTGGGTTCATAATCTTTGGTGTGCACAATACTTGTTTCGGTAAAAAGAGGATCCAATTAATAATCGGTTTTATCCTTGTGATAGAATTGGATTGATTAATTGAGTAAATCGGCATCAACAAAATTCTTTGGATTAAAAGTGTTGATCGCAAAATATTAAGGATTACTTTGGTAATTGAACATAAGATAGACCTAAGGACCCGACGAAGGAGTTTATGTTAAGATAAACAGAAGAGTCTTTGTCCGACTCATATTACTTGGTTAAAGAGAGTTGATACCAAACAGATTTGTTGTTCTTTTAATGTTTGGAATACGAACCAAAGGAATTGTTCCAAGTACGTGACTTATTTATAAGTTGGAGGCGTGGGAATACAGACAGAACTAGGTGAACTATAGGTTTAGTTACTTGGTCTCGACTATACGAAGTTAGGTGTAATTTTGTGTAGCGGCTTAATCCTGAGAGTATTCAATTCTGGACAAGGTCAGGAGGTTTTTCTGAATTTTTGGTTTTTCTCGTTAACAAAATCTTGCTGTGTCATTTACTTTTATTTTCCGAAATTATAATTGTCTTTATTATAATTTAAAGTAAATTACAAAAACATTAATTCCTATTTACTTGATAAGTGAATCCTATTGTGTTTGGTTAAGTCTGAACCTTTTTATCAAGTAAATATACTTCGTTGTTGTATTGTCTCGATCTCGTATATATAGACGATCACACGAAGTGTGAACCGATTAGTTGCATTGTCTCGACTCAGTCCATAGACAATCACTTTCGGAAAAAGGACTTATAGGTAGGAAATTTTTTAGATTGAGGTATATTTGGGTACCCTCATCTTTTCAATTGGTATCAGAGAAGGAAAACACGAAAAGATCTAAAAATATGTGTTTGGTGCGATCCAGCCTATAAGAATGAACTTAAGTTCTCATGAATCGACTTCAATTAACGTACCACCAAGATTTGACGGAACAAACTATCGATGGTGGAAATCTGTTATGAGATCTTTTCTTCAATCACGAGACTTTAATACATGGCTATTAGTCGTCGATGGTATATTCGTCCAAAGATAAAAAATTCGGAAACTAAGTTTAAACGCTTAGTATATTTTACGAACGAAGAAAAGGCTCTTGCAAAGCATAATTCAGATGGTTTGAATGCTATAATACATGTTGTAAGCCGTGATTCTCAGATCGTTGGCATCTAGATACGATTTTAAGAAGCATGCAATCATAGAAGAAAACGATCTTTCAACTCTCTCACGAAGCACACTCGTTGGTAAGTTAAAGATCTTTGATCACGAATCACAGTCCATTCAAGGTAAAGGAATCTCTTTTAAAGCTGCAAGAATTCCGAAAGCTCCAACGGAAAGGAATAGACAGATGGATGATTCAGATGAACAGATTGCTGAAAATTTTGATGATGAAATTGAACAATCATTATCATTGATTAGTAGACAGTTTCGATATCTCTTAAAGAAAAGAAATAAGAGATTCGTTAAGGATACTCATCGATCTTCTCGCCCACATGATTGAGTACCTATCAAAAAGGATCATGAAGAAGATGATGACTATCAACCACAATGCTTTAAGTGTTAAGGGTTTGGTCATATTTCTAAAGACTATCCCAATCTTAAGAAATACACTAGAGGCAAGGCTCTAGCTGTAACTCTAGATGAGACCTCTGATTCATACGATTCTGAAGAAGGGGAAACAACTAATATTTCATTAGTTGTTAATCTTATTCCTTCCTCCTCCATTAGTGATTTAACCATTTTAAGAATGGACATGTCTTCCGATGTTATTAAATCACCTAATGGTAAAGGGAAAAATAAGACAAGATGCAAAAACTGTCTCAAAAACAGAATTGCTAAGAGTTGTGTATGCAATTCCAGTCAATCCCAAGATACTTCGTTAGTTCGAGGTAACAAAAGGATATATTTTCATACTATACTAGATCAAGAACACTCTGGTTGTTCAAAATTCCATAATGAGAGAAAATCTCATACTAATGCCATCTGATCGGTATTAGAATTCTTTTCTCACCACGTGTGCCAAATATTTGAGTGAGGAAGAAGAAAAATCAAGGCACTTTTGTGTAGATTATGGAAATAATATCTATTATTTGAAGATATTTGATATATTTGTATTTTTAGGAATATTATATTTTCGGTAGTATGAAAATTATTAAAAAAAAAAAAATCTTTCTCCTAATTTGATCATTCCTTGTCCGAACTATGGGTCTGGATCAAATGGCTTCTCTGGAAAAGATGCTAGATCAGAAATATCACTTGAAGAATAAGCCTAGATCGTCTCTTGACATTAAGAGTAAAATCAAAAAGGGAGATTGGCTGATACGTATTGATCTTTGTACCTCGGTGACTATTATAGAGGCGGAATTCAGAATAATAATAGACGAGAAACTTAGAAAACAGAAAACAAGTAGTAATTCGAAGAAATATATCATCTCTAGATTATGAACAAGAAAACTATTACAATTCTCTCTTTGTTACGCTCACAATCTCTCTAAACAGTGGATCAACCTTAAACTGTTTGCTAAGCTTGCTTTTGCAATAATCAATTGCCTCACAAACTTTTCTCTCTAGGTGATTTGTCTCACAAACCTCCTTTCTTTGATCTAGGTGAGTCTGTATCACAAACCACACTCTAGATATAGGTGTGTATGTATCACAAACCACACTTTAGATGTCTTAGCTATGAGCTAAACATCTCTATTTATAGGTTTAATGGTTTCCCAAACCTTCTAGGAATCTAATTCCTTATCTAGGAATAATTCATTTTCTAGATATTTCCTTATCTAGGAATAATATCTTGTATTAGGAATATTTCCTTATCTAGGAATAATTCATTTTCTAGAAAGAATTTCTTGTCTAGGTATATTTCCTTATCGAGGAATATTACCTTATCTAGAAAATATTCCTTTTCTAGGTATATTTCCTTATCTAAGAGTAGTACCTTGTCTAAGAATATTTCCTTATCTAAGAATACTGCCTAAAAATCAGTATTCCTTCCCAAAGTAGAAATCTAGTCCGGCTTGAGGATCACTAGTTCCCGGAGAGAGAAAGATACACATGTATCATGCGCCCCCACTCAAGAACTTTAACTCCTGTGAAAGTTATATTTGGAAGTTAGGGGACCCTAGAGTTCCTTTCACCTTGCTGAACCATCTCTCCTTGCTGGAAACTTGACCTTGACATCTAATTTGAAAAACATACATAACTCCTCTTCTTGTCTTAGTCAATCTTCACTCCATAACGCAATCTTTTTCAAGTGGTTCTTCTTCTTCTTCTTCTTCTTCTTCTTCTTCTTCTTCTTCTTCTTCCTCGTTATTTTCTTCAAAAACACCAGATGAAAACGTAGTCTTTTTCTTCGTCTTCGCTTAGGTATATAAGACTTCATATTTGTTTGTAGCGCAACCACCTTCTCTTTCGTAGTTAATGGTTTGCTTTGCTTAGAATCATCAACTGACTTTCCCATCTTTGGTTCTCTTGTTCTTTAAACGTTTTCTTGCTTCTCGAGTAACTCACCAAGCTGTTTGTTGAGAGATCTAGTAAAGACCATAAACCACAGAAATCTTCCCTAAAAGAAACGAATCTTGCTCTGATACCAACTTGATACGTATTGATCTCTGTACCTCGGTGACTATTATTATAGAGGCGGAATTCAGAATAATAATAGACGAGAAACTTATAAAACAGAACACAAGTAGTAATTCAAAGAAATATATCTTCTCTAGATTATGAACAAGAAAACTATTACAATTCTCTCTTTGTTACGCTCACAATCTATCTAAACATTGGATCAACCTTAAACTGTTTGTTAAGCTTGCTTTTGCAATAATCAATTGCCTCAAAAACTTTTCTCTCTAGGTGATTTGTCTCACAAACCTCCTTTCTTTGATCTAAGTGAGTCTGTATCACAAACCACACTCTAGATCTAGGTGTGTCTGTATCAAAAACCACACTCTAGATGTCTTAGATATGAGCTAAACATCTCTATTTGTAGGTTTAACGGTATCCCAAACCTTCTAGGAATCTAATTCCTTATATAGGAATAACTCCTTTTCTAGAAAGAATTCCTTATCTAGGTATATTTCCTTATCTAGGAATATTAACTTATCTAGGAAATATTCATTTTCTAGGTATATTTCCTTATCTAGGAGTATTACCGTGTCTAAGAATATTTCCTTATCTAAGAATACTGCCTAAAAATCAGTATTCCTTCCCAAGGTAGAAATCTATCATCAATCCGACTTGAGGATCACTAGTTCCCGGAGAGAGAAAGATACACATGTATCATTGGCTTAGCAAGAAGGAAAGAGAGAATACTCTGAAGAAAGATCAGTGTATTGAAGCATTGACACACTTTTATGTTCAATCAAAGACAAAATTACATGTTCTTGCAGAATCCTTCACGAAAATTACTCATCTGCAAGAAATTCTGGTCAAGCAACAAGGTTTTCTACTTGAAGAGATTCAAAAGCTGAAGAGTAGTAATCCGCCTTCATTTAGCGCTGACATGAAGGACTGAGTTGCAGTAAAATAAACATCAATTTTTTATTTCTTTAAATGATTGTATTGGTCTATTATGAATAAAATTATTTGATTTATAATTTTACTTGTGATAGTTTTCAGTTTACATAGCCGTGCTTGAATGCTTTTATATTATTACTATGTATGTTTATGGGATGTTTGATTTCGGTTTTACTACCTTAATATTCGATCTCATATGTTGTGAACCCTTGTGGTTTGGGTGACTTTTTGATTTAGCAGGATTAAGTTCTAGCCCATGTTGGTAGGCTTTATTTAAAGAATCATGAGGAGTTCTGGTAGAAACAATATGTTGTATCCCTGATTCCCTGTGTATGAGAGAGGGTGCCCATATCAAGTTACTGCCAGTCTTTAGTAGTAGTTATGTGTAGTAGTAGTTAGTGTAAGAGTGAGTGCCTTTATAAATGTAAGAGAGGGTTAGATGTGAACCACCTGGCTAAGTGTTGGCCGTTGGATTAGTTTGGCAACTTAGCTTTATAAGGTCTGAGTCAGTCTGTATCGCAACCTAGTGGAATATCATTTATCAAATTAGAACTTTGTTCTTCATGGCTGTGTTCTCTGTGAACTCAGATTTGGCCTGAATTTCTTAATTTAGGAGGTGTTTATCACCAATTTTATCCTTCTGTTTGTCTATTTGTTGTAGGGATACAACAATTGGCATCATAGCCGTCCGATTCTGCTAATTTCCACATTGGAGATTGTAGATATGGACGATATCTATCCAAAAAAATTTACAGAAATTGAATTATTATCTCAGAAAATTTATAGTTTGGGAAGATTTCAGTCTGAAGTAGCAGAGAATTTGGAGGGTGAACTTCTTCAACCTCATCAGCTAGTAGATGGATGGATGAATTTCTTTTCAGCAGAAATTAAGGAAATATTGGCGATGGAACGGAGATTGTATGATGGGAATTCGGCAGAGAGTCTTGGATTACTTCAATCAGTGATTCAACAACTGAAGACGATGAAGAAATACATCGCTAACCAAATGGAACCAACTCCTGTTGATTCTGATCCAGTAAGTGATTTGACTCAGAAATCTACAATTTCATCAGCTGAATCCGAAGATGAATCTCTTGACTGCGAGTTGCTTCCGCCGTTTTGCTTTGAAGAAGATGATGATTCAACAACTTTAGACTCACATGAACAAATTTTTTTCCCTAATTGGAGTATTTTGATGGATACTTTTCACATCAAAAATGTTCTAGGTACAGAGATACTGAATCTCTACAAACCAATTGGTGAGAGTTTTTCTATTATTTTCAATTCTTCATGTAGCATATTTGATCGTGGTAAAGCATTTGAACATACTAAGAGTTTATCTGATTCATTAGTGATTATGAGTTTTGTTTGATGCTTCCTAATTGGTCAAATTTAAAGGAAAAATACAATCGAAAATGTGTGTATGAGCTTATTGTAGATCTTGGGTACAATATAGATTCATTTTTTGAGCACTCAAGTGTACTTTTGTTTATGGCAAATGAAGACAGTCGTGAGGATATGCTATTTGATAAAATATATGAACGAGAATTCTGCTGTGCTATGCTTCTTGTATGGAATCTTAGGAATGGAAAGTGGGAATACAAGCTCTTAAATGATGATGGAGTTATTTGTGGTGCTCATGTTAATGAAGGCAATTCGGAATACTTGAAGAAATTGGTCTTCCTCCACAGCAAAGTACTATGTATGGATTACTTCTATATGCATTTTGGTGATACTGGCTCGCTATTTGATCATGGCAGAGATGATTTTCTCTGGCAACTTAAACAAGGTAAGGTAATTTACAAGTTTATAGTTGACGAATGTCTTTTCATTATCATCTATTCTACCCACTGGATATACGATCGTGGCAAGGTGCGAGATGGTGCTACGGAGTATTTTTCTTTTTCTTTTGTTGATGCTTATGAATTTTATGTTGATCCAAATACTTCTTGGGTGATTGTTCTTTTTGGGTCAATTTTGACGGATGCATACAATGGAAATTTGGTTTGTGAGCTGTTTCCAAGACATGGGTATCCGTATGAATTTCAGTTATTCCATCCTTCGCCAGATGCAGTTAGAGTAGCATATATTCAACTACAGATATAGTACAGATTGCTTGGTGTTGTAATTCGTCATCTTGGGTCACTAGATATTTTTCAGATTACTTTGAAGAGTTGTGCACCTGGCCACGAGTCTATCTTAATGGCTACTTCAAGCATTCATACAAGGTTCTTTACACTGCCATTTTGGGTTAAATTTCATCTTATGTTGCTCTTTTATAAGGATCATAATGAGTGGGTTACTCAAGTTGTTAGAACATGTTCTTCAATCATTGGGAAGGTGTATTTGCTAATAACTAATGTGGTAAGTTCAGCAGATGATTTTAAGTGGGTCTATTATTATTCTATTATGGGGATTCTCTCATTTGCTAGAAAATGCTCTGAATTCTTGTGCCTAGGTTCCTTCTTACGTTTTCTTTTGCTGCCGTATGAAGTGTGTGGTAGTCTAGTGGTTCGAGAGAAAATAAAAAAGGTATATCCACATTCTGCCATGATTGATATTTACACTCAACTTAAATCTTATTGGAGGAGAGCTTATCATCCAGTGAGATGCTTATTCAAACTAGAGTTTTGTGACAGAATGGTGGACACTCAGGCCTCACCTAATGTGTTTGATCATGGAAAGACGTGTTATAGGTCCAGGGTAATGGCCAATTACAGTAAAAAATGTGTTGTTGCACTTGTTTTCAAACTTGGATACTCATTAAAGTTGCTATGGAAGGGCTCGATTACATTTATATTGGTTCAAGGGGTTGAGATCGATGTTGTGTGCAAGTTATTGGATAAAAGGTTACAACAGGGTACAGTTCTACGGGCTAGGTTGATACTCCAACTGACAAGTAATCATGAAGTTGGTACTCTTTTGCAGCTTCAATATGGTTTTCCCTCTGCTACAGGAGACACATTTTGTGAGTTGTGGAAGAGAGGAGCGATGAAAGAACAATTTCTGTGTTATTGTTGCTATACAGTCTTCGTTCTTAGCGCTAAATATTCACAACTACGTACATTCAACACTTCAACTATGTATTCTCGTGGGTTTTTCAAGTGCATTTTCATGCTGCAATCCAATTGTCGCAGCTACATCCTGGTGGTAATCTTTGTTGGGATCGATCATTTACCCAATTGCTTCACGCCTTGATTCTAACTGTGTTGTTGTTGGTTGGATACTTGAGGTGGAAATTCAGATTGATTCCACCTGGGTTGTGGAGTGTGAAATTTTTTAGCTGGGTTGATAAACATTTTTATCTCAGTGGTATGCCTTGACATAAACTGGAATTATAGGGACAATCTGTTCTATAAAGCTGAGGCCCGTAATGGACTCGCAACATCTTTTATTAAGAGAAATTTGTTCTCGACAAATTTGTGGAGTACGGAAAATGGTACTGGTACTATATGGATTGTCGTCGAGTTACCTGGAGCACCTGGCTATTTGAGTAGTTGTCTCTGTTTGGTGTTTGATAGAGGAAAATTGCTTGAATCCATATTCAGGAATTCTCATTCGCAGAGTTTGGGTGCTGTTTCTATTTATTATTACTCTGCAGCGAATGGCTATGGGTGGGTTTATTTTATTACAGGGACAGGTACACTGGGTACGGCTACAATTCTCGGCAGGTTTCAGAAGCCAAAGCACCTGTTCAACGTAGGGAAATGCGCACAAGACCCACTGCTTGCATTTCAGGGAGGAAGCAAAACCATTTATGAACTGTGCACTTCGTAGGAAAATGGTCAGTGGAATGATAAGCATATCAGATTATTCACTAGCGTTATGGCTATTGGGTTTATCGTACGTATTGGAATGAGCTACCACTACCTTGTCTTCAGCCAGTTTGAAGGGGGTATGTCGACTCCATACCACAATCCTTGTTCTTCGGAAGGTGTTACATGAGATGAATATCTGTCACTCAAGTTAATTTTCATCCTTGAGGACAAGGATGTTTTCAAGGAGAGTGGAATGTTGTATCCCTGTGTATTAGAGAGGGTGACCATATCAAGTTACTGTCAGTCTTTAGTAGTAGTTATGTGTAATAGTAGTTAGTGTAAGAGTGAGTACCTTTATCAATGTAAGAGAGGGTTAGATGTGAACCACCTGGCTAAGTGTTGGTCGTTGGATTAGTTTCGCAACTTAGCTTTATAAGGTCTGAGTCGGTCTGTATCGCAACCTAGTGGAATATCATTTATCAAATTAGAACTTTGTTCTTCGTGGCTGTGTTCTCTGTGAACTCAGATTTGGCCTGAATCTCTTGATTTAGGAGGTGTTTATCACCAATTCTATCATTCTGTTTGTCTATTTGTTGTAGGGATACAACACAATATGTGAAAAAGTTACAATATGTTGAATTGGTTTTGGTTTAGCATAAAAGCATATGTGTTTCGACGGTTTTCAACTTTTGCTTGCAATTGTTAAAATCAATTTTCAACCTTTCTCTGGTAAAGGTTGGTTGTTGTTATTCTTTTGTTTTTGCATAAGGATGACAACATAATGATATTTCGATATCAATTCTCCCTGGACGAAGACACAAACTTATTGGAGAAGTGGATGCGAAATTTGAGGTAGCAATGTTGTTAGTTAATTATTTTCCTGTTTAAGAAAAGGCTGAGTTTATTTCATATATATTTATTGCTTTTGCTTAACAAAATTTCGGTACAGTTGATGTTTATTCCATTATGTGTGTATGGATGTATGTGTGATTCAATTGGTTCCGGTTAAAAAAAACTATTGTTATGTTGCTTTATTGTGTGGTATCAATTGTTTAGGCTTACAAAATTTCGGTGCAATTGCGGTGCTATAATGTCTATGTTGTTTCAATTGCTTCTAGTTGAGGTGAATAATTATGCAAGTTGATTTATTTCGTTTGTATGAATTATTTATGGCTTAACGAAAATAAAAGGTTTAGGGATGAGTTGTTTAGTCCAATTCTATACTGGATAAGAGAAACTAAGTTAATTCTGATCTTAGTTAGACTTATCGAAGTGAGGTTTCGGTTATTCAAGTCTAATCGAATGCCTTAATAAGAAATGCTAGTTAACTAACCTAGTACTTGTCTTGTTTAAAATTGAAAGGTCTAAGTTTATGGATAATTAGAACCTGATGAGAAAAATAGAGTTATCTTAATTTTGGTCTTGTCGAATAAGCGATTGTTTTTGTACAATCGGTTTAGCAAAGGAACTAAGATGCTTAGTTGATTATTAGTTTGCTAAACTAAAGTGGAAAAATTGTTTTGGAAAATTGTTTCCTTGATAACATATCAAAATAAAACTACTTGTAGTTTCGGTTTTGATAGTGGTTATCAGAACATGGTGTATGGAACCCTCGTGCCTAACTCTACAAGTTGCAAGTCTATTTTGAGATTTGTAAGATTCTTTTCGTGTTATCCTTTATTTATTTTTGTTTCTTTTTCATTTTGTGACAAAAAGGGTGAGAAATATATGGAGTAAACAAGTGATACTGGCATTGATTTTATATTGATAGGTATCGCTAAGGAAAAGAACACTGGTGCTTTAACGTTTAATCAAAACGAAAGAGTGAAAGCACAAACTAAGGGGAGTAACATATCATATTAAGTGGTATCACACAGACGTGCGGATTGAACATCTACCTATCTTCCTTAGGGGGAGTATTAGCTTTGTTATTATAATGTCAACAACGACATTTTTGAGGATTGAATGTATGCAGTTTACTATGCTGTTGAATTCGGGAATCAAGCATATGTGTAATGAATTATTGTAATTTGTTTATCCATATGATGTAAGAGTTTTGTCACTTAAGTTGACAAAGGGGAAGATTGTTAGAGCATAGCTCGTTTGAACCCACCAAGCATTGGTATGTCAAGTTTGGTTGTCATATTTTAGTGAATCAAAACTCATGTTAAGAGTCACTTGATTATGTACTAGAGTCAACTTCGTATTGGTTAGCTTGAAAATATTAGGATATGAGACATTACAAGTATTTCGAAGACTTGAAGATGTGAAGAAGCAACGAGATACAACGACAACAATCATCCCTCCACTTGAGGTTAGTGATATTTGACTTGAACTGTTTCATTCCCTAACGTATCTTTCAAGTCGTGCATATTGAAAACATAACTGTGAAGCATATTTGAACTCTATACAGATATAATATTAAGGAATACAATACGAGGTTTATTGCTTAACCATTAAACTTTATAGATAATACATCGCCATAATCATTTGAATGCTATTGTGATTATGTATGGGTATGAGGTGAGGATTTCATCCTAGGGAACTTTGTTTACATGTGTTCTAAAGAAGTAAGTTCATAAACTTGTTTGTGGACCGAAAATGAAATTTCCAGGTGTTATTGGTTAGGATGAACCATAACAGAACCGTATACAAAGATATTTTTCATGGACGGTTAGTCGAAACTAGCCGATTGAACCATAAGCTTAATCATTTTCATAAACAATTAAGACTTTTAAGCTTGAGTCACAACCATATGATATAATGGGATCAATCATGTCTATATAATGTTTTTAGAGATCTATTCAAATGCTAATTATCTCATAGAATGGGCAAGTACGTGTACTCTACCATGTTCATGACTATTTTTATCATGTTACATGTACCCTTAAGAAAAAAATAAGTTCCAGATCTTCAGAACTTTTCCAGTTTGCTTACCGGGTATGATACCACATTGGTTTCAAAGCCACCAGTTCTTTTTCGGTATGCATACTAGTATGCGTACCAATCCAGGTTCACGAGTTCACAGACCTTTTATGGTATGGATATCGGGTATGCGTACCACTAAGTCATTGTCGACATATAACTATGGTGGTACGTGTACTGGGTACATGTACTACGGATCTGGACCTATAACAGTTTTCTCAGTTTGTGAAACTGGTATGCATATCTAGATTTTCAGTAGTTCTATATTTCTCTCTGAATCAATTTGAAATATTCCCAAATAACATCAATGACACGTATCACTGTTACATTCTATTTTCGAATGATGATATTTAATCACGATTTAGATTATGAACAATAAATTGTTCTTAACCGAAATTCATCAAGTATGAACAAATGTTCATTAAGCTTAGTCATATATATTTCGAGAACTGATTACCAAGATAAACTTGACTCGAAATTCTTGATATGCTTGTTATAGTCTAACTAGTCAGCGACATCGTCTCAGAGATAGAAGGATGAATAAAAATTGAGAAATAGGTGGTTCAATCTCAATTTAACTTTTGTTGACGAAGTTCTCCAAAAGCTTCGGTTGATCTTCGACTTGAAACGATAGAAAGCAGTGATGTCTGATTATCAACTACACTTTTATCCTAATCCGAGACTTGACTAATCGTAGACTAGAAGTCAAGATATACTTTTGATCAACTGAATTTGACAACAAGCTTGATATAGCAACACTTGTGAATTCGCCCAAGAATGCCCTAACACATATGTCATTTCCTAGTGATTATATGTCACTTGTTTACTCCATATATTTTCCCCTTTTTTGTCACAAAAATGATAAAGAAACGAACAAACAAGAGAGAAAACCGAAAGGAGCTTATAAATCCATAAGACTTGTACAATCTATTAAAGTTAAGCACGAAGGTTTCGCATACCATTTTAGATAACCAGTACTAAAACCGAAACTACAAAAGTAATCTAGATTTAGTATGTTATCAAGGAAAAAATTTCCAAAGCAATTTTCCCTTAGTCCGATAAATCAACTAAGATAACTTAGTTATCAATCGAACCGATTGTGTATGTACAATCTCTTATTTCGATAAGACACAAATAGAAATCAAAATTAACTCCATTTATCTTATCGGGCTATAATTATTCCATAAAATAACTTAGACCTTTCTTTAGACAAGACAAACACTAGGTTAGTTAACTAGTTTTTCTTGTCAAGGACTTCAATTAGACTTGAATAACCGAATCCTACATTTGATAAGTATAAACTAAGATCAGAATTAACTTAATTTCTCTTATTCAGAAACAAATAGACTAAACAAATTATCCCGTAAATTTTGTTAGACAAAAACAATAGATATAAATCAAGTCATTGAATTGTCATAGTTTTTCTCAACTGGAAGCAATTGAAACAATGCTAATCCGATGTAAGCACAACAATTGCACCGAATATCGTTAAGCAAAAACAATTGATACCAAACAATAAAGAAGATACCAAATCATTAAGTCAATAGAATTGACACAGTTTTTCTTAATCGGAAATAATTGAATCACAATCAATCCAAACAACATAATGAAAAATATCAATTATACCAAAATTTTGTTAAGCAAAAGCAAAATATTTGCAATAAAATCAAGTTTTTCTTAAACAGGAAAAACGATTAACTAACAAATAAGAATCGTTACCTCGATTTCTGCAGCCACTTCTCCCCAAAAAGATATATCATTTAAGCGCAAGTTCAATAAGAACTCGCCCCCTGTTTGTTGTCATCCTCTCACAAGAAACAAAAGAACAACAACAAGAGCAACCTTTACCAGAGAAAGGTTGATCGGTTTTAACAATTGCGTGCCAATAGAAAAAGTTTAAACCGAAATTTTCATGGTACTAATGTACCTGGAAAACACCAGTATACTTTCTGAGATTTTCGAAGGTTGCTTTGTCTAGTGGTTTTGTAAGAATATCATCTAGTTGTCATTTAGAAGGAACATACTCCAGTTTGATAACCCATTATCATACAATTCTTGAATAAAATGATATCTAATATCAATATGTTTAGTACGAGAATGTTCAACCAAATTTTCTGTTAGAAGAATAGAACTTGAGTTGTCGCAAATAATAGTCATAGTTGGGATATTTATGCCATAATCAATGAGCATTTGCTTCATCCACGGAAGTTGTGTACAACAAGTACCAACATAAATATATTCTGCTTGAAAGATTGAAAGAGACTGAGACTTCTGTTTCTTACTGTGCCAGGATACAAAATTTTGACCAACATATAAACAACCACCAGATATACTTTGTTGATCTTCACACATCCTTCCCAATAAGCGTCTGAGTAGGAAACAAGACTGTTTTTAGTTACCATTGAATATGACAGGCCATAGTCCATGGTACCTTTGACATATCTGATGATTCTCTTAACAACTTTTAGATGTGATTCTTTCGTATTTGCTTGGAATATATCACAACATCCTACACTGAAGCAATATCTGGTCTTGTTGCAGTTAAATACAACATACTTCCTATCATAGATAGATAAAGCTTCTGATCAACAAGCTTTTCACTAGGATTAGACTGAAGTTTTATAGTGGTTGGCATTGGGGTTTCCTAAGAGTTGCATCCTTTAGATCAAAATTTTCAACCAAGTTTCTGCATATTTTTCTTGGGATAAAAAAATATTATCTTTTTTTTGTTGAATCTGTAAACCCAAGAAGTATGATATCTCTCCCACATTACTCATCTCGAATTCACCACTCATAAGATTTAGAAATTCTTCCGTGAGTTTTTTGGAGGTGGATCCACAAATGATATCATCCACATAGATTTTTGCAACAAGTACATTCTTTTCATTCCATTTGGTGAAAAGTGTCTTATCAGCACCACCTCCAGAGAATCCTTTTTGAAGTAAAAAGGATGTTAATTTATTATACCAAGCTCTTGGAGCCTGTTTTAGACCATACAATGCCTTTTTGAGTTTAAATACATGGTCATGAAATAAGGGATCTTCAAATCCTTTAGGTTGAGCAACAAAGACTTCCTCCTTTAAATCTCCATTAAGAAAAGCAGATTTAATATCCACTTGAAAAAAATTCAAGCTTAGGATTGCAAGCATAAACAAGTAAAAGTATAATTGATTTTAAACGAGCTACAGGAGCAAATGTTTCATCGAAATCAATACCTTATATTTGATAATATCCTTGAGCAATAAGTTTGGCTTTGTTTCGAACAATAGTTTCATATTCATCTGATTTGTTCTTGAAAATCGATTTTGTTCTAACTATGTTGATACCTTCTAGTTTTGGAACACGTTCCCAAATACCTTGCTTTTCAAACTGATTGAGTTCATCATGCATTGAGTTTACCCAAGATGGATCATTAAGAGCTTCTTCTATATTTTTGGGCTCTATAGATAAAAGAAAGCATGTATAGTGACAGACATTCTAGACCTTTAAGTCATAACTCTGGCATTGGCATCTCCGATGATATCATCTGCAGAATGTCAAACATGTACCCACTTTGAAGGTTTCTGAGTTTTACTTTCAGCATCATTAGTTGTCTCAACAACACCGTCAGTTTCATCTTTATCATCTATATCTTAATTAGTAGGAACAATCGCAAGTTCCTCCTCATTTAGATTTTCTTTGTTAACAGCTTTTGAAGGGGGTATTTCAGCTGCAATATGTTATCTTGATAAAAATAAACAATGTCATCAATGACCACATTAACTGATTCCGTCATGGCTTTGGTTCGAAGAGTATATACTCTGTAAGCACAACTATCAGATGCATAACCAAGAAAAATTCCTTCATCACTTTTGGAATCAAATTCCTCTATGTTCTCTGTTCTTAAGTATGTAGCATTTTCTTCCAAAAACCTTAAATAGATTAGATTGGGTTTTTTTCCGTACCATAACTTATAAGGGGTATTAAGACTTTTCGATCTTAAGTAAACTCTACCGATGAGATAACATATTGTGAAGATAGTTTCCCCCCAGAATGTTAGATGTAGATTTTTGTTGTGAAGCATTACTTCAGCCATTTATTGAATATTTATATTCTTTCTTTCAGCAATACCATTTGCTTGAGGTGTAATAGGAGCAGAAAATTAATGAGAGATTCCAATTATATTGCAGTATTCATATACTTTTATATCTTTGAGTTCTGTACCACGCTTCTTACTTTCTTTAGTTTACGACCCTGTTCATTTTGAATCCTATTCACAATAATCTTAAATTCCTTAAGAGCGTCGTTTTGGTGTTTCAGAAAAGCAACCTACGTGAAACGAGTGTAGTCATATACCATAACTAAAGCATATTTGTTACAATCAACAGTTGCTTGTTAGATAGGACCAAAAAGATCCATATGAATAAGATCGAGAGGAGCACGGGCGACTATACCTCGTGAAGGTTTGTGTGCAACTTTTTCTTGCTTACTCTTTTGACAATATCCACATACACCTTCTAATTTAGTATTTATTTTGGGAATGCCTCTGACAAGTTCACCATGAGCTTACCAAGCATTCAGTAGTTGATATAACCAAACCATTCATGCCATAAATGAGTTGATTCTACTTTGTTCAGGTTACAGTAAAAATTCCACTGTATATCAAGAAGATAACAATTATTCATACTTCATCGTCCTCGGAAGATTATCTTTCCAGACTCATCCTCAATATCATATCCTTCCATATTTAATATAACCGTGTGACCTTTATCACAAATTTGACTTATTGAAAGAATATTGACTTTCATACCTTTGACATAAACAACATCATGGATTTCAGGAATACCTGGTAGTTTGATAGTCCCCTTCTTGATGATAAGGCAGCTGCTTCCATCTCCAAAAGTTTTATAGTCTTCTTTCTTTATAAACCAAGAGAGGTCTCCTGTCATATATAGTGAAGTGGTTTGAGTGCAAATGCTCCCAGACATCATTCAAAAGATTCCTTATTATGGATAGAATTTACATTCCGTTTCCTAAGAACAAAATTAGGAGGTTTTTTCTGAGATTTGGTAAAGTTTTTGATTATACCAAACAATTGTTTAGCATGTTTAATCGGTTCTTTTGCAGAACAAACTTTTTGATTGAAAACTTTACATGTTTTTTGAAGGTGTTATGTGTACCATTCCTTTTTATTTGGGTTTATACAACTAGATGTCAGAGTTTAACTTTGATGAGACTCCTTTTTGTGGAGTTTCAAGGGTTCTCTATCAGTCCTTTATCAACCAAGATATTGGTGATATTTTCAGCTAATGACTGGTTTTGTTGGACTTGTCTTTTTAACATCTTAAGTAACACAAAAAATCTTTCTTTTACACCAAATAAATTGTTTTGAATAATATTTAATCTTGATAGTATGTTGACTGAATCATCTATTTAATTCAAATCTTATAGGTCGGATCGCACCAAATACAAATTGTTAGATCTTTTTGTGTTTGCCTACTATGATACCAATTGAAAAGACGAGGGTAACCAAATACACCACAATATTTCAAATATCAACCTATAAGCCCTATACCTTGTGTGATTCTTTATGGACGAGGTCTAGACAATACGACAACAACATATTTACTTGACAATAGTTACAGTAATAAAACCGGTTGACTATTAAGATCAATGTCAAGTAATTCGTATTAACGTACAAGTGTAATTTACTTAATTATAATGCGGAAATAAATTAAATGGCACAACAAGGTTGTGTTAACGAGGAAACCTCAAATGCAGAAAAACCCCGGGGCCTTGCCCAGTTTTGAATACTCTCAGAATTTAAGCCGCTGTACAAAATATAATGTCAATTTTGTATAGTTGAGACCAAGTAGACTACCCCTAGATACTTATTTTCCTCAGTATCCATGCGTCTTAGACCTTTTGGTAACGCACGTGAATCTCAAGACAAAAGTTACTATCTCAAGTTGCTTTACTCTTTTTGATCGTATTCCAAACATCAGAGGAATGAACTTATTTGGTCACCACCCTAATCAATCTTTGGTAAAAGATAGTTTTGAGTTGTTGACAAAGTTTCTTCCACTTAAAATATTAAACTCCTTTGTCAGGTATGATTATTCCAAATCTGAAAGTTCAGATCTTGATTCGCAACTATCAAATTTTAGAAAACCACAAAATGATAGTTGTGGATCAATACGACTATATGATTAAATATATTAAAGAAAAATATAATCTTAGTCGGATCCCAGTTGATCAATATGTGTGCACAAATTCACAAGACACAAAAACTAATAAAAAAATCTTCTTTGTCTTCAAATCTTCAATTTCCTTCTCAATAACCTGCACAACACAAACTTGAATCCTCTTGTGATCAATCACACACGGAATGAAGTCTGTTAACCATGGATTATCACAATATGTATTTAGATACAACAATGGTTCTAAAGATCCCGTCGATACT